>NC_090436.1:900144786-900479786 GCF_031143425.1 Pleurodeles waltl
GTAGCAGAAACATAATCACAATACTTACTTGACTTTTTTATTGCTGCCTAAAAGCTACAGTTGAAAAGCGTCAGTTGAAGTATGTGCATTTTATATGTGGGTCTGGTTTTCCTGGGGGCCGATCGCAGCCCCCAGGGAAACCACACACGTATTGACAAAAGTTATATATATATATATATATATATATATATATATATATATATAGATCTATCTCTATATATATATCTATCTACATAGATATATCTATAGATAGATCTATATATATATATATATATATATATCTATATATATCTATAGATCTATCTATAGATATATCCATGTAGATAGATATATCTACATAGATATACATATATATATAGATCTATATATTTTTTTTAGTTGGTGTATGGTTTCCTTGGGGGCCAAAATGCCCCCCAGGGAAACCCTACAACAACAAACAAAAAAAATTGCCCCCACAGCGGGTCGCCCTGCCCACGGGCGACCCCCTGTCCATTTCTTTTTTTTAAATTTCATAATATTCAGCCCCTGGGGGCACCTACCTTTTTTTTTAAAAAAAATATGCCCCCGGGGGGGGGGCGGCCTGTTTTCCGAGGAGGAAGACCCCCCCAAGTGAAATCCCTGGTGTCTAGTGGTGTTTACTGGCCCCCGATCGCAGCTGTGCTGCGATCGGGGGCCAAGAAACACTTTCAGGAAGGCCTCGTAAGAAAGGGGAGAGTCTCCCCTTTCTTACGAGGCCTTCCCGAATGTGGGGAAGGCTGATGGGGAAATCCACAAAGTGACGTCAGCGCGCCGACGTCACAAAGGGGCGGGTGGGGGGCGGGGGAGACACAGAAGAGCTCCCGGGGAACAAAAAATAAATAAATAAATCCTCGGGTGCAACGCACCTGAGGATTTATTAACCCCCTCCTTGGTGTCGGCCACTGGTCGTGACCCGCACCAGGGAGGTAGTGCGGGTGTCCCACATCCAAGGGGTTAAGGCACCTCTTCCGAATACCGAATGACAGTGGTATGTTTTAATGTTTTGCAAGTGTATTCTGGTTGAAAAATATTCATATTTTACTGACTACTGAAAGGTAGTGGTAAGGCAGTCACAAACTGGAAGGAGTTCCCAAGGGACCGTTTGGCTTTTGTGACTGTTGAGAAAAACATTTTGTTAGAATGTATTAGAATGCCTGATCCAAAAGTTAGTTAATTACTTCATTTAAAAAAAAAAACACATCCCATTTTCCTTTAAGGAAATGGGATGCATTAAAAGAAATTATTGCTTTATTTAAAAGCTATGACAGACATGCTGGTCTGCTGACACCAGCAAGCCACCATCCCTGCGATGCGCAACCTTCAAAAGGGCGAACCTAGTATAAAGAAACCTGTGCTTTCCAATATACGTCACAAACATTGGTTCTTGTCCAACAATAATTGTATGTTCAATGAAATGACAATAGATACCAAATAATCTAGGATGTCAGAAAAAAGCCCCATCTCACTCAGAAAACAACAACCTGACGTCATTATATGAACATGATTTATATTTATGTTCAATCACATCAAAAACACCTAAGTGTAATAATCTTAAAACATTCAAAATGGTGTTCCAAAACCTGAAACACAAGACATACACCATATAATAAAACAATACTTTTTTGTTGACTACAATCACGTTAAAATATTTCCAATACCCTAAACATAAGTGACCTAAAAATATTAACTGCCCATTTTTTATATATAACTCAATTTGTATTAAAGTGTTATTTTGTTAGGTTCACCAAATGAAGTCAATGACGTTTCTTTCAACCCTCTCACAGAAAAGGGGTCTCATCAGGACCAATGATAAAAGGACACCTAATATGGTGGAAACCAGCACACAGGTGAAGAAATAACAAACGTGATACTCACAGGGATCTTGCCACCCCAGTTGAGGTCCTCTGAAGGTAAGAAGTTGTATTGTTGCAAGTATACACCTGGAGCCCCGTAATGGCTCACAATACCAGCGTAAGGTGCGGGCGTATCTGGTTAGTGAAGTCCCGCAACAGTGCCGGAGAACGATTCAAACTAACGCCTAGCCTGAAAGGCATATCATGTCAGGTTAGTCCGGAATGGTACCGGAAGATTCCCAACACCTAAAGGGATGGTTGTGCTGGGTGAGGGATCCACCTCAGTGAGCACTCTGATGTGCCAAATGGCACCACACACGCTCCCTACTCCATCGTATCCCCAATGGATGATTTCAGAAACCTAAGAATTTTGTTCAATTCAGAACTCTCCTTTGTCTCCCCTTCACATTAACTTTAACAGTTCTAAAAAGCACACTTCTTAGACAGAGCTTCTGATCTACAGCTGTAATCCACCCAACAGTTTATGTTAGATAGGTAATCTACTCGAGTAATTCAAACCAACAGTTGAAGTCAAATACATTAAACAGTAAAAATAGAAGGGAAAATAGTCAACAAATACCAGGAGAAACACATCAAAACTAGCAGACAACATGAGCATCCTTGAATACATCTGTGGAACCTACAAGACTGTTGTGTTCCTCTAAATATATTTTAATGGGCATATAGGCTCTTCCATTTTAAAACTCAGCTGCTGTAAACGCTTCAGTGTTTCCATCTGGTACTATCGCACAGACCAACCATACAGGTTCTCAGATGCTTCGATTTTATCCCTCACTTCAATCCCTTCTTTCTGTATGATGCTGTGGGAAAGAAGAAATTAACGGGAAAAAAACTCTTGGAGTCTCTCACCCGGTGGGATTTACAATGTTAGTGCATTTGAACAAGTTGGCTGCTATTTTGTCTCGCCTTTTAACATAATTTGCCATTACTCAATCTTCAGCCTTTTGTGCTTCACTTCCTTGATAAGCACAAAGAGCCATACTTACTAAAAAGTGGCCCAGCGCAGTGCTGCGCCAGAATTGACAGTGCCGCCCTGCGTCACTTCAGAAACGCAGGAATGCGATGTATTTTTTAGAATACGTGAACCTCTGAGTTTTCCCCTGCGCTGGCGCTAAATTTAGCTGCCTAGAGCCATCGCAGGCATCCCGTCATGCAAGGATGTCTGCGTTGAGGGGTTAGATTGTTTATGTGCGGGAAGGTGTCAGTTCCTGTACATAAACAATCACTAATGGCGATTTGGCACTTCTGTGTGTGCACACACAGAAGTGCCAAAGTGTCATTTTGAAAGATTGTTTATGTGCAGGAAGGGACACCTTCCCACACATATACAATAATTTCTGGCATTTTGCTCTTTCTATGCATGCGGCAGAATGCAGCACACATAGAAAAAGCAAAAACGAGGAGGAATAAAAGTATTCATCCTCATTTAGCCTTGCCAACACCACCCCTGGGGGTGGTGTTAGATTTTGGCGCTGCCTCAGGTTTACGAAAACACGTAAATTTAGGGCAGTGTCAAAATGCAATGGGTGTTACTGTGGCACACCAACAGCAACACCCATTGCATGCCCCTTCCACGCACAGTGCTGCGTGTGAAGGGGCTGTATTTAAAAGGTGGCGTTCAGCCACAAAAAGTGGATTAACGCCACCTTGTAAATACGGCACAGGCCATAGCTTCACCTGTGGTGGCGCTCGGGCTCAGAAATATGCCCCAATGTTAGGTCACAGAAAGAGCACAATGCAGCAGGTAGGTGCCCTGCGCTCGTTGGTTTACCGGCTTTGAGGGTTTGAGTTTAACGCAGATTTAAAATACCAACATAATCTGCTTTTTCCTTTTATAGATAGCGCTGGTTTTTGATCCATTTAATATAGGAGCAATTTGTTGTTGAAATCTGTAATTTATGCAGCAGATAATGGATTATGCAGTAAGGGTTGCCAATACACAATTCGGCGAAAAAAACAGTAACCACAGATCCCATAATATTAGTGGCCCTGACAATAGCTGGCAGGTTGAGGAGGGATTCTTTCTGAACTACTGATTCTGACAAGGGGCATGTCTTGTGCAGTGTGCTGTTCTCAAGTGGTTGCGAGGCGCTCTGTTAAACCTTTACATGAATGATTAAAGAAATAAATGGCTAACAGCTACAGCCACGTGCAAGTCTACAGAGCTTTCAGCTGCAGCCAAGAGATGTGTGAAATGAGGCAAGTGACGCTTCGCATTGTGTGTAGGTCAAACGCCTACTTCCATTTATTGCACCGCACTTTACAGCTGCACTAAAGGGTTTGATGTGTTCTTCAAAGATAAACATCCTAACAATAGATCATGGTTACTGTTCTAACACCCTGCAGCTACTGTCAAATATAATGTACAGTTTAGTGCTCTACTGAGCGACCCTGCTCCTTTGATGAGAGGCGGGCAATTTACACTGGCCAGAATATATGGGCTACTCTCACTGACTCGAATTACTGCGCAGGCACAGCTCAGTCAGGAGGGAAACCTGAACTCGGTGAAGACCGAAGTCAGGTAATCTCACGGCCCCCTCAATTCATGAAGCTGATAAGACTCCATTTGTCATCTGTTGTGCTGCTTTCCTTTCCGTCACGAGAAGCAGTGTTCTGAGGGATAAATAAGCGATACTCGACACCATGTGCCCTGCCAGAGGCGCTGTGTGCGAGTGTGTCAACCTTCAGGCCCTGTTTACTGCAAAGCCTTATATAATATATGGAAAAAATAAGATGTTAAGCACGACTGAAGAGCGAGGGCTGTCGTAACTTTAGAGACGGGCCAGCAGGTTCGAGACTCCGCCTCAGCTCCACATGCTGTGATGCTAGACAAATCACTTAGGGCCAGATGTATGAAAAATGTGCGCCACACAAAGCGGTCGCAAAGGGGTTTGTGTATGCTAAAATGGCTGTTTGCGATGTAGAAAAGCAATTTCCAAATCCATTATTGCATTGCAACCGTTTTATGTGTCGATATATTTCGTGAATGCATATACTCAATCAAAAATAGGAAATCCCTATTAGCGATTCTCAAACCCTATGTTAAGGCCAGTCGCAAATAGCGAATACCTGCAAAAAGAACAGTTTGCGCATGCTATTTAGCACCAAATCAGAATGGGTGGTAAATGGGTGGAAAGTATATAAACAGTCCCAGAAAGCATCAGGGCATTCCTCAATGGCAGCTCTGTACCTGATTGCAAGGAGGATGCAAATAATGGCTGATCAGTGGAGGAGGAGGAGGAGTCAAGAGAGGATTTTCAGAATCAAGCTGATCATATTTCAACAAACTGAAGAAGAAATATATGACTAATACAGGCTAAGTAGCAATGTTACATTGCATATAATTGCCCTCTTATGGCCACACCTTGAAAGGAGAACTCTGCACAGCAGTTCTATCCCTACCCATGTTCAGGTATTTTGCTTGTTACACCTATTGGCCTCTGGCAGTTACCAGGGTGTGAGTGCTGCAGCAGGAGAGGTATCACAAAGTGTGCTTTCACGTTTCTTCCATGAATTTCTAAATGCTATACTGATCTACATTCACCAACACATATACCTACCCAGGAATGACCAAGAAATGCATAGTACCATATTACATTTTTATATCATTACAAATTTCCCCCATGCCCACATGTCACCCATCCCATCTGGTAAATATATTCAGAAACAGGAAAAATACACATTAACTCAACATTCAGGTAGTAAGCAATGCCCACAATATTATAACTTGTATTGTTTTGCAAAATCCAAGAAGCACCCATTACTCTTTCGTGTTTAGACAAAGCGGGATATACAGATGGGCGGAGAGAGGGGAGTTTGATGATGAATATCTATTAGGTACAGAATAGCAATTTACAAACAGATATGTGTTTGTTCTCAACTATTCAATCTGTCATGTAGCCGCACAACTATGTTTGTTTTGCATGTGACAGTGTGTATGCCATATGTCCATGGATTCTCACTATGGGAGTCTCCTACATCCCAAAATGAGCGCCAATATAGCAGCACACATCGTAGTGCCAGGAGTGTGTTTGAGTGGACATTTGGACTACTGAAAACTCGTTTCCGGTGCCTGCACAAGAAAGGAGGTGCATTACAATATGCACCAACTATTGTTTGTAAGTCAGTAGCAATGTGTGCCATCCTACACAATATTGCCACCAATAGAGGCCTACACATCAAAGTGTCAGACTAAGATGCAGCGAATGAAGGCCCTGTGCCACCAGTCCACCAGCCGATAGATGGGAGCAGAACAGTGGAGGGGAGAAGGTCAGTGACCACATTGCCACACATTACTTTGGGTGATAAGTTGACAAGAAAAATACATTGTGTACGTTAAAGGACCACAGGACCATGTTGATGTATGTAAACAAAAGATCCTTTAATGCCAGGTATGTAATATGGAGTGAAACAAAACACACAGTTATAAAAGAAAATGTCACTCTACTGTTTAAGTCACCAGACATGAGTGAACTGAGGAATCACAAGGTAATCAGCCACGTCAGCTCAATGTTTCTTGCCCCTACGGTCAGTCTGTACAGCCTCAACAGCAGATGTGATTTGTTGCAGACACCTTGATACATCAACACTAAAGTGGCCCATTTCAACATCTACATTTACAGTCCTTCTGCACATGTTTGCTGTAGCGTGTGTCAGTCTCCCAATAGACTGGCTTAGGGTGACCATTCCGGATACACATTGTCTATCCCTCTGTGTATGCCCAGAATCAGTCATTCAGGCAATTAGGTGCAGAGCAGCCATTAAGGAATGCTCTGATGCATTCTGGGACTGTTTATATACTTTCCAGCCATTTACCACCTGTTCTGATTTGGTGCTTAATAGCATGTGCAAACTGTGCTTTTTGCGAGTATTTGCGGCTGGCCTTAACATATGATTTACGAATCGCTAATAGGGATTTCCTATTTTCAATTGAGTATATGCATCACAAAATATACTGACACCCAAAACAGTTGCAGTGCAATTATGGGTTTGGAAATGGCTTTTGTACATCGCAAACAGCCATTTTAGCATTCACAAACTCCTGTGCCACCATTTTGCAAGTCTGCAATTTTGAGACACAACTTCTCAAGTGCAGCTGTCATGCAGTCCATCTTGTGATTCATTTACGCTTAGTTGTCTGCAATTTGTCTGGCAACATTTTCAAATCCCACTGCCGTACTGTCATGCATGCTCTGCAAATTCCTATTCATTATATTCATTTGTTTATGTTGTAGGCGTTGAATGTGTAACATGGACTTTTCAAGCCCTCAAAACACCTGTGTGTCCTCTGATGTATGTGGGATTGGCAGAAGTGTTTGGTGCTCAGGTCGTGGCCTATGTTGCTGTCTGCCATGTCACAACAGAGGCTGCTGGTGTGGTCTCATTATCAAAGTCATTGCAGTACTTGGTTGTGTATATCCCTCATCCTCCTCTTGTGATGCAGACAGGGGAGAAAAAACAGCACTGGCGGTGTGGCTATGTGAGGTGGAGGCTCCACTTTGGTAGTTTATCGGATCTTCCTCCTCATTCATGTGAGTCGCCTCACCAGGCTCAGACTCTGCCCCTTCCTCTTGCTCTGCAGATACACCTGCGATGCAGAACAAATATAGTTTGCTTCTTTTGTTCATGTGTGTTAGCTACCTTATGTACCTTTGTTATTCAGTTACAATAATCTTAGAAAAACTGCACTATGTTTCATGTACTACATGTCCCATGATGCACTGGTATGGCTGCAGTAAGTGTTACCATCAAATGTCTGGATGGATATACAACTTGAAATAAACAGTACAATGCACATGCTGCACTTACTTGTGTTGGGTCTTGGAGTCAAAGTGTCTAATTGTCCAAATCCAGCAACTGCCTCATACTCAATGGTGTCTTCTGCCAGTGTGTCTATGGCTGTTGGTAGGGGTACTGTGGAGGGTACACCCCCTGTTGCACGCCTCTGGCATTTGGCCACCTTTTCCTTGGTCCTCAACCTGAGGTTGCACCACCTTTTACATATTTCCTCCACAGAGCGCTGAGTGACCCCAATATCATTGATTTTGGCTGGCCTGTTAGCCCATATCTTTTTTATTTTTGGGCCTCAGAGATCATCATGGAAACCTTACCAAAGAACATGTCATGGTGAGTGCTGCATTCATCTGTATTTCAGTCTCCTTTTCTGTGAATTTTAATTTTCTCTTTCTGACTTCTGCCTCCTTTCCTGCCTCCCCCATTTGCGTCCTTATTCGGGGAATAGCTCATGAGTCTTTTCTATCTCTTAGGAGAGACATGTGACAGGGAGGCTTATATCACTAAATGACCAGGATGAACTTTAACTCAAGCGGGCATTTTGCAAAATGAGATAATGGTGTGAAGTTGTCCAAATACAGGGCACAAGCAAGCCCTTTTCTCTTAAAAGCTGCTCATGGTGAAAGGCCATGTAGAGTAGTGTTAACAGCAGCTCAGTGCCAGTCCCTGTCTGCCTCTTGGGCAGAGGTCAATGTTAGGAACAGTGGGCACTGAAGACAGTGGTACTAGGTAAAGGAGTGGCCATCAACCAGATATGCACTTAATGTCTGCTGGCATTTAGGACAGGGGTAGGACTTGCTGCCAAGCCTGAAATGTGGACACTGAGAGTGGAGACTGTGAATACGGCATGAACAAAAATAACTTGGGCTAAAACAACCCACAGAGGTTCCCCTAAAAACTTTCATTTGGGTCTATATCATTAACTGCAATTGGTCACTTTCTATCGGAGTGGTACACTTTGATAACATTTGTCAGTGCTAACAAGGGGCACGAACAATTCCCTTTATCCGCTGTGTGCATCTTACTTCAGTGTGTCACACTTTGAACGCACACAGAGGCACTGATTCAAAAAGGCATTTATGAGTATGGGGAATAGTATTACAAGAGTATTATTTCATGCATGCACACAGAGGCATTGATTAAAAAAAGGCACATGGGGAGAGTTGTACTACATGATTATTATTTTATGTATGCAAAGTGAGGCACAGATTCAAAAAGTCACTTATGACTATGGGGAGTAGTATTATAATAGTATTTTCTATGTATGCACATAGAGACACAGATTCAAAAAGCACCCTTGAGTATGATGTGGAGTAGTACTACAGAAGTATTATGTTATGTATGCAAACAGAGACATAGATTCGAAAAGACACTTGTATGTACATGAGAACTGCAATATTATTATATGCATGCATACAGGGGCATAGATTCAAAAAGGCACCCTTGAGTATGTGGAGTAGTACTACAGGAATATTATTTTATGTATGCAAACAGAGGCAAAGATTAAAAAAGGGGCCCTTGCGTACGAGGAGCAGTCAAATCTAAAAGAGAAACAAAAGCTACTCTATAATTGTACTTTGTGTATAAATATACAACAAAAGGTCACAATATACCAACATTCATATGATAATGTATGTCCACATTTATTTTGATAGCTACATGTCCAGTCCTAGGCTATATCCAACTCATGGCCTTCAGATAAATACATCTCATTTTGTAAAGGCATATAATAATTGTATTCATATTTTGTTATATCATATCAAATACATTGTTAACAATGAATTAAATCAGTCATACCACATGCACACAAAATTCCTATATATGAAAATAGTTATACAGAATTCATACAAAAATACTTGTTTAGAAAGTACGGGGAGCAGTCATACAGGAGTATTAATTTATGTCTGCAAAGAGGCACAGTTTCAATGGCACTTATGAGTATGGAGAGTAGTACTACAGGAGTATTATTGTATGTATGCAAATAGAGGCACAGATTCAAAAAGGCACTTATGACTATGGGGAGTAGTATTATAATAGTATTTTCTATGTATGCACATAGAGACACAGATTCAAAAAGCACCCTTGAGTATGATGTGGAGTAGTACTACAGAAGTATTATGTTATGTATGCAAACAGAGACATAGATTCGAAAAGACACTTGTATGTACATGAGAACTGCAATATTATTATATGCATGCATACAGGGGCATAGATTCAAAAAGGCACCCTTGAGTATGTGGAGTAGTACTACAGGAATATTATTTTATGTATGCAAACAGAGGCAAAGATTAAAAAAGGGGCCCTTGCGTACGAGGAGCAGTCAAATCTAAAAGAGAAACAAAAGCTACTCTATAATTGTACTTTGTGTATAAATATACAACAAAAGGTCACAATATACCAACATTCATATGATAATGTATGTCCACATTTATTTTGATAGCTACATGTCCAGTCCTAGGCTATATCCAACTCATGGCCTTCAGATAAATACATCTCATTTTGTAAAGGCATATAATAATTGTATTCATATTTTGTTATATCATATCAAATACATTGTTAACAATGAATTAAATCAGTCATACCACATGCACACAAAATTCCTATATATAAAAATAGTTATACAGAATTCATACAAAAATACTTGTTTAGAAAGTACGGGGAGCAGTCATACAGGAGTATTAATTTATGTCTGCAAAGAGGCACAGTTTCAATGGCACTTATGAGTATGGAGAGTAGTACTACAGGAGTATTATTGTAGGTATGCAAATAGAGGCACAGATTCAAAAAGGCACTTATGAATATGGGAAGTAGTACTACAAGACTATTATTTGATGTAAGCACACAGTGGCACTGAATCTAAAGTTATTTATGAGTATGGGGAGTAGAGCTACAATAGTATTATTTTGAATACTCTTACTTTGAGAATCAGCCGTGAAAAGTCCAATTCCCTGGTAGTAAAAGTACGAAGAGGTTGCAGTCCTTTAAGTTTGCACTAATTGCATCTAATGTGCCCTGTCACATGGTAGTGTGGAAAAATAATCAAATGCACTCAAGATAGAGACCTAAGAAAGCATGCATTGTTTTTTATTGGTTGCTTTATTACCACCTGATGATACATCATCTAACACAACAGAGTTTAGGCGTGCTGTATGGACAGTACTTATAGGGCAACTCAGAGTAAATAGCAAAAAGACATGCCATAAATAAATGTACAACAGAACCCTATAGACAGAACGCCCCACACATAGCAGATAAGCATTGTATCTATCATGCCTCTCCCAATAGTACTTTCCAACAAGACATACTGCTTGCAAACATAGAACAGAAGAGACAGAAACACTCACACACCCAGCACATCTCAGGTAAGCCATATAGATTGCTAGCACTAACGGTTGTGTCACACAGTGCTTAATTTGTAAAAGAGTGCCAGGGCCCGAAGCTCTGCTCAGAAGTCCGTGGCTGGTGGATTTAAATGTCGATATGCTGAAAACCAAGGCTGGTATTCTTGAATCCACCTCAGGCCCCTTTAATACACTCCAAGACACTCCCTGCCCCTTTATCTCACCCTTGCAGGTTCTCCCTTTGTGACAGTATTGCAGTCTTTCTTTTTCTCCGTCTTTCTGATGTGTATGTTTTTCCCTCTCTTCTGCTGGGTAATTAGCAGGTACTGGAAAAATAAGTGCTGGTCCCCCAATATAGGTGCCAGTGGCCCTCACCGACAACCACCGGCTCAAATTAAGCACTTATGTCACATTACATAGAAAGCAGTTCCAAAGTCAAACTGTGCCTAATCACAGGCAGAGGGCATATTACTGACTTAAAACTGCACAAGCATTTGGTAAAGCAAACCATATCTATTTATATGATGTTTTTTGTATCAGATGGACGTATACATGAGAAAAATGTGTGTGTGTGGGGCTAATTAAGAAAATCCCTTTACAGCTAATTTCCATTCATTTATTTATTGATACTTTTGTCACAACCTCATTATAAAAGCAGTTTTTTAACGATTACAACAGGCATGAACATTTATTGAGATGTTTCTTGGCCAGTCTTTGACAATCACCTGTCATGCCCTCCTGCTGGTAGTGCCTGGCTTCGGTAAACATCTCATGATGCAGGTCGCAGTTTCTGTTGTACATATTATTGCAGATAACTCCCATTGTGACATTCTGCTAAACCTCTCATGAGAACACATGCAAAGGTTTTGTACAACACAGACTATTATCTGTTAGTAAAATCTAGTAACAATGATTTATTGCACAACAAAGGTGGCTTTGAGCCACAACAAAGAGTAGAAAAAAAGCCTCTGAAAGCCCAAGTAATGTCATTATGAACAAAGATATGGATTCTGATGGTAACAGACACAGGGAGGGCTCCAATCTTCTTAGGCTCAATCAATCAAAACCTAAAACTGAAAAGTGTTTCTCCTTTCTTCTCCTAAAATTGTCACTTTTCCAGAGATGATAGATGCATTGGGTGTCCCTATGATCAACCCTTGCTGCTCTAAACTTCAAATCTTAGAGCACAGGCTTCTGTGCTCGATTTTACAGATTATCTCAGAAATCATGTTTGTGGATCTATAAATAAAACCATCTAAAATTGTTTACGATTGGAATGACATAGACCCTCAATTCACGATTATGATTTTTATTATCCATATTATACATGTACGCTTGCAATACGTGTAAAAAAAAACCTGTCTATAAATGCCTTAATCTAACTGTAGAATCACTAGTCACTTGTAATAAGAAAATTACATCATTACTGTAATTCAGGGCAGGTCCCACAGCAGAATTAAAACTGCTATTTAAACAATGAATACGGGAACTAGTTTTTCAGTTTCTTTGATCTGTTTTCCTGCAGTGAACAGTCACCAGTACAAAGGATATCTTTATGTCTGCATTGCTGCATATTTATTTTTTGCACCACTACAGTTCATTAGTGGAATCTCAACCAATTTTAGTCAATGACAATGACCTGGAGCTGGCATCCATAAACTACACCGAATGGATCAGCTCAGCGATAGAACAGCTGGCTCCCCTAAAATCCCGAAAATGTTTCAGGAACAACCCCTTTGTCCCCTAGTAGTCAGATAAGCTAAGAGCTTAAGAACAGGTCTGTCGCAGACAAGAACAGAAATGGTGAAAAAAACCATGATCCTGGTGAGAAGGAGAAATACAATTAATGCCTAAGGGATTATAAATCTATGATTATGGCTGAAACGTCTGAATATTTTACCAGGACAATTGAAACAGCAAAGGACTCTGACGGAGAAGTCTTCCGGACAGCTAATTTCCTGGCCATTTTGAGCAACAATAATTCTCTACGCCTAAAACTAACCTTTTGTGAGGATCTCGCTCATTTCTTTCAATCAAAAGTTAATGAGGTCTATAATGAATTCTCGGCCACTGATCAAAACGAGACCACTGTGATGACTTAGGAATTAATTCAACATCTACAACGCTCACGGAGTTCTCTCCCTTAACAACCAAACAGGTAATAAGACTCAATCCTTGACCACCTAAAACACTTAAACTAGCACCAAAAATAGTAGTCACTTACCTCACAATTCTCTTAAACAGCATATTTGAAACAGGATACTTCCCTAAATTGTAGAAAAAGGCCTGCATCCTTCACCTACTAAAGAAACCCACTCTGAACCCGTTTGAGATCAGCAGCTATCACCAAATCTCCAGACTCCCATTCCCAGCCAAATTAGCAGAAAAAGCCATGTTTTTGGAAACTTCCCATTTTTTTGACATCAGTAATATTCTTGACCCTGACCAATTCGGGTTTCAATCTAATCATAGTCCAAAATCTGCCTTGCTTTTTGCCAGAGAAGGTGTCAGAACAGTTGTGGACAATGGTGAGAAGGCAGCGCTCATTTTATTAGATTTGTCAGCCACACTCTGCTAAGACTCTTTTTAGTTCCTTTCTTGCAGATAAAGAACAGTCAGTTGCACTAGGAGACCATTCTTCCAAACCTTTATTACTCCCTTAGATTTCATAACTTTCTATTAGAAGTAGGATGTTAGATGAGAACAAATTGCCTCAAACTGAATTTTAGTAAGGCTAAGGCTCTGCTGTTCTGAAAGGACACAACGTTTTGGTTCTCTACTTGGTGGCCTTGTGACTCCGGAAAGCTCCCATTCCCCTCCAACAAGATCAAAAAACTTGAAGTATTTTTTGACGACAAGCTGACATTCTCAGACCAAATTAACCATGTTACATTGTCATGCTTCTACACCTCGAGAATACTAAAAAAAAATCTCTGTATTCCCTTGGACCTCCAAACCAGTAGTGGTTGCCCTAGTCCTATCAAAAATTTACTATTGTAATGCTCTGTTTGTCAATATACAACAAAGAGTGCTCAAGAAACTGGAAGTTCTTCAGAATGCTGCTGCCCATCTTCTGTTAGGGATCCCACAGTTTCAAAACATATCTCACGAATAACCCAAACTACATTGGCTACCAGCAAAAAAATACAAATCATCTTTAAAGCCTTGTGTATTGCGCACAAAGCCCTTTATGACTGCAGACCTAACCAACTAAAAAATAGGTTTCAGCACTATGCTTCCGAATGAAAACTTCGTTTTACTCATTTACTCAACTTAGTGGTACCAAAAATCAATTAAAGAAACCTAGGGAGGAAGATATTTTATCTTCTCCACTGCAAAACTATGGAATGGGCAACCTATGCACCTGAAAACCCAAAATAGCTTGCCCATCTTTCAGAAAGCCTTTAAAACATAAAAAAAAACAACACAGGAGGGGCAAGAAAAATGGGATATTCGGAGAATAACTCCTGGTCCCGTGTGTAAGGTTCCCAATAGATAAGAAATCAAAAAAGGTTACACACGGTTCCACCTAATGCTAAAGGGTTTCTTTCAAGGAAATAGTTCAGCGAGTCATTGAAAGGCGAACTTTATCGAAGCAAAAGCCCTCACTCACCATCCGGTGACATGCTTCATCATAGGGCCAGCTCCTCGTCAGGCCGGCACTGCAATGCCTGACGGGCCCCACAGGGGGGCTCTTTGCCGGAGATCTTTTTTAGAAAACTCGTTTCTGGCCGGTTGAGAAAAGGAATAAAGTGAAGGATTGGTAAATAGGAAAACAAATTTTTAAAAATATCTAGAGGTAGAATCTAATAATTTTAATGCTCATGACTCAACCTCTGACAAGATTAAAATCAAATAAAGTTGGGAATTGGTGGAGTAATGACCACAATTACCATGAAAGCCAGGTAGGTATAAACCTCAAAAGACAGAGTACACAGGATCCCCTGTGTCACTCTATATGATTGGTCAACATCCCGGGTTGCAGATCCAGACGCAGGTTTACTGGCAATGCCCATACATACTGAAAATCAGAATTGACTTTTCTAGCCTGGACTTCCCCGATGTGGCCCTACCATTAATTTTTGGAGGGTTTTTGACTTTTATATGTGATAAACTTCGCAATTCAAAGGATTAGGTATATTATTGGGTCCTGACGAATCGCATAAGGTAATTCCTTGATAACAAGCGAGAAACATGTTGACCAATCATATAGAGTGACACAGGGGATCCTGTGTACTCTGTCTTTTGAGGTTTATACCTACCTGGCTTTCATGGTAATTGTGGTCCCCGACTTCCGCTTCGGCTGGGGGTGCGCGACGGCACGCCCCCGCTCCTGCCTCTTCACAGGGCCCCGGGATGGGGTCCGGGGCCCCATTTCACCATCTTCACTGGGAGCGCGACGGCGCTCCCCGACTTCCCTTCTGCTGGGGGGTGCATGAAGGCGCCCCCCCCCCATTCCTCGTTCCTTCACGGGGAGCGCAACGGCGCTCCCCGGCTTGTCTTCGCCGCCGGGGGCCCCGGGATGGGGTCCGGGGTCCCCTTTCCACAGCAGCTGGGGGGTACGCGACGGCACCCCCCCCCCCCCATTTTAAAACATCAAAAATGAACCAGGCTTCACGGGCCCCGGGATGGTGTCCGGGGCCCCTTCCTCTTCAGAGAGGGGGAGTGCGACGACACTCCCCTTTTCTCCTCTTCCTCCTGGGCAGCCCCCCAGGCCCTGGCCCACCCTGGGGGCACAGTCTCAAGCACCTGCGGAGTTCCACGCGCTTCGTAGCTGTTTTCCCAAATATCAAAGGTCACCATCCTTTGTCCTGTGATATCTCGGGCCCCCAAGGGCCGATTTTCTTCATTCTTGTGCCGTTCCGCTCTAGGTGACAAGCCCTTGCCACCAGGAGCACTCTCCTTAGGCCTCCTGGCCTGGAAGGGTCCCAGATCATCAGGGAGCCAGTCCCACTGACTCCTGCGGCAATCTTTACTCTGGGTTCCCTCTTTTCCTTCTGGGCAGCGCGCTCTCCTTGCGCTAGCCCAGTCCTTCCCCCAACTAGTACTCTGGGGGTAGCTTGCCTGGCCCTGGCATTAGCCTCGCTGGCCTGGAATCCTTCAGGGGCAGAGTCCCTGCCCCAAGGGCAGTCAGGAGGTTCTTCCTTCCAGTTGTCCATGACGCCCGTCTGCAGTCCCAGTGTCCAGCAGTGAAGCACAGCCAAGAGAGAGAGCTCTCCCCTGTGCAGGACCTTTTAAGTGTCCAGCAGGTCTGCACCTCTGGCCTATCCAGATGTGCCACATCACTTCCTTGCCCCATCCCCTCCTTCTTGCACAGTCTTCTGGGATAGCTCAAGATGGCATCCTCCAGGAGTTAGTTGCCACATGTGCTCTGAAAGTCTCAGCCCCTCCTTCCTGACATTCCTCGCAGGGCTTCTCCAGCCTGCTCCTGGCACGGAATGACAGCTGGCTGATTGATGCAAGGCCCTGCTCCGGCAACTGGACAGAGCAGTAATTGGCCCTAATCCTGAGCTGAGGCAGAGAAAGATGACATCCCTGGATGACCCATAAGTTGTACAACTATGCTCTTGTAACCTACTGCATCATTCTTTTCTTACAGGTTACAGTGTACTTTGGTGTGACTCTGGTCTCGGTGGACCCCAGAGAACTGGAGTTGCACCCTAGGCCCTCCTTTCCCATTGACATTCAATGGAGTATCCCCCCAATGCAAATATCTTAAGCACCCTGACATTGGCAATGAACTGGGTGTCCCTACAGTGAAAAGATAGTAAGCACACTGACTCTCCCTCACATGTATACACCCCTCTCATGAGACCTACTCCAGGTCACCACCCACTCCGCATAGTTCCTCCTGCACCAGGACTACCTAAGCGCAGTTCTTGGGCTGCGCACACTAGGAATCCTCCTCCCACAACCCTCACATGGGTGCACATCCATGCGCACACATGATCACATGTAACCTGCCCGGGGCCTCCTGACCTGGCTGCGCCACAGCAGCCTTTCCTTAGCACGGCGACACCAGTGGTAAACACGCGCAGTCCATTTTACCATGTGTTTACTGTGCGGGAGTCACCTCATAGGAGGCTTCCTCACAGTAAACAGTCAAAAACCAGGTGGTCAAAAATCGAAAAATCAGGGCAGACCTGATGGTCAGAACCGTCCTCTAACAGCCAATGAGTCACATCTTGTATTCTATGAGACACTGAACTTAGGACCAACATCCTCTTCTACTTTGGGAGACTAACATAGAACTAAAAATTATGAACTGAATGCTTGAATTAATCTCAACCACTGGTATTTACTATGTTCCACATTCCATTACATAATTTTTAGCAATGTGTGCCATACAGCTCAAGCTGCTACTCAATGATAAAGTTCAATAAAGGTGATACTAGTCTGCAGTTGCTTTTGTTCCCATTCAAAGGGGACGTGGCCTGGCAGTTCAAGCTGGAGTTAGGAACAGGATCAAGCCTGATTTGCATAAAGTTGTCCTCTTTCTGTATTAGCACAGTGAGCAAAAACATATAGACGATAATGCGGTCCAGAATATTTATTAATGTTGTAGATTAATTGATGCATTCAGCACATCACTTTTTTTCTCAGTGAAATATTTTAACATTCTGTCGTCAGTCAGGAGAAATATGCGCTACCTTTCAGATTAAGTGAATTCTGGAATGCCCTTGTAGATGCAGAGGGATCATTTACCAGAAACCAATATTGTCCATATGAAAAAAGGACTGAAATGGTTACATGGACTATTCTCTCTAATTTTAATATGTAAATTACAAAGTTCTAAAGTGAGGTTGCCAACACTACTGGAGAGGTCCTCTTTTGTTCATCTGCTCTTGAATCTACATACTCAAGTGAAAAAACTCGTTCCCTGCAGGCTCTTTACATTTTGCCTTTCTGGAGAGTCTGTTGGATTAATTGAAATTGATGGCCATTGAGTACCTTTGGGGCCTGATAACAGGTATGGTCAGCCGTAGGTTTCTACTGTATGGATGGGAATATTAGTCAGGTATCAGGTGATTGTGTGCTAAATTACCTGACCCAGTGTAGGTTTTCTTGCATTGTGAATAGTTGCTGCTCTTTTGTTTTGGTAGAAAAAAAAAAAATTAAAGGATTAGGAAACAGGGTGTTTGCATTTGCTATGCCATTGTTATAGATGTGTCTGCCAGTAAAATCCTCCTCCATCAAAAAAGTCTTAGTTATGGAATTCCACCTAAGTAGGCAATATATTACCCATTTGTTCTGATAACTATTTGCTTAAACGTAAAGCTTTGCCATCAAATGTCATTATGTTTTTGCTTGATATTATTTAAAAAGAGTATCTGACATTAGAGAATAGGCTTCTCTTTGAAATGCACCATGAGGAGTGTCTGCCACTACAAGAACAAAAACAGTGCAGACAGTATCCAGTATCCAAATTTTTCTAACCATCTGATATTAAGCATTGACGGATATCTGTAAGAATATGAGGCTGGGCCCCGTGATCTCCTTAACTTCTGATTTCCTTCAAGAGGCCTCATAGACTGTTTCCATCTCCTATTCTAGTTGTCTGGGTAAAATACAGTTTATACATTGGCTAGGTGGATTTAGAATTAATTTTCCAGAGGGGCAATCCAATGGCATCATTAGATCAGGGTTAGTGTCAATCTTTCTAGGATCATTTGTCTACTTCTTTTTTAATAAAGGTCAACTTATAGACCACTCAAAACAAGGCAAGAGGACCTCTCCACATTGGTGGGGATGTGGTCATTCTAATTATCAGAAGTTATCTTTCCCAGAGACTCTGGGAAAGGTAGTTCTGTTTTGTAAATTTGGCTGCTATTTCTAAAAGAACCACATTTAAAGTACATTACTCACATCCAAATTTACCATTAAATCGGGATTTTCATTGTCTCTTAGCTGGGTGTAATTCTGTATTATTCTTTAAACCTACAAAGGTCCTTTATTGGCCCCATAGGGCAATCAGTCAGTGCCCGATGGGCTGGACTGACATGTCAGCGTTTGTACTGTTTTTGTTGGCTGTTTTTAGGGCCTGTTTTGTGGTCTCCTGGGGCATTTTTTATTGTTGAGGTCCCAGATATAAAAAACAAATTGCTTACAGCGAGTTCAAATCCATGCTGTCTTCCATACCTTACAAAACCGCTTATACAGCGTGTCTTTACAAGTTAAAAACTGCCACAGTTTGCAATCATGTGCCACTAATGAGGGGCACTTTTATTTTGATGCGCTGGCCTATTTTCTGTCCCTGCCCGACCCTGGTCATTTAACATAATAGGGCAGAAGTGAATCGACATAAAAATGTAAAGCCCAGGCCTTTATGTTCGGCTGCTAGATTTTTATTTCAGCAGTTCCAATTATTTGGGTAAAACAGATTGTGTTTGTTATCTGAACATAAAGCAAAGGCTTCCGCCGTCTGTCCACCCTCAGTGTAGGCAATATAATTCCATAATCGGTGTACAGAAACTGCTCGACCCTCATGTGATAGTAACAAAATAATTGCCAATTCACTGGTCTCCAAAGTGCCTTCATTAGCCCTTCTATTTGTTTAATGTATCCTGTTAGGTTGGCAGCCATCCCTGGCTTTCAGTCATTTTGCTTGCCAAGTGATTATGTCCAAATCCTTTGACAGCTTTGCCCACTTTTGCCGAAGCACAGGAACATATGTTTGTATTTACCACTGAAAACCCAAACTGCCTTCGTGTGTGTAAAATGCACAGGGACACAGAGCTCACCTTCGTTGCATTTGTACTGTTTATGGCATTGCTGTATGCTTAATACTACTGGGTTTCTGTAACTGAGTAAAATACGGGAGGGGGTGTTGTGGGCTTCGGTGGCTTAGCACAAACATAATAATTAAATAAGAGCTAGCTAGGGTTTGCAGGAAATTTTATTTTTCGCCAAGTTACCAGATGTAGACTAATTTGTTTTACAATAGCAGACAGGGGGAAATGACTATTCGGTTTCTCTCAACCTTTGGTGTGTGCACAATGCCCGGGTGATCTGGTTAGGGCTTTGCAGCGTTAAATAAATTATAATTGTTAATAGAAGACTGCTTCATAGCCGCGTTACTCTTGGCACGCTCTATTCCCTAACTTTCCATCTGAAGTCCTTGCATAATTGATCCTTCCATTAATTGATTATTTAAATCGTGCAATCCAGTTCCCAGTCATTTCTTGTATATTTCTGTCGTATTACAGACTCCACGTGTTTCATCTTTAGTTTAGCCAGCAATGAGGCATTACTCCTTGTTCCCTTTGGCCACACAGATTAGATTGTCTTTTTGGAGCACAGTATTTCTGTTGGATCGTAGGACACCTCCTTACATTGATTTGGCGAAAGCTCTTACGAATTATCATTATCATCAGGGCTTTAAACGGCAGTGGTGGCTGGTGACTCTTGAAAGTGGTGGGGCATGAACTTTTTTTTCCAGCTTTCACACTGTGACTGAGAGAAGCGAGACAGACAGCTACAGGGACCCAGGGTCTGAATTGCACAATGTGAAGGCCAACACCGACTTCCCCCTTGACCAAAGTGTGTGATCCTAGCTAGGCAAATCTTTTTCTTCACCAAGTCTCCTTTTTCTTCATTATCACATTTTAGAGCATCTCGAAAAACAAGAGTTCATGGTGTGCACTGCAAAAAACTTCTTGTGTTTGATTTCATACAATATTCTATTGCTTCATGTGCAAAAACAATCTAGGTCACATACAGGGACATGACAAATGACTTGCCTCTTCACTAGCTAATGACATGGAATGGGAGTCAGGAATGTTTTTAAGCTCATTAGGTTATTTACTTTAATTTTGAAGAGAATTTATAATTTTTCAAAATTATGACCGCAGTATGTTTTTATGGGGGGGTTTCATACGAGGGATCGGGCATGGGGCTATTAGAGCCAAGGCAGACTTGGGTCGCTGGCTCTTACTAGGGCCGGTTCTCTAAGGTCCCTCTCCACTTGTCAAACACAACCATGTGCACTCGTACACAAAAGGAGCAGTTGCACACTCACATACATGTAGTCATTCAGATCAGCATCATGCGCGAAGGAAAATGCTATGGGTGACACTGCTCTGTTTACTTCAAATCACATAGCAGTGTCACCATTACATTTTGCTCCATGAATCAGTCAGTTAAAGCGACGCTCCCTTTGTTTCCAATGAGCTATCCCATGCATTGCTGGGCTAATGCCACAATTTTTGGCGCTAGTCAACCAATGCGCCACAATAGATTAAAAATTGTTGCTGTTATTGTGCTAACGTGCACCATGGTGCGCTGTATTGTAAATACGGCACAAGAAAACTGGTGCATCATAGCTGATGCGCCACTTTTTTGTAAATATGCCCCTTAGTTTGGTCAGGTTAAACCCTCTTAGTCTCTGAGGCCCTGTGGTCCTTGCATTGCTGCCTTACAGACATTGGCTTCTTGCGATCCCTACAGGAAATTCACCATGGAACACTAGGATTCCCCCAGGGCAGCTTTTAGGCATTGCTTTTAGGCAGCTTTTAGGCATTGCTGGTTGAATTACTTTTTTTGCCAAAAATGTCAAAGGTGGTACTTTGCAGAGTTAGTGGTGAAGGGTGAAATAAACAGCTAAGCAGAAGGTCTTTGCTCAAAATATTTGCTTTACCATGCTGCCCAAAATAGTGTATGAGTCTGCCTCTGTGCTTACTGGCCGTCCTCCGCAAGCAAAAGTTGGATGTTTGTTTTCTGAGTTGGCACCCTAATACTGCCTAAATGTCCCAGGAAATAAATCAAAACCAACAAAGAGTGTCTCCAATTTATGAAAAGGCAAAAAAGCTTAGCTCTTCCAAAGATAACATACCTTCACCCCCATATACAGCAGTTCAGCTAACTGCCAACCCATCAAAGTGCCAGGAAACCTTCAGGTATAACTAAGCTTTACAAAACAATCTACAAATTTGAAATTAGCCAAAATTCCAAAAGCTCCACAAGCAGTTAAATCTATCTGGAAATACTATGCTACACATCCTCGTAGGAAAATGTATAATGTAATTTTCTTCTGCCTTTCATGTTGTTTCATGTTGTTTCATCTTCTCATCCTACTTCTCATAAATAGGGTTTTCGTCGTGCAACTTGACTGAGTATCTACATGGAAAACTAAGGATGAGAATCACAGACCTTAACCAGCAAAGCTTCCCTTCGGGTTACAGAGCCTTTAAACACTCAGACAGTAGATCTAGGCTGCCCTATTCTTCGAGGCTGAAGCCTTAGATAGCTTATAAAGTGGTCAAGTAAGGTCAGAAAGGGCTATGAATATAGCTGTGACCCGCGTGTTTATTATAGACCTGCACAGATAGATGTTTACCTTCACAGCCAATGAAGTGAAATCATGTAAACTAGCATAAGTATACCCCAATCAGCCTGAATTGTGAATCAAATAGTTTGAAATATTTTGTGAACACGCTCCTTTTGACTCTAAATATCCTCTTGTCATTTTGTGTAAATATTGTTTCCCTCTGTCCAAACACCAGTTTGTCATTTTGTGAAAATACAGATTTGTCCCATTAAAGAGATGGACATAGAGGCAGGGACTGGAGATTTAGAGACACAAGTACGAACATTGCCATCAACGAGAAAGGGAACTATTAGAGGATTTCAGGTGACTTCCGCAGTAGGTAGGATGTCTCAGAAAGGGAGGATATGAAGTGACCAACATTGTAAGAGAGACTGAAAATTGATGTTGAGATGATAATGGAGCCATGTCTGTAATTTCATAGGCTGTATGATAAGAAGGATCAGCAAGGATAAGCAAGTGAGTTACCAGGTAAAAATAGGTCAGGACCCCAAGAGTGCCTGCACCTCAATAAATCCGAGAGACACTGAGAACACTACATGCATACGCATGGGGAAGGTGGGCAGTTGTGAAGTTTTTAAAGGGGTTTGCTGAAGAGGGACTGCAGCCAAACACAAGTAAGGGCAGTACAAAGGGAGGGACAGACCCCTGTAGAAAGCAGACGTTTGTCAGTAAAGGTGGATACGGACTGGAGAAATGAACTGCTCCTTATCTGGGACCCCTTGATTTTAGGCAAGAGCCTAATGGAGGGAGTGAGGGGAAACTGGGGGAGATACAGACGGGAGGAATGAACTGTTTTTTACATGTCACCCTCTGTTGTCAGGCACCCAGGCCTCTACTGTATTGCCACACGGAGGAGCCAGAAAAATAAAGGAATACAAGCATTGGCAATGCCAAAAATTCTGGCTTTAAAAGAATGTTATATGATAACGTGAAGCATTACAAGTAGTTAGTATGGAAATGGATATGTATTTTTGTAGAAACAAAGAAATATAGAATAATATTGGTGTAGGTTAAAGGTTCAGGTAACATATGCACTGTCAAGCCAGACATAAACATTCATGAAGGTTAAAGACTGCCCTCCTTCCATCTGTTATGCTACCAGAGAAAAACACCATAAATTAACTAGCTACCTAGGACACTATAATAACATTACAATGTCATGTGTGCCCCTGGACTTTCAAGTTCAGGCAGCTGGATAAATGAACAAAATAATCACAGCTGTGTGGAAGGCGAGCACTTATTTGTGTATTCACACAGGTTCTGTCCATATAAAACATGTATTCCTAGCGTGCAACATGGGGGCGGAGCAGAAAGCCGCTTTCGAGTGATGCCCACAAAATTGGCAACAGCTGCGCTGTCAAGCCAGACCATAAAAAGGAGAAACGATCCCAGTTATTTCTGAAAAATATTATGAACATACAGACATGACTTGTCAAGGTGGAGAACCAGCAGCCCAAAGGAGAGTAGAGAGACTGAAAACAAGGTTATGCCAATTGAACAACCATAGAAGTGGGAAATGGGTTACTGAAAGGTGATGGCTTAATCAATTGGATAGGAAGTGAGAATTACTGTGAAAAAAGCAAACCTCAGTGAGCCAAAAGTGCAAGATCTTGTTTTTTAGACACTTTACAGTACCCCAAATACCAGGTTTATTTTTAGTAAACAATTTGTCATTTATTAGCCCTTAAACATAGCTAAACATTTACTTACAATGCACATATGCTGTTCCCAAGTACTAGATTTTTACTTTTATTGATTAACTCCTTGTCTACATGTAACGTTCTTTTATCTTTAGTGAAGGCATGTATCCCACTTTTCAATATCTTGTATTCAATAATCACCACCATATGTCAGTCATTACTATTGTATACTCAGGTACCCACAACTATAGATGTTCATTGCCATCTTGTGACCAGATACTCCCTATCATATGTAATTCTGTGCCCTATATAGCACCTATATGCCATTTAACATCATAACGTGACCCTATAGTATAGTCAATACTAAGAGGTATCCCAGCAACCCTCCATTTATCTGATCACACCCATGATGCCCCCCTCACTGGGCAACCAAGACCATGATGTAGCCCAAGTATATCCCATATGCCAGTCAATACCTTAATTTTTCAAAGGTATCTCCCGTATGCAGGCCAATGCTGTAATACACCTCAAGTATTAACCATATACCAGTGAATGCCACAAATTGCCATAGAGATACCAACAACATAGTGAATGTACTGATGTGCCCCAGGTATCCCCCACATGCCACTCAATGTCACACTGTTACCCAGGGTCCTCACATCAAACTCAATATTATGTTGTGCCACAGGCAGCTTCCATTTGCCCGTTAATACTATGATGTGCCTCAGGCCTCCTCTATTTAGAGGTTGATAAGATGGTGTGCCCAAAGCACCCCTTTATGTGTCATTCAATTCGATGATGTGCCCAGAGTATCCTACATATATCATTCAATGCTGTTATGCTGTAACTCAGGCATTCAATCATATGACAGTTATGTCCATGATGTGGCCCAACGATCCCCCCATAGGCTGGTCATGGCGTGCAACACGAATTTCCCATACACGTCAATGTCATGTTCTGGGGTTTCCCCCATATGAGAGTCAACCTTATGATATGCCTTTAACAGCTTTCCACATGACATTCAATCCTATCATGTGTACTTTGTATCCACTGCCTCCATTTGCCAGTGGACCGTTCCAGTTTAGGCCCAAAAATCCCTCATATGCATAATGTTTTCATAATTCCTAGAGTCCTATAGACCAATCAGTGCAGCATAAATTGCTCGCAGTTTCCAACCATATACATTTTAATGGAATTGTGTGCCCCAGTTATTTCTTTAAAAGTGTATTGCCCGGGTTCAAATTTCATCAAAGAGGGGGGCTCACCCCCCCCCGTGAAGCTATCCACCACTGGTATCCCATCTCCCAGTGAGTTATACTGCACAATGTCTCCAGAAGCCTACCCTCAGGACTATGTGCATCCCTGCTTGGAAGAGTGCAGGCATACCCCATCCAGGGGCCAGGGCCAGGAGACACTATTGTTTGGGAGGGAGAGTCACTATTCACCCCGGGCCAAATATTGAATAAAGGGGAAGGTGCACGCCACACCCTGAGCCACTAAAGGGCAATGAGACTCAACCCCAGAGGCTAAATTTTATCAAAGGGGGGCAAGTGCCCCCCTCAACCTGAAGGTATCTGCCTCAGGGATACCATTCCCCAGGGTATGATACTGCACAGTGCCTTGGAAAGCCTACCGCAGGACATTGTGGTTCCTCGCCGGGGTAGGGCAGACAAACCCCATCCTCTTGAAGGATTGTGGCATATAAAATAAAAAAATCGCCGGCTGGCTGTTTTTTTTTTGTGATTTGACATCCGGGGTTGGCCGGGACACACTAGGGTTAAATATTTTGAGAGGGGTGTGTGAGTGTGCCCCTCTGAGCCACTATTGGGCCCTAGGGTTGAATATTGAATACAGGGGACTGGGCCTGTGGTGCCCCTCCTCGAACCACTAAGGGGCTCTGAGTACCCCACGCCCTGGGGCCAAATGTTAAAAACAGGGGAGAGCACCCTTTCAAGCCCCTAGTAGTGCCCTTGGATCACATCCCCCAGGGCCAAATTTCATCAAAGAGGTGGGGTGCTCTCCGCTCCCCATTAACGTATTCGCCCCGGGGACCCTATCCCCAGGGTGTGATACTACACAGTGTCCTGGAAAGCTTCCCCAGGGACACTGTGGTTTCCTGCCCGGGAGAGGGCAGGCATACCCTGCTTTCAGTCTCCTGGGCAGATAACTCCACTTTACTCCTGCCTGGGTGCGAACAGTTAAAAAATGCTACTCCTGCCCCGGCGAAAAAAAAATGAAAGGTGCCGACTCCTGCCAGCACCTACTATGGTGCTAGATGGGGAGCCAGTTGGGGGCCACAGGGCCTTGAGGCTTCCCTCATGGCCCCAAACAATCCTCTACAATTTGAGAGACCTGTGTTGGCACTGGGGCCCCCACCAACAAATTAAAAAAGGCCAGCTCTTGCAAGTGGAGACAGCTGGATCTGCAAGGTTGGGGGTTCACCCTGCAACCCTGAAGTGAAAATGGAGTAGTCGGTGCCCCGGGAGGGCACTGGGATACCCACTTAATGAAAAAAAGGCCAGCTCCTGCTAGCAAACACTGTGTGGCGGCTGAGGGCCCTGATGCTCAACCCGCATTCCCCAACTAAAATAAAACATTTGGGTGTCCGGGATGGGCACTGGGACACTTACAAACATGTTTACAAATGGTTAAAAGGTATAATAAACAATAACTCATGTCCTAAGCTCCCTTGCCATGCACCTGTAATTACCTCACATATTACAGCACTCATGACACGTTCTTTAATATCATTGATAACATCTATGCAACATTTGAAATGGCATCATTGATGACTGGACTGTGCGTGGTGAGGGCAAGGGTTATAGTCAGTGCTTTAAGTGGGCCGGTACTACGTACTGGCACTTTTTTATTTTGAGGGGGAGAGTACCTGCACTTCTGAAGATAAAGTAATACGTCTAATTGGAGAGTACGAGCACTTCTCAGAAACAAGCAGGTACTCTGATACCGAGTACCTGCACTATTATTTTTCCATTTCAAGCACTGGTTATAGTTACCTTATGGCACGAACTACATGATAAGAACTATAACTGGTGAATTTTAGTGTTTTATTTAGTGTAAAACATTACGTTGTCGCGAAATGTTCACCTAACTAGAACATCATTGAAACCTTCGTTGTTTTTCAGTGAATATATATGTTATTAGACAATATTTGTTACATCATCTGAGGTACCATTATTAAAAAACACATGATACAAGTTGTGACCATTAGTAATAAAAAGCAAAATAAAGAGCAAAATAAATTAAGGCATTATATATGTAATTATTTAAATTTAAAATCCTTTTAATTATGTTTTTTATTTCAAGGTATTAAGACCCTATTCCAACCACACTCTGCCTTTGTTAGGTGTTAGTACTAATAATACAAGGCTGATAGAAATGATTAAGTGATACCTACACAGACCTTGGAAATGGAAGGTTTACAGACATGACTATCTGAGGTCTGTCATTCCAGATTTCTCACATCTCATGAAAGAAGCATGATTGCTCTGAGATGTCCCTCCAAGTTTCTGTCTCGTAAATTATCATTCAAGTGAACTAAAAGATGCGAGTGCTGGCTGCAGATTTCTTTGTTTTGTTCTTGCTTCTCTCCAGCAGCATCTCTTCCAGTCTTCAGAATCTCTATGCCTGTGTTTCAGAAGCAAGAGCTTAAATAGGGGACCTGACCTATTCTCCAGATTAAAGTGAACGCCTTCAGACATCCTATTGTCTTGGATAAGCTTATCCTCAGACCCAAAAAAATCAGATTACAGATAAATCATACCTGGCACTTTCCTTCAAATGTATCTTTTTTTCTTTGACCAGTAGACCTCTTTGATTGAAATTTTGGTGACTGTCCAGTACAAACCAGAAAATATGACATATCATGTCCTTCCCTGCTTGGGTGTTTGAACTGTAGTGTCCCCCTCACACCTGAATTACATAAACATCCCTAAATTTCACGGCTAACGTCTGCAAAATAGGCCGTTGATTTCAACCATTTCAAATTCGTACTTTTGAACATATGTTAAATACAGTCAGAGACACGAGAAAGCGCGGCACTTCTAAATGCATCTAATTTTTAAATACACTTTTCAATACTCTAGACTGAAGAACGCAACCAGGCAATCGGCAAACAAGCATGAATTTGCAAACATTTAAATAATGAATACCACACGGTTACTCGTGCTGAATTACCTAGACACCCAATTGACCTTCAAAGCCTTCGTCATACCAATCGCAAAAAGGAATAAGGAATTTAAGTTAAAATTTGGGAAAAGCAGCAGCTGTTAAAAGCCGTTGGAAGCCCATTGAGCATGAGCCGGACTGCTGAATAATGCAGGCAACATAATGAAGTGGAGACAAATGATCCCAGGAGGGCCCCTGCTGGGCAAGCCAAGAATATGCTTACCAGCCAGATTTATTATCTTACCAACTCTCGCAGTGACCTCCAATTTATTACAAATACCTGAGACACTTCTAAACGGCTTGCCCCTGGCTCTCACAGCGGTTTAAAATCTCGACGTTTGCACTCCAGCTTCTACCGAGTCATCCTCTGGCGGGAAAACAACCAGGCAGGGCTTTGAACACGTCACTGCGCCAGCACCTCACACAACTAGGAGCTTGTTTTGACGGTCCAATGAATAAAACATTGGCTTCTGTGAACAAACATTGGACTGGACAAGTAATACATCATGTCTGTCTGGGACTTTCTGTCAGTCTGAGACGGTTTATGTCAGACCTTAAGTTCCAGAGACGCTGTTTTATTCGGTTTATCAGACAAATACCGGCCATCTCTCCGATGTGAACGTCATTTCAAATTAACATTTGGGTTTGCATTTGCAGGTGTACTTCCTCTCAAACCAGAGCACCGCTTTTGTTGACGCATAATAGCGTCAGTACATCAACAGACATAGGCCCTGATTCTAAGCTTGGCGGGCGGCGGTAGAAGACCGTACCGCGGTCAAAAGACCGCGGCGGTCATTCTGGGTTTCCAACTGGGCTGGCGGGCGACCGACAAATGTCCGCCCGCCAGCCCAGCGGGAAACACCCTTCCCACGAGGAAGCCTGCTCAGAATGGAGCCGGCAGAGTGGGAAGGTGCGACGGGTGCAGTTGCACCCGTCGCGAATTTCAGTGTCTGCAAAGCAGACACTGAAATTCTTTGTGGGGCCCTCTTACGGGGGCCCCTGCAGTGCCCATGCCATTGGCATGGGCACTGCAGGGGCCCCCAGGGGCCCCACGACACCCCATACCGCCATCCTGTTCCTGGCGGGCGAACCGCCAGGAACAGGATGGCGGTATGGGGTGTCAGAATCCCCATGGCGGCGCAGCAAGCTGCGCCGCCATGGTGGATTCCCATGGGCAGCGGAAAGTCGGCGGTACACCGCCGGCTTACCGCTTCTGGCCGCGGCTGTACCGCCGCCGTCAGAATGCCCGGCGGAGCACCGCCAGCCTGTTGGCAGTGCTACCGCCAACCTCCGCCATGGCGGTATTTACCGCCAGGGTCAGAATGACCCCCATAGTGACAAATGTGGTTGGAGAGCGAAAGTAAACGTAATGCTAGCTAATAGATTAAAAAATATATGTGTGTCTATATATACATTATATGGATACACATAAATAACATTTATCCTCTAGCCAGTTTACATTTACACATAATCTATTTATCTATCTATCTATCTATCTATCTATCTATCTATCTATCTATCTATCTATCTATCTACTTCATTCAACTAACAATCGTCATTTTATTAAAAGCAATATATTTGTAACTATTATATCTATTATTTTTTACTGATACCTACTTGTACTATACTGATCAATTAGCAAAGAAGAGGGTAGATCCGTGTTGGCTGGGTTGCTAAAGCTTTTTAATTACATACAAGTTCGGATAACAAATGATATGTGTGAAATAGTAATTTTATGATGAATAATAGCCGTAACCGATTAACTATTGACCGTGCATTTAAAACAATTATTACAATTATTTAGAAGTATGATTAATAATGTAGTTTAGTTATGTCACATTTTGATAAACACACGATGTTATTAGAATGGACACCGTTTCTAGGTTTCTGCTCATCTTGCTCCGGCTCTTTCCCCTCGGAATCAATGCCCCCTGCAAGTCTTCTCTCCCCGCAGTTTCCTTGGAGCACAGTGCAGTGTGACATAATGGAAGAGTAGGATTATTCTTAGACGTGGGATAGTGATAGAGGCGTATTTGTGACGATCCATTTTATGATTTGTTAACAGTGTACCGTTGATAGTCACACTGTGCTGCAACTGCAGTTTTCTCATTGTTTATGCAAAGAAATTGTAGAAAACCACCCTGGCTTAGTGACGATGGTATGACTTTTTATTTTCTTCATGTAACTCTGTCTGCTTGGGCTTTTACTTTCCCATAGCACTCTGTTCACATGGGTGAGACTTTACATTTACTCATACCTATGTTATCTTTCAATTAGAAGTGCACTCAGTGTTCTTTACTTGGACCTGAAAATTTTGGATTCTGACTTTGTACTTTTGTATCCGAGCTTTATGGCCAGCATGGATCTATTTGTACTACCTTTATTAAATTTGTAACATAACTCTTTAACTTTTCATTGATCTAGAACTCAGTTCTTTAGTACACCCAGTCCCTATTTTTAAATATACTCTACTATTTATTGGGTCGAATGTTGTAGAGGGTGGTGTCTCTTATAGCTAGATCATGGGTGCTGGAACGGGATCGCCAGAGATAACTTTGGTGTGAATACAATATTGGGGTTCAGTAGATTATTGGTGTTCGGGCTACCACATGTTCACACTAAAATACTAACAAATGTTATAATTTTTATTACACACACCACAAACTGATTTCAATCTTAACTCTCAATTAGGTTAATTTTAACCAACTTAATGATACTCATTTCATTGCTTTCTGCAGGATGAAAGGCTGAGTTAACTTCTGGACAATGAATGATAATAGAAAACTGATTTCAATCTTAACTCTCAACGAGATTAATATTAACCATCTTAATGATACTCATTTCAGTGCTGTCTGAAGGATGAAAGGCTGAGTTAACTTCTGGAAAATGAATGACAAGAGAAACAAACAAGGAAACATTTTAACTAGAAATACATCTTTAAGAAAGTTCTAAGAATATTTATCATTTGTGCATCACCAAATAAAGGCCCTGATATATACTTTATTTGCGCTCCATTACCGTCATTTATTGATGTGAAAGCGGCACAAACTTATAAAATACAATTGTATTTTGTAAGTTTGCACCACTGTGTCTTAAATTGCTTTAGGTCGGTAGGACGCTGGCTCCCTATGTAGTGGGCAAAGCTAGGCACACTGTACAGAGGGTCCAGGCAACCACACGTTGGTATACAGAGGTAAAAACTAGACCACCTACTGCTCTAATTTTCAATGGTTGAGCAGTTAGGCTACTGTGGGAGAAGTGCAAAGCATTTGTTGCACTCACAGTATCAATAAATGAGACAACACACTCAAAAGAATAACTTGAGACCAATTTACAAAAATACTTCAGATTTTTATAAAACCTTTAAGATCATAAAAATCAGGTAAGAACTTTTTAAGTTATGAATTTTTTTAACTCTTAATAAAAGTAGTCTTTTGTGCGTAATTATGTACCATGGAAACCAATGGAGAAAATACTTTGAAAATGCACATAAAATCAAGCATTGCCTTTACCAATGTCTCCTTTTGCAGGTATGTTAAGGTCATCGGTGGGCACTATGGACCAGCTGGAGAAGTCCAGGTGGGAGCAGCAGCAGAAAGTCATTGGAGCTGGTGCCAGGCCACTGTGGGGGACCACTTAAAAAAGCACTGCACAGGTGGACTTAAAGGTAAATCCAGTGGGTCCTCTTGGATTGTCAAGGTCACAAGGGGTGGGGGACCCTTAGGGTACAGCTGGATCTTTGGTGCAGGGCACAGGGCGATGAGCCAGGAGCTGTGTGCAAAGGTGCCATTGAAAGCAAGAGTTAGGTCGCTTTGAGGGTCACTTGCAGGTCAGCAGAGGCACTCTGGTGGGAGGGCCTGGTGGTTTCTGAAGTTGTTTGACTTGGGCTTCCTCCTGGTCATTTTACAGTGCAGAGTGGACTGTCTTTTTTGGTGTCCGACGTGAGGTGACTAGTACCTAGGGCTATTGCATGATTTGGCCACTGGAGGGTGCAGTGATACCAAACTTGGCACACTTGCAGGATTTGTCCCCACGGTCCATCAGGGAGAGTTCGGTCTGGCTGTGGTGTCTGGTTCCTTGGTCAGTACCTAGTCAGAGAAGTGGCCTTCACTGGGTCTTTGGTTCGTTGATGCAGTTCAGTGATCCCTTGCCTCTGGAGGGAGATCTTTGGTGATTTTCAAAGAGTGGAGGTCCTTTGAGAATTTGTAGAGTCTGTTTAATGTCAAAGCAATACCTCAGTGGCGATTGTCGAGTCCCGGGTACAGCAGGGAGGGTTAGGGGCCTTTTATTGGTACAGGAGGACTTCAGCTCTCGAGCCTGGGGTATTCTTTGTTGCTGATCTTCTTTTGTCCTTGGAATCTATCTGATTTCTTGGTCTAGTGATGCACACTAAATATTGTTTTTAGTGGGCTTTTAGGGGAGGCCCTAGTAGTGACCAATGGTCCATTCACCGTAGGGTGGCTACACCCATTAAGTGACCACTACCTGTGGGCAGAGGACACTTCCCTACACCTGTTTGGCTATTTTCCTTTCATGCAAGATGGAGAAAAATGAAATGAAGAGGTCACCCTGCAGGCAACACCTTAGGGGTGGTGCAAGCTGCGGCTGACCACTCCTCCTTTCCTTTGTGGGGTTTCCCGCTGTTGCTCCTGCCAAAACTGGGGGTTTGCAACAGGGGTGGCCATCTGCTGCTAGCAGCAGGCTTGGGGGTCGAATTTCAAGGGTGGTAAGCCCTTTGAAGTTTGCTAGCAGGGCAGCGCACATTCCTGAGGGGGGGTGTTTGCACCTCCACCCAGGAAGGGCTTTGTTCTGGGACCCAGAGAGCAGGATCTCTCACCCCAGGGTTCCAGAATCTTGTCTGGTGGTGGTGGGCTGGTTGTGACTGCCCAGCAACCATGCCAGGGTAGTTAGCTTTTGCAGGGCGCACCTCTAAGGTGACCCCTGGGTAAATTTTGTAATACATCTAATACTGGTACCAGTTTAGATTTATCATTGTGAGTTGTTTGATACCAAACAACCCAGGGTTCAGAGTAGCCATCATGTAGCTGTGAAACTCATACTAACCAGTGTCCAGCACATGTATTAAAATGGCTGCTGTGTTCACTTACTATGCCCCAGGCTTGGCAAGGACACAGTAGGGGCATATTGCTCATGCATCTTTGCACACACATACAATATAGTGCACCCTGCCTTTGGGTTGTAAGGTGTGCCAAAGGGGTGACTCAGCTATAGTGCATGCAGTGTGTAGTGGACAGGACACACAGGCTGTGTGCCATGCCAAGTTTGTCTTTTGGGATTGCATCAGAACATTCAGCCCGCAATGGCAGTTCTGGCTGCTCCTGGATGCATGGCTCTAAATGGTGGCACAATCTGTGCTGCTGTCCTCAGTGGCCTACCCTTAATACCCCATGCCCTGGGTACCTAAGTACCATTTACTAGGGACTTATAGAGGCAGCAAAGGTGTTGCCAACTGTGCCAAATGCATCACAACAGAGATCTGGCCCAAGGAACCTGGTTAGCAGGGACCCTGGGCACTAATAACTTTGAGACTACATCAAATACCAGCAAAAAGTGAGGGCTAACCATTACAAAAGCAGTCTTTTCTCACAAAGTCTATGAAAATCTCTGTTTCCAGCACATTTATTACAAAAAGTGCTTAGTTTTTGCTTTCCTAACTTTTGAATGCATACAGTTCATTTACAAGTATTTAAATGTTCTTGCGTGTTACAAAAAAGCAACATCCACTGCCTTTTCTTTTTACACTACCTATACTCCAGCAAGATTGTCACATATATCGCATTAAAAACTCCTTACGCTTTGTAGTCGGAGAAAGAAAAGTAAACACCAATCTCCATGTTAAAAGAACAAACATCAATTTGTCAGAAGAAACAGCCTGACCTTTACCTTTGGAGCACAGCAACTGTGACAAACTAAACACAGAATTTAAAGGCATTTTTATTTATTGCTCAAGCTTTCCTGGCTCTCCAAAATTCGGCTTGCGACCACAGTTTGGGAAAAGCTTATATAAAGGATCACATCAGGTGAGAGGAGATATCCAGCAGTCAATGCTTCCATGGTCATCCCAAAACTCATGAACATTTTCCTGTGCATCCTCTCTTTCTTTCTTAGGTAACTGTTTCTCAAAATGAGGGGTAAGGAGAATGTAATATTCATCAATATGGTGAAACAATGGCTTAATGTATAGCTTGTCTTCTTGTGTGGGCAGTATGTGTGTGATTGGTTGATGTAGTAATGAGTGTCTTCTGTTAATGGGCGGTGGGGTCTTGAGTGTTCAGCCTCTCCTTGCACATAGCTGTTGCTATATTTTACAGTGTATGACTGTTTTTATTTTCTTAGTACAATTTTGAGAAAAATATATTTTCCCTTCATTTTTGCAATAATGGTGTAAGCATTGTAAGAATGATTAACGTATTGCAGAGCATGCAATACAATCTGAAAATGAGAAACAGGCATGTGGTGACATCTTTAGTGTCGATAAAAAGTTGTATGGAGAAGACATTCACGATGAGCGTTTGCTTCATAAAATATGTGTGTATACTGAATGCTAATATCTAGTTGGCTTAATCATGACAATATTGTTGGAATGAGTTACTCAATAAAACGTGTGTGGTACACATACAAACGGCATGTTAGCAGCTACAACAGGCATGTATTCTATGCACCGGACACGATTGATTAAACAACCACTTGATCAAATGTTTGTTATTGTTGAACCACAAAGCTAGATAGATCTTAACAGGTAATACTTATGCACTATCGCGCACACATATACTATTAGCAATTGGTTAAGGAACCACTTAGGTTACCAGGTTCATCATATTTGTTGAATCAGTGTGGAATGAGTCCACTAAATGCATCTAGTTCCATTTGCGTGAGTTGAAAAGACATCCAATGTCCCCTCCACTGGATTCTGTTGTACTTTCTCCACACCCTCCATCTTCTCATCAGTTCTCTCATTTGTGGGTAAATTGTTCTAAGTGTTCCACCAAAGGTGCATCTGGTACTTGACATTTGATGCAACTGCAGTGCTAAATGACACCGTTTTTATCTATTGTTTAGTTTGGCTTACATAGGCGAAATTGCAAGACCATAATAAAACATTTACAACATTCACGATATTAAGTAAGTTTGGTACTTCAAATCCTATGTTTTATTCTTGCACTCAGATTTCTTCGTTTCTACACGTGACAAGTCTTACAGCTACCATATCTGAGGTGTCCCAAAGCAGTTGGGGGTATCATAGTGTGTGAATGGATGGCTGTTCCGTGTTTGTTAAAAATGATCTAGTGACCGAATCCTGCACATTGTTTCCTCATTTGAAAGCAAATAGTGGTGGATTGCATGTGCTAACTCACCTTGAAGCAAGTTTCAGTGTTTATTCACAACTATTTTTATGGCATTACTACCTGCTGAAAATTCTGAAATACAGACCGAAAGGTCCTCATTATTTGTATTTCTTTGGGTTCAATAAGGGCTCTCTGGGGCACCACCAGGCTCTTTTCATGTATTTTTTTAAGAAGGCCTTTTGGGTAACCCTTTTCAGATTTATAAATCAGGATATCAGGGGCAACAGGTACAAAGCATTTTTATAGTTGCAAACGAGCCGATTCGCAGAATCGTCCCATTTGCGACTAGAAAAATGCTTTTTGGGATGTACAAAGCCCAAACTACGTTTCGGTAACTTGTTACTGAATCGCAATTTGGGTTTTGCAATTCAGTATTAGGAAGGGGCGTGTCCTGGGTGTCCCTTCCTAATACCGAATCTAAATGGTATGTATGATTGTTTTGTGACCGTGAATGCAGTTGAAAAACAATTGCAGTTGGCACCAATTTCAAATTGGTGCTAACCCATTCGCAAAAGGGAAGGGGTCTCTAGGGACCCCTTCTCCTTTGTGAATGCATGCAAAAATGTTTTTTAAGAGCAGGCAGTGGTCACACGGACCACTGCCTACTCTTCAAAAATGAAACTGAAACGTTAATTTTTTTTCTTTTTAAGCACAGTCCGTTTTCCTTCAAGGAAAACGGGCTGCGTTTAAAAAAACAAGAGATGCTTTATTTAAAAGCAATCACAGACATGGTAGTCTGCTGACACCAGCAAGCCACCATCCCTGTGATGTTTGCGATTCCCGGTAGGTCGCAAATTGCGACCTACCTCATTAATATTAATGAGGAAGGTCTATTTGCGACCCACCGGGAATCACAAAAGATACTCATTGGAATCGCGATTCCCTGATTGCGATTTGCATGGAATCTCAATTAGGGAATCCCAATTCCAAAGATACGTACATGTGGCCCCAGATTCTTTAAAGAAATCAGCTTTTCAGCACAGTTTCTTCTGACCCTCAGAAAATGTCCGAAGGGGAGATTATCTTGTAGACTAGTGGGAACTGGATTATTTAAATAAGGTGTAACACTCAGTGGGTTCATGATTCAAACTGGTATGTGGTTTATCATTTGAATATCTGATTGTTAGTTCCAGGAAATTAGGGGTCTGATTTATACCTTGGTTGTATGTATGCTCCGTTGCAGTACTGTTAAAAATGGGGTCTCTAGTTGGCAGCCAATTCACACCCTGTCTTAGTAGGGGCCTTTGCTCTAGTCAGGGTAAGGGAGTCACACTCCTAAGATCACACCTGCTCACCTCCTTGGCAGCTTGGCACGAGCAGTGAAGCTTATCTCAAAGGCAATGTGTTAAGTATTTGTACCCGTGTTAAGTATTTGTACCCGCACACAGTAACACAGTGAAAACACTACAAATGAACACCACACCAATTTAGAAAAATAGCCAATATTTAAGTAAAACAGGCCAACGCCACTCGCTAGGTCACAGAGTCGCACGGACCCCAGGTACAGTCATTTAGAAACGAGGCACAGTCAAAGACGTGGCATGAGTCTAGGAGGTGAGGTGTTATGGGAGCCAGGTCAGCGTCGGTTCTGTAGTGCTGCACAGGAGGTGAGGCATCAGTTCCGTACTGCTATGTAGGGGAGGTAAGGCATTGATTCCTTAAGGAGGCAGTGGAGGTGAAGCAGCGATGGCGGCAAGGTGGCGGTTCCTAATGATCTAACAGGATCGATTAGTCTAGCCGGTCACTCCACAGGGCAACAGGCACAGTGGCAGAGTTGGTGTCATGGATGTCGGAGATACAGCATTCGGACTCACTATGGTGAGGGACTTCAGCGGTGCTGCTGCAGCATCGGTCCTGCGGTGTCGGTCACAGTCGTTGCACTTTAGTGGGGACCACAGCTTCCTGTGCAGGCAGTGGCTTGGAGTCGGGCAGCGGCATCAGTTCTGGAGTCGTCCAGAGTCAATGTGCCTGGTTCTTCTTGTTTTATGCCAGATTGCACTCCTAAGGGCCCATGAACTAGGGTGGTCACCTCTTGGCACGTCAGGGTCCTCAGCAAGAGAACCCAGGAGCTGGCAGGTGAAATATTTGATGTCCCTGAGATTTCTAACAGGAGGCAAGCTTAGTCCAAGCCCTTGGCAGAACATCACAAGCAGGATACACAGCAAAGTCCAGTCTTTGTCCTCCCCAAAGCAGAAGCAGCAACTGCAGGCCAACCCAGCAAAGCACACAAAGCAAAGGGGCGGTACTCCTCCTTCAGCTTTTCTCCTTGGCAGAATCTCACCTTGATCGAGAAGTGTTCCAAAAGTCTGAGGTTTGGGGTCCAATATTTATACTAATTTCTGCCTTTGAATTAGGCAAACCTCAAAGGAAAGTCTTTGTAGTGAACAAGACCCTGACTTTCCTGCCCTGGTCCCAGACACACTGTAGGAGGTTGGAGACTGCATTGTGTAAGGACAGGCACAGCCAGCCCTAAATTAGAGGGTTTAGGATGACAACTTTAACAATCCCCTGAAACAAGATAAATGTTCCAGTCCAGTCAAATGTGAATGCCCATAGTTGCCGCAAACATCAGCCAATGTCATCAACATTAGGAGCTACACAGCACTAAGGTCACACCCATGCTGCATATGTCAGGGTCTATCCTGGGCCTGGGTCACAATGCAACATACCAAATGTCATACTGCTCAGACAACAGCATTGAGGGGGAGGACACATGTAACTGGTCACTGAAATACACCTGCACAGTCAGAGGAGGAAATAGGACACTGCTACGACTATCAGGGCAATCCAATGTACCACACATTCCCCTACATCAACTGTACACATTACCAATGCTCACATCCATATCGTGCCATAACAATGCTATGCATAGTATACTCTACATTTCAACTACATATAAGTGGATGTGAAAGATCAGAGACTTGGGCAGGTCCAGATTGTTAAGTGTGCTGCTAGTGCCATCAGAGCACCCATAGCCAGTGAAAGGTCTCACCATGAGAATGGAAGTAGGGGGAGGGTTGAGTATGACAAGAAGGTGGCAAATCACTATTTGGCCAAAACCAACACCTAGAGGAGATGATGCCGACAACTCTAATAACTTACCACAATAAATGTGACTTGCAGGTGGGGCATAGGCCTGGGAGAATGCCCATCTAAAAGACTGGATCAATGAACAGGAACCAAGATCACAATGGGAAATCATCACAAGGCAGGCATGTCACATCACTAATGCCACAACACAGACACACTAATTGTACCCTATTTCATTGCAGAGGACGATGGATCTCCTGCGGATATGCCTGTCCAGGACTACCCTGATGACATGGATGACGAGCTAACAAACATCAGCCACCAGACCCTACAAGATGTCCTTGGAACCCTCCAGACACCACCTTCAGTCACAAGGAGGAGCACAGAACAAGCAGCCATTACAGAGGACCCACCCACAACCCCAATTGTAAGACCTGCCAGCTCCAATACAGCTGGGCACTCAGACAACACAGGCACCAGCTTTGAGAGAACTGTAGTCGGAGTACAGTGGAAGCTGGCCAAGGAGGTGCGGGTGGTGATGCAAACTATGGCAGCCAGCCCAGAGGGGGTGCGTTCGTGCATGATGTCAACTGAAGAACAGGCAGCAGCTATGCAAGGGAGAACAACTATCTTGCAGGAAGTAGAAAAAAGGCTGAAGGAAATCAGCACAGCTGTAATGCAGTTGACCCAACACCTACAACAGCAATCCTGTCAACGCGTGCACGAATACAACACTGAACCCCTCAGGGCCGACCTGGCTGCCTACCATTGTGATGTGGCTGCTATTTTTCAGAACCAGCAGATCCTCCTTGCAGCAGTACTGCCCTTAAAACCCCCACAGGTAGCAGCTACCGGGATGTCTGACTCCACGTCTACACAGACTGAGGTGTGTGTTGCCCCTTCACAACCACCACCACTAAGGACAGAGGAGGCAACACACACATCAGAAGAAGAAGACATGGAACAGATCACCTTCACACGCGAAAGTACCCGGAAGCACTAGTCCCTGCCACATGGCCACCTATTACCAAGGTCCTGCGCTTCATAACATGCCAGTCTTGCAACAACTGTACTAAAGGACTGTTCTGCAAACCACTGTATGTCTTGTCAGCCTGCCTTGTGATTGTCTCTCACTTACTCATTGGCAAATCCTGTCCCTCTGCACTGTCTGACACATCACCCCAGCATGTCCAATGAATTGTCCTTTAGCACTTGTGTAGGATCACAATGGAAGATGTCACTATAACGGACTCACAATCCTGGACAATGTACATATAGCACTACAGCACTTTTCAATAAATAGCACTTACACAACCACTTTGTCTCTGTGTAATGTGACACATCAACCGTGCAGTAGATCAATGAAGTTTGCCTCCTGTCAATTATTATAGATTGTCAATACAACTGTCCTGAAATAATGTTGGCTGATAACTATGCACAGTGGCCAGGACTGTACCATACTCTGCCCTTCCTGAGTGTTATTTCTGAGGAAAATAGAAACTATACACCATAAAGCTGTGTTGGGCAGAATAACCCTTCCTCAAGTGATGTCAAATCCAGAAAATAGTGCCTTTAAATTGTTGCTTCAATACAAAACTTACATATGTGACATTTCCCACAAATTTAAGCTAACACACACCAAACTGCATGAATGGAGGTGTATGAATTTACATCCAAATAAGTTACCATGCTGAACAGTGTAACAAATGATCTATGTGAGTTATGCACACTATACTACAAGAGAGCTTACTACCACTCACCTTATAAGGATTTCCTTGGACATGAGACGCAGTCAGACTTAACACTGTTTGCAGCATTGGACACAAAATCTAATACAAAAGAGACACTGTTCACTCATGCCAAGGCCCTGATCTACAAGCATTTGACACATACTGTAAATGGATACCTAGATATTTATTATTATACAGTAAAAACAGAAGTGAAAACTCGGGGAAAGACCTTACCTAACCTAATCTACTATAACTACTCATTACCCACAACTGTCCCTAACTAATCTAAGCTAAACTTACTTATCACATTTAATGAAACGGTCTAAACATCAACCCCCCATTCCCCTTATGAGACGGGACACATGCTAATCTAAACACATACTATCCTATACTAAACAAATATACATTTTTTTGTACTTTTTTTTGTAATTTTTTTAATGTTTTTTTTTTAAACACAAGAACTCCAACATTGCCAAACACACATAAAAAATAAACAGTATAAATATTCAGAAACCCCCAACCCCCACCCACTAACACTAACTAAACTAACAGCCTATACTAACCTAACACTAAGCCCCCTAAACCCACAAAGTATAAAAAGCTGGAAAGAGGAGCGAGGGGGGGGGGGATCATGTCCGTCTACATGTCTACAGGATGGCCCTCCTCAGGGTCTTCTTGATTGAACGCACCCGCCGGATGACCTGTGCCACCTCCTGCTGCTGTCTGGTCATCTTTCTTAGGACACGGTCCAATTTTCTTTGCATATAAGAAAAAGCAGCAGAGTCAATGGCTGCAGCAGGGGTGGTCTGGGTGGCAGCCGAAGAAGTATGGGCCCGTGTTGTGGCAATGGCCGTAGGCTGCCCTGCAGGTGGTGCTGTGCTTGGTCCTGGAGCAGTTGCCGTTGATGGTCCTGCAAAGGTCCCAGCTGCTGTTGGTGCCACCTGGGTGGTAGTGGTGGTGCTGCTGGTGGTGGCTGTGGTAGACACAGAAGGGCCGCCATGTGCAAATGCCCTCCAATCTCCGGAGGCTCGTTCATGGCGATATCTTCGGGCCATGTTGCGGTACCCAGACTCAACATCAAGTATGTGGCGGTATCTCATTGCCCGACATTGAAACTCCCTGACCTGGATGGGAATCATATTTGCAGCTGTTAAGACGAATAGAAAATCAAACATTAGGTACTGCATTGTGTGAAATGGCACAAGAAGTAAATCAGGCAATACATCTAATGTACTTGTAACAGCACATATCATCAAAGAGATCATTGATTGTCCCTGAGGAAGTACATGGCAAGCCAGCCTACCTATCACACATAACACATCCAAACCCTACCAGATGGGTAACAACTGGCATGCTTTGGCATCATAGTTCTGCCAGTTGACAGCTAAAAATCATGCAGCACATCCTCCACCACTGCCAGGACAATAAATGTCATTGTACAGGATGGCAATCTAGGGCCACATGATCTGCGAGTTGTAAATGGACTTGCCAGTATAGAAACCATGTGCTAATCATGAGTGGGTATACTAGGTTTAGACAAGTGCTTCACTGATTTACAAGTCTGTGTACCAAACCTGTATCATCAGTCCTAGGTACACTATTCCCAACCCTACCCCTGTGTCGGGGGGGGCAAACAACTAATAAGTTCTAACAACAAGGACACCAAGGAAGATTAGGAAAGCTGGACATGGGTTTGGCCCAGCACACACACCACAGGTAAGGAGGATCTCCAAATAGGAGACAGCTAACCCTTGGACAATCCCATCAACACTCATGTTTGGAAATGCAGACCTTTGTCCACATCATTTTCTACCAGTAAGCCATGACTTACAACAAACAGAGAGATGCAAGAACACCTCTGGCCATGAGTTGCATGCACACCTAGGCCATTGTACTCAAGTGCCACATACTCGTAGCACTACATGTGGAGCTACATGCTGCTAGGAAGTTTAACATGCAGTTCACCATGTTCATTAGTGAACAGGGAAGCAGAAGTCTGTGGAGAATTTGGGTCTGACCGGCTGACTAATTCACTGATATGGTCCACTGCGACTTTTTCTGAATCAAGTTTTATCCACATGACTCATCCCTATTCACATTGCCGTGCCTACAGGACTGACCTAGAACACCAAAATATGACAATACGATCAGGATTGGCCGACTCAAAGATGGTAATAAAATGATGTTCCACTCATGGAACAAAACAAATGATTGACGAGCACATCGCACCTTGCTATGTGTCCAACACACCGGAGTCCATCACACATCACCAGCAAACACAACACATAACAGAAATATCAACACTTACTGGAGATGTCTGGGTCTACTAATCGAGCCACCTCACCAACAGTGTAGGGTGCCGGTCCACCTGTAAGGCATGGAAGGGAGAAATGTGCTCAATGTCCGTGCACTGTACAACATTTCAAAAGACAAATACTATGTGTAAGATTACATCAGAAAGTAAAGCCTCTCAGACATGATGATACTGCATTCTACATACCACGACAAACATGTACAGACCAAGGGACTCCAGTGAGTGATACACACATATCTGCACACATGCAGTGGCCCTAACTATCATGTGGTGGCAAACATGCTCCTTATTAGTGAGCAGACAAAATCATGGAGTTGTCTCATCATGTGTATCCATGAGAGACAGCCAAAGCTGAGGACTGCATTACCAGTCAACCAGCCATTGTGACTATGACCAATTTATGACACACAGGTACAATGTACAGAGGGCCAGGGACAGTTGTTAGCCCTCAATTTGTTACAGTTTCTTCATTTGATGTGGCACAGCTATGATGAGTTGCACCAACCATAGAGGTATGAACCCATGTGCATACCTTTTGCCAGCCATCCCTAATTTAAATGTGGCACTACAAACTCCAAATACCAGTCTAAGATGTTAGCTGAGCGCAGCTAGAACTTGCTACCTATGTGTCCAAATCCAGATCAGACATGTATCCGAAATGAAGCAGGGGCACAATAAATCCTAATATTTTCGGGATTTCCATAATCGGTTTCCTTACACACTCACCGAACACACATGAGACATATGTTTGCGCCACATTGCTATCATCAATTGACGTGAAGCCTGCAATAATTTTCAGGCTCCTGTTGTGTATATAAAGTTAGTCTAGCTGTTGCGTCAACAAATGACGGTAACGTGTCGGGAAATTCGATACCTCACAGGCAACTGTGGCCTATATCTATACATATTTTGCACCTGATTTGTGTTGCTGTTTGACACAAAGGCGGCACTAACTTACATAATACAAATGTATTCATTAAGTTTGTGGAGCTCTTGCTTCCAAACAGCTCGCAATTGTAGTCCTTAACAAATTAGAAATATGTCCCTGTATGTTTCACTAGCATTCCACACACTCAACAACATTGCCGGCAGATATTGTAAAAATCAGCTGTCACTACAGAGCATTTAAACGTGCACATTTACATGATTTGCACCACCAACAGGGCCACCAATCACTATCCCCAGGTGGTCCAGCAGATCTTGCTCCCTGGAGACAAGGTCAGCCCAGCGGTGCTTCAGCTGGTGGTCTTTTCTTGGTGTGTTGTATATCCTCTGCAGATGATGCAACACCTTTGCCCACTGGAGTCTCCGTGCCTCAGTGTGATACCCCTGGATCACACCCCCACCTGCCTCAATCATCAGAGGTAGGAAATGGCACACCAGCCAAATTAACCCACCCAGCTCCTCCTCTCCCATCCTGCCAAGACGAGGCCTACCCAACATAATGGTACAAAAAATGAAAATAGGGGATAAAAGGGAACAAAGGAGAATAGAGGGAAAATAGGACACGAAAAATTAAAAAAAAACTACTAACACAGCCCAACTACACCCAAACTAACACTACCCACAACAGACTTCCAGCAAAACAAAGACAATTATTTACAACACAAATGACCACAAAAACACTCAGACAGGATACCACAGACAGTTTTTCATTACAAAAAGACAAATAAAAGACCACACTGGAGACAAATTCACTAAATGCACAAATCGAGACACAGCCACACAGTCAGGAAATATCACAAACTGCAAAGTGAAAGTGAAAGTACACCCACTGTACCTATTCTGTAAACAGGATATCCTATTACATCACTTCCTGCCTAAAATGTGTTGCGTTTTTCTTGTCATGCGTCAAAATATTACGACGCATACAGTCATTTTTTATTGACTTACAGGAGTAGAGTAGCACCCCGCATCCATATGGTTAAAAATTGTTTCTAACTTAACCAATTTTCGGAGGTACAGTGTGGAGGATACCGCTCAGGGCCAATGGTTCTTTCAGGGCATTATGCATAATTTTTCGGGAATAAGCGTCATTTTTAGACGCATGTGCGCCATTTTTTGACACGTGTGCAGCAAAATTTCAGGCATTAACTGGGTTTGGGTCATTTTACCATTTTAATGGTACATTACAGTTGTGACAATACTGAGATAGGATGATTGCACCCACTTTGGGCATGACAGTGTATGGGCACATGTGACACATCAGACTACTGCGGACCATGATCCGCTACTTCATGTACAGGATTTTCACTCTTTACTGACACAATAGATGGCCAAATGTGTGGCCTACATATATGTATTACACTAATTGGGCATGTTTGGCGTCAGGAGACGATAGCAAGGTGACGCACATAAGTACAATAACTCAATACCTATGGGTCAATGTGTGTGCTTTGGCTACTAATATTGTTGTTCACCTACTGTGTGACCATCACAAGATGCATTATAGCAAACATGCTTGTATGCATGTGGAGCCAATGTGTCCAATCCTCAGATGAAAGTCAGTGTGGAAATGAGAGAGGACATGTGTTTGTCATACATGTAGCAACAACTGCTGTGTGCACTTTCTATTTTTTGGGTAACATATACACCACATTTTACAAAGCATGCACTGGATAGATAGCAGACGGTTGATCATGTCAATGGTCCAAAACTTGGCCATCACATGTCCTGGAATTTTGGATACAGCTTCCTATGCACTTGTTGGTGAACCCACCATGAATCAGGCACATGTACATACTAAGTGGGTAATGTGTTAGTGACACGGAGAGCCAAAGATAAACCACATTTGTAATGTCACACCACAGTTGAAGTCATATAACTGAGCCACAACTCTCCTGTGGCAGTGGAGGACCAGCAGACCAAGCAGCACGTGGCCACATATTTCCAGTGATCAAATGCACAGAGGTGTCTGTTTCATGTGTGTGGGCCAATGTTTAGCCTGTATATGTTTAGGGGTCTATGTTGTCACAGTTACGTCCAGGTCTAGTCATGACTCTATGGCGGCTATTCCTGTATCTACTAAGTATCCTTCTGAGATTAATGGAAGTAAAGCCAATGAGGATTTGAGAACCCACATGGGGATGGTCCTACCCTGTCACTGCAGACGTGTTATGAGACTGTCAACAGGGCAACCTTGGTGTGCTGAGTAAAATAATATCTCAGGATTCTTGTACCGGCAGGTGTCATCACAACATTTGTACACAGGTTGTCCTCTAAAATTCCCACTGCATCTGGGAACATCATAGCCTCTGTGCTGATTATTCTCGCAGCTATTCACCATGCACAGCCCATCAATATGTTGTGATCAATGTGAATCAGCATGTGGACTAGCATGTGTGGACTTTTCATGCACATTATCTGACGTTGCTGGTTCTGCTGGAGGCACCATACCCAATCCCTGAATACGGCCATGGTACACTGTCACAATCTGTCACTCATGCATACATGAGACCCAGACAAGGGATAGGCCATGATTTGGGTATTTGGAGACAAGTTCCCAACACTGGTACAATAAATAAACAGATTATGCTATACAATGTATTTGAGTGTGCATTGTAGACCCACCTGACAAAATACCCCAGGAGGAATGTGAGGGTTGGGAAAGCAACTATGATACAAATGTAGCCACAAGGAACCTTTAGGGTAACGCACAGACAGGAGTCAGGCTAACAGGATGCAGGGTCAATCAGGATCCAGACATTTCACAAGGTAAATACTCTGTGGTCTGACTGAGACTGGTCAGAGGAGGTACAAGACAGTTGAAATGGAAAACTGTGTTAGTCCTGTGTTTTGGAAGGTGACACATTAACCCAAGGGCTGTGTTACACAGCTGATTTTTATGGCAGTGCATAGCAGTGTAATCGGTAAAATGGCAGCTTCTATGCTGTTCCAAGCATCTGCAAGGGCAGTGCATGTTCAAATGGCTGGTCTGCATGGAGGTGCTCACAGGTGTGTGTGCTGCATCAGTCTCTCACAAGTACTGTAGGTGAGATTCGAGTTCAAATGGCCAACAGTACCTTTCACATGGGAAGGAATCCACAGGTGATAACAGGGCTTAGAGACGACAAGCCAGTGCATTATTTAACCTGACGTCCACGCAGACAGAAGTACAATGACTATGGCATACCATACTAAAGGGTGAAACACACTGGATTAACATTGTGAGTCTGGGTGTGTGTAGAGGAGGGATTATCTGGGTACACATATTACCATTCCAGAGACTCTTAAGACGGGTGGGGTGAGACCAGGAACATGGGTGTGTCAGGACTTAGGACATGGGCTGACATGTACATGGAATGTCATGTGCGCAATGCTTGTCATAGCTGTGGCACTTATGCTATCTATTTTCTGCTTATATGGAAATCTAATCACACATGCAAAGACATGTGATGTAACAGTTACTGCTATCGAGGGTCTGGTCATATATTCCTGTTACTAATGCAATTGCACATCCACTGCCTCATGTATGATGCTTTTTGTTCCATTAGTGACTGATGGTGTCTTAGATGTGTGCCATATGCTGCAATGAACCATGTTGCCAACATGTATGTGTGAAATAGGTGTGGTCCTCTGCTATTGCCCTTCAAAGGTGAAATGTACAGGATATATGTCTTTCACAGTGTGTGTGAATGTTGATTCATACGCATCACAATTGATTTGGAAATGTATGTATCCTGATCGGTATATCAGCAATGCTCCATGAGGTTACACTCTTATTCTGATAGTTAGAGATAAAGGTAAGCAAAAATGATTACCCAGACCATGAGAAGGTGATTATTATAGGTGTTTATTTACATATGTTAAAACAGTAGTGATGGTGAGTTGAGTCAAAATAAATTGTTGACAATATGTTGGTGCCTATGCAATCCTCCAGCTGCGTTTGGTTGGTCCCCCTCATGTTGATGGACAGCATCCTCCTCTTCCTCCTCTTCAGGCATTTGTGGCTCTAGTTCTAATAGGGGAATGTTCCTTCATACACAAATGTTGTGCAGGATGGCACAGGTTAAAATGATCTTGCAGACCACTTCTGGTGAGTATAGGAGGCTGCCTCCAGTGATGTCGAGGCACCTGAATCTTGACTTCAGGATGCCAAAGGTCCTCTCGACTATGGTGCGTGTCCTCCTATGTGCCTCATTGTAGGCACGCTCTGCTGCAGTGCTTGGGTTGGCAAATGGGGTCATAATCCATGGCTGGATCCCATACCCCTGATCACTTGAAACAGAAAATGATTGAGATCATGTTGATGTAGCTTGCCCCATTAATACCACCTTGCATGGCAGTAGTTCTCTTGTGTTGTCTGTGACTCATTTTTGTTTGTGTTATTGTGTCGATTCGTAGGCTTCTAGGATGTACCATCAGCATTGGGTTGTTTCCTTGGCTGAACGAGTGTTTGGCTGCTGACCGGATGTCAGCAGTATATTTTGAGAGTTGCAGTACAGTGTGTACTCCCTTGCATTGTGACTTGTGATACAGGTGTTCCTGTGTCTTCGCTGGGGGTGAGATGATAGTTCCATACACAGAATCAAATCAACAGTGGTGGTAACACGTTTGCATCTATGTACCCTGGACATCCCATACATTTTGACATATGCAATAGTTTAATTTAACCATCAGTGAGACACTTACATTTTGCAAGGTGACAATTAGCCAAACTTCTCTGTACGTTGTGATCACTGACGTGTTAACATTTGACTGTACACTAATTTCACATGTGTGACAAGTTCACCGCAGACCTATTTCTCTGCCCTTGGAAAGTTGACTCAGGTTGTAACATCTACCTAGACTACTGCACATGGTCTAGTTCAGCTGGCTAACTTGGTTGTGAGGTTGTCATTTTGAGTTTCAGAAGGTCAGTATGACAGTACATCTGTTGTGTGTGTGTTAATTTGTGACAATGCGTATGTGTAGGAATGTGCACTTTCCATATTGTCCCATCAAGGTGTGTTCTTCGCACAGTCCACGTGCCTCTTGGTAGTGGGCAATGTGAGAGCAGGAGTGATGTGAGATATTGGAACGGTCCTCAATGATTGCATGGGACCTTTATTGTAGTCATCATAATGCTATGTGTGTCATGGTGTTTGACCTGCAGCAAATAACATTCCATACCCCTTACACAGTACGTATTGATTTGAATGGTGTTTGATTGGGTGTTACTGATGTGTAATTGATGTTTAATCTTCGCAGATGTACTGCCAGTTGGGGCCATGTGTTTGTCATTGTGTTGTTTTACATTTTCCCCTTATGTCTGTGGAGTGGCATCAGTTTTTATATGGAACGGTCATTTGTCCCTAGGTGTGTCTCCCATTGGGTGAGGATATCAAACATGCCTAGCGGTGTCACAACCTCAGTGTGTTCCTGTCTACATGTCGATATCGTGGTGTATGTGTTGTTTGTCCTAGAGGGTTGCTGTGCAGTGTGTATATAAGTAGGTTTCTGTACTTACCAACAAGTAGTCCATTTCCGTATCGTCCATCCTGGAAGTGTTGATAGATGGTGCAGTGACGGAAGATGAATGAATCATGTACACTCACCGGATACTTCGCCACGATGTTGGTGAGTAATCCCTGGTGATCGACAATGGCCTGCACATTGATGGAGTGTGTGTGCTTCCTGTTGCGGTATAGATGTTCAGTTGCAGCAGGTGGCACAAGGCGTACATGTGTACAGTCAATGGCACCAAGGATGTGTGGGAATCAATTAATGAGGTAAAACCCCTGTTTTGTCTCCTGCTGCTTCTGCTGTGTTATCGGGAAGCAGATGTGACGGGCTGTGAGTGTGATGATGGCATCCAGTACCTTGGGCAGGAAGGCGGAGAATGATGGATGTTAGATCCCGGCAACCAGGGCGTCAGTGGTTTGAAAGGAGCCGCATGCCAACATGTGTAGTACAGCTAGCAGCTTGGTTCCTGGTGGGATGGTGCAGGGTGTCTGCAAGCTGGGTGCCAACTGTGGCTCAATGTTGCGCAGCAGCTGCTGAATGTCTTGCCAGTTCAACCTGTACCTCTGAATGATGTTGTGTTCCCTGAGACCATGAAGGGTTGTCCTGGTGCGGAATATCCTCTCCTGCCTTCTGCGTTGCCTTTGGGGTCCCTGCTGGTGTTGTGGAAGCTGCTGTTGCTGGTCCTGTGCTCTGTGTCTGCGTGCACGCTGGATGAGAAGCACCTCCAAGTGTTCCTTTTGGAGCTCTGCTGTTGCTTCTGTGTGTTTTCATTATATACAGGTGTGTTTGCCCCATTTTAACGCCTACCCTGACCCAGGCGTTAATTTTTGTTGCAAATCGTGCTGTGCGTCATTTTCCGACTCCGCCTCCTGGCCGTGCAGGAGTTTTGCGCTGTAGCATAAATAAGGCGCACGGGTGTTTGAGTCATTTTTTGGATGGGAACGCCTACCTTGCATGTCATTAATGCAAGGCGGTTTCCCGCATCGAGAAAATGACGCACACGGCGGTATTTTGACATCCGTGGGCTCGGGTGTCAAAGGTTATATATGGTGCACGGTTTGCGCTGAATGTGCGGCAACATTTTTGAAACACATTCAGCGCAAACGGAGTATAAATATGCCTCTAAGGCCCTCATTACAACCCTGGCAGTCCGTGTTAAAGCAATGGAATCATGACCACAGCGGAAACCGCAAACACAGACAGCGACTTTAACACTCCGACCGCCACGGCGGTAGCAACAAACACCGTGGCAGTAACTGCCAACAGCCAGGCGGAAGACAAGGTTCCACCCACTGTATTACAAGAAGCCTATCCGCCACCCTTTCCAGGGCGGTACCAACGCCATCAAAAGCACGGCGGAAACAGTGTTCTGAAGGGAAACGACTCACCTCTCGACACTCAACGAAGAACCAGGACGCCATGGAGCCCGAGCTGCAGGTCTTCCCCATGCTGGTGTATCTGTTCATACACCAGGAGCACCAATGCCGGCGACGACGACCACAGTAAGTACTGCACCTAGCAAACAGAGGAGGGGGGGTGGAAAAAGAGAGTGACACACACACCCAACACGCAACACCCATACCCCACCCTCACCCCCAACAACCTACACACAAACACATGCCACAACATTACATATACACCCCGTAACCCTCTGGAATAATGCAAGGACAAAAGGAATGGAGTCAAATGAGTGTAATATTAGAAATAGTTAGAAATACATTTAAAAATCAAAAACAGTATTTACCATATATACAATATACACAAAAGGCTGGACAATGCCCACTCAAAATGTCCGTGGCCTTCTGGGCCAAAACACATAGGCCAAGCCCACACTTGACTCCTGCCTCATTACAGAGAGAACACTGCAGGGGCATCAGGTCGAAAACACACAGGCACCTCAGGTGGAGGAGGAACTGTGGGGCACCTCAGCCGGAAGATGGTACAACGCCACTACTCCTGGAGGGGGCTCCAGGCCCACTGCCTTGGTCCTGGGGAGTGCAAGGCCACAGTCTCTCAAGTGGGTGGTTTGCCCACTGCTTGGTCCTAGGAGTGCAAGACCACAGTCACTCAAGTGGGTGGTATGCCCACTGCTTGGTCAAGGGCAGTGCAAGGCCACAGTCTCTCAAGTGGGTAGTTTGCTCACTGTTTGGTCCTAGGGAGTGCAAGGCCACAGTCTCTCAAGTGGGAGGTTTGCCCACTGCTTGGTCCTGGGGATTGCAAGGCCACAGTCTCTCAAGTGGGTGGTTTGCCCACTGCTTGGTCCTGGGGAGTGCGAAGCCACAGTCTCTCTAGTGGGTGGTTTGCCCACTGATTGGTCCTGGGGAGTGCAAAGCCACAGTCTCTCTAGTAGATGCCTTCTTCCACTGGTTCTGGAGGGGGCTTTGTACCCAGTGTGCTTCATCCTGGCAAGGATAGGGGGAGTGGATGCCTTCTTCCCCTGGTTCTGGAGGGGGCTTTGTGCCCATGTACTTCATCCTGGCAAGGATAGGGTGAGTGGATGCCTTCTTCCACTGGTTCTGGAAAGGGCTTTGTGCCCTGTGATGCATAACATGGGGAGTGCAAGGTCACAGTCACTCACCTGGGTGTCAGACCCACACGATGTTCTGTGGGCAGGATGCATGACACACCATGGGGTCAGGACTACATTCCATCCGCCGGCGGGGACGGCTATACAGTTTTAGTGCCAGTGCTTGTGTCGTTGCTTCCAGTGGTGGGGGGAGGCTCCAGCCCTTCCCCTGCAGCCTCGGATGGCTGCCCACTGGGGCTGCTGCTGCTGGCAGTGGTGCTGCTTGCGGTGGTGCAGGTGGTGTGCTGGCTGCGGTGCAGGTGGCTGTGCTGCCAGTGGTGAGGGGAGGTTCCAGCTCTTCCGCTGCCGCCTTGGACGGCTGCCCACTGGGGCTGCTGCTGCTGGCAGTGGTGCTGCTTGCAGCAGTGCTTGCAGCAGTGCAGGTGGCGGTGATTGCGGCGGTGCAGGTGGCAGGGCTGGCAGTTGTGGTGGTAGCCTCCAGGCCTTTACCTGCAGCCTCGAATGGCTGAATTCCCCTGGCTGGTGTTCTGTGCCCACTCCTTATCTTGGCAGATGGTGGTGCCTCCTTGCTTCTGCCAGCTGGAGTCTTTGCCTTGGCCTTGCTGGCTGGTTGTGCCTCTTTCTCCTTGCTGGATGCTGTCCTCTTTTTGCCCTTGCCAGGTGGCAGAACCTTTTTAGCCTTGGCAGGTGTTGGTGGCACACTGGCTGGGCTGACGGGTGCCTCCTTAGAGCCTCTCAGAGCTGCAGAAACCACAGCGGACATGGACTTGGTGGCTGAGGTGCTGGGCTGGGTTCTGGCCACCCTGGCCTGAGGTGAAGAACGGGAGGGGAGGGGTAGGGAAGAGGTCAATGTTGGCTAGGAAAAGCTTCTTAGGGACACTGGGGCGGGAAGAGGGTGAAGGTTTGGGAGTGGAGGAAGAGGGAGTGCTTGTAGGAGGTGTCAGTTTGCTGTGTGGGTGCAGGTGCATGATGCTGTTGTGAGGTGGATGGCTGTTTGGTGGGTGTGTGCTTGGGTTTGTATACTTTGGGAAGAGGGGTCACAGACACAGTGGGAGAGGACACAGGGGACGTGTGCATGGATGTCGGGGTGGTGACTGCCAGTGAGGGGCGTGCAGTGATAAGCGTGCTGGTGATGGAGGTAGTGGATGAGGATGTAGTGCCTGCAGGTGTGAGTGGAGATGCTCCTGGGAGGGAGGTGGACGAGGAGGAGGAGGGGGACACAGTGGAGGCAGTGGATGTTGGTGTGTCTGCATGGGGATGGTGCTTGTGTGAGTGCCTGTGAGATGAAGTGTGGTGCTTGTATTTGCCTGAGTCACTTCTGTGTGTTGATGTGGGTGAATGCTGGCCTGAAGGTGTGCTTGGGATAGGTTGGGGTCTTGGGGGTTGGGACTGGGTAAAGGAAGTTGGAGGGGGAGGCTGGATACAGGGACAATGGCTGCCATCAGTGCGGAGGCCAGAGCCTGAAATGCTCTCTGTTGGGCCACCACACCAGAGTGACTGCCCTCCAGGTATGCATTTGTTTGTTGCAAATGCCTTTCGACACCCTTGATGGCATTCAGCATGGTTGACTGTGCAACAGTGAGGGATCTCAGGAGGTCAATAGCCTCCTCACTGAGGGCAGCAGGGCTGACTGGGGCAGGGCCTGAGGTGCCTGGTGTAAAGGAGATGCCCACCCTCCTGGGTGAGCGGGCATGGTAAACACGCTGAGGGGCTGCTGGGAGGACAGTGCTGGTACCGGGGTGGCGGCTGTACCTGTTGTTGGGGTGGACAAAGAGGTGTCTGCCATCGCCAAGGAGCTTCCATCAGAGGAGGAGTCGCTGTCTGTAGTGTCCCCTCCTGTCTCTGTCGTGGTGCTCCCCTCACCCTCCATCCCACTGGTGCCCTCACCGTCGGTGGATTCAGTCTCCAGGCCCATGTGGGATGCAGCTCCCTCCGTTGCCGGTGCCTCTGCTCCTCCACCAGAGGATGCTAATGCACCCAAGGACAGGGTGACAAAACAAGAAGGGGGGGAGAGGCAGTGGATACACTTGGTCAATGCCAGCAACAACACTACCGTTGGCGTCCACAACACATAGGGATCAGCCCTATGCACTAGGACATGCACTACCAGTTACAAGCCTAGTCACCAGCCCATGGGGTACATTGCCCAACGCCATTGGCTGCATACCTGAAACCAACAGGACCCTGCCCAGTAGTAGATGCCCACTAACATTATTGGGGTTGGAGTGCTTCAGAGCCTGACCAACAAGAGACCTACCCTGCCAGTTTTTCCTAGCCCACGGGCACCCACAACCCACATCCCCCACCCAGGTACAACCTTAACGCGTGCATAGTCATGAATCTGAATCTGTACTCACCCCCTTGTGGCTGCTGTGATGCCTTCTACCATCCAACTCTGGATAGGCCACCGACAGGATGCGGAACATCAGGGGGGTCAGGGTACGACGGGCACCCCATCCTCGTTGGGAGGCCAGGCCCAGCTGGGCCTCCGCCGTCTTCCTTGCCCAGCAGCGCAGGTCCTCCTACCGTTTGTGGCAGTGGGTGCTCCGCCTGCACCCCCAGGTCCAGGGTCTGCACCTCCTTGGCGATGGCATACCAAATACCCTTTTTGTGATGGGCGCTGACCTGCAGGAAAATATGCATAGAAAAAAGGGATTAGTCATACCATCTGGATTGTTACACTCATGGCCCACAATATCCCTCCCATCCCCTTACACACATACATTGACCACCGTACATGCAGCACTCTGCCCAGGACCCCTCAGCCCCCCCCACACGAGGCTTACACACACAGCAATCCATACATTCATGGCCCACACATCATGCTCACAGTGTACTCACCTGTTTGTCTGGAGGACCATAGAGTAAAGTATACTGGGGTAGGACCCCATCCACCAGTCTCTCCAACTCCTCCGAAGTGAAGGTGGGGGCCCTTTCCCAAGACACTCGAGCCATTGTCGCTTCCAGACACAGGTCACAGCAGTACTTGCAGTGTAGGTCTTCTCCTGTTGAAGGTCAGGTAGCAAGTGAGTGAACAGATAGAAAATGGCGGTCACGTCTGCTGCGGTGCGTACCGTCACCGCCGGCATACATCACCATTGGCTCCTGGAACCCATAGGGCCCAATGATAACCAATGCGAAGTTGCGCGGCGGTCATCAACCGCTGACCGCAACGGCACACAACGCCAGCGGAATTACCTAATTTCCACTTGTCTCTCCTCACAGGTCAGGCAGCCGCTGTTTCAGGGGGGCACAGGCAATGGCACCTAACTGCGTCACAGCGGACATTGGCACATCAACTGACTTTCGTATTCACATACTGTTTCTGTAAAGGAAGAAATGCATGATTATTTTCACATATGTGTGAATATGACCCTCTGCTCACTGTTTTCCACCCTAGCGCTCAACCGCTGAGGATGAATAGGAGATGGAGACATCCCCCCCGTGTACAGACCCCTTGTGGACCTGGCGACAATGGAGGACAGACACATTATCCTTACCTACAGACTTGATAGGGCCACAATCCAAGAACTGTGTGCCCTGTTGGAGCCAGACCTGATTTCAGCTATCCGCCAGCCCACAGGTATCCCCCTCTAGTGCAGGTCCTGTCAGTGATCCATTCCCTGGAGAGGTGGTTCCTTCCAAGCAACAGTGGCCATGGCATCAGGGATGTCTCAGCCAATGTTCTCCAACGTGTTGACTAGAGGGTTGTCTGCCCTGCTGAAACACATGTGCAGCTACATCGTATTCCCCCAGGTGGAGGATTTGGCGACAGTGAAATTTTATGCCCTGGGACATATCCCTAACACCATTGGTGCCATTGATGGTACACATATTGCATTTGTTCCCCCCCCGGAGAAATGAACAAGTATTCAGGAATATGAAAAGCTTTCACTCTCTGAATGTGCAGACGTGCGTTTGGCAGACCAGGACATCTCCTATGTGAATGCCAAGTATCCTGGCTCCGTGCATGATGCCTTTATCTTGAGGAATAGCAGCATTCCATATGTGATGTCTCAACTCCAGAGGCACTGGGTGTGGCTAATAGGTGAGCCCATGGTCCCTGCCCAGTTGATCTAGGTATATCGGTGTGGGGTTGTCCCTAATGGTGAGTGTGTGTCTAACAGGTATCCCTCGATATTTGCAGGTGACTCTGGTTACCCCAACCTCTCATGACTGCTGACCCCAGTGAGGAATGCCAGGACAAGGCCAGACGAATGTTACAATGAGGCATATGGGCGAACAAGGAGGATAATTGAAAGAACCTTTGGCCTCCTGAAAGGCAGATTCCAGTGTCTCCATCTGAAAGGTGGATCCCTGTACTACTCACCCAAGAAGGTATGCCAGATCATCGTTGCATGTTGCATGTTACACAACCTGGCCTTGAGATACCAGGTGCCTTTTCTGCAGGAGGATGAGCCTGGAGATGGTCTTGTGGCAGCGGTGGAGCCTGTGGACAGTGAGGAAGAGGAGGCAGAGGAAGAAGATGTGGACAACAGAAGTTCACTCATTCAACAGTACTTCCAGTGACACACAGGTATGACACTGTAACTTCACTTTCCATTGCACTTTTGTGTTAGACATTGGACATGGAAGCCTGATTTCCCTCTGTCTATGGCCACTTAATGTACCCTTTGGCATCTCTATTTTCAGATCTCTGTGCCCCACTCTGGCTCCTGGTGTGTTTACTGCTGCCCACTACAGGTCATATATATGTATATATAACTGTACTTATGAATTGCAATGTTTACAGCTTGTTAAACTAATACATATTTCAATCATTTGACAGACTCCATACTTGTATTTGTTCCAAGGGTGTTTATTTAAGTGCTAATAAGTAGAGGGGGATGTGCAATGGGCTGGGGTGATGGTGGAGGAATGTCTAGGATAGAGTCCAGTCTATTTGTATCACAGGTGCATTGTCCAAGGGGCATAGGAAGTGGAGCAATGTTAGTTCAAGGTGGACAGGGTGACAGAGTGGTACACAAGGGTGACATTCAGGAGAGTCTTATTTCGTGCTGGGGGTCTTGGCAATGTTCTCTGGCTTCTGCCTGGATCGCAGGAACTCCTTCTGCAGGGGGTGGGGTGCTGGTGGCCTGTTGGTCCTGTGGTGGGGCCTCCTGTCCACTAGCGCTGGCGGAGGTGGAGGGCTGTTCTTTGGTGTGGTTAGTGTCAGGGGCCCATTGGTGTGCCACTGTCTCCCTCATGGTGTTGGCCATGTCAGCCAGCACCCCTGAAGTGGTGACCAGGATCGTGTGGATGTATTTGAGGTCCTCCCTGATCCCCAGGTACTGTCCCTCCTGCAGCCGCCGGGTCTCCTGCAACTTGTACAGTATCTGGCCAAAGGTCTCCTGGAATGGTGGTATGCTCCCAGGATCCCTGCAAGTGCCTTGTGGAGAGTGGGTTCCTTGGGCCTGTCCTCCCCCTGTCGCAAAGCAGTCCTCCCAGCTTCCCTATTGTCCTGTGCCTCTGTCCCCTGAACTGTGCACCCACTGCCACTGACCCCAGGTCTCTGATTGTCTTGGGTTTGTGGGGATGTGTGGGGTCCTTGTAGTGGTGGACACACTGCTGATTGACGTGTCCTGGGACAGGGGGATGGGCCCGCTGGGCAGGTGCTGTGTGGGTGTTTCCTGAGGGGGGAGGCTCTTTGGTGGGTTGGGACTGTGGCAGGGTAACCGACTGTCCAGAGGTCCCTGATGGGCCAGGTTGGTCATCCTGATCCAGGCATGCAGAGTTGCTGTCATCACTGTGGGTTTCTTCTGTGAGGGGACTGGATGTTGGTGGCACCTCCTCTCCGGTGACGTTGAGTGGGGGCCCTGTGGGGATGTAAATGCAGTGTAATTGTATCTGCGTGTGCCATCTTGTACATGGATATGTTTCACTCTATGGTTGTTATTAGAAAGGCACGTTTGGGCTGTGTGAGATGTCATTGGTTTGGCTAAGTGATTGTCACTAGTGTGCATGCTGTGGTGATTGGTGTCCATGCAGGTCTGTGATGGGTGTTCATGCCTTGGTGTTGCATGCAGGGCTTAGTATTGGGATGGGTGGGTTGAGATAGTGGGGTATATGTGAGGTGGTGGAGGGATGGGGTGAGGGTAGAGGTAGGAGTTTGTGATGGCATGCAGGTAGGGTGGGGGATATAGTAGTAAATATTTGACTTACCAGAGTCTAGTCCTCCTGCTACTCCTGTGAGGCCCTCAGGACGCCTGATCGCTAGGACTTGCTCCTCCCATGCTGTTAGTTGTGGGGGAGGAGGTGGGGCTACCACGGAACGCACCTTCCCCCGTAGGTTGTTCCACCTCTTCCTGATGTCATCCCTTGTTCTGGGGTGGTGTCCCACGGCGTTGACCCTGTCCACCACTCGCCGCCATAGCTCCATCTTCCTAGCAATAGATGTCTGCTGCACCAGTGATCCGAATAGCTGTGGCTCTATTCGGATGATTTCCTCCACCATGACCCGTAGCTCCTCCTCTGAGAACCTGGCGTGTCTTTGTGGTGCCATGGGTGTAGTGTGAGTGGTATGTGTGAGGGTGTGTGGGGTGATGTGTTGGGCTGTGTGCTGTGAGGTGCGTGGATGGTGTATGGGTGATGGTGTTATGTGGCTCTGATTTAGTGGGTGCTCCTGGCTTGTCTCTCTATCAGTTGGCAATATTTTTTTTTGTTGTAAGGGGTTGTGGGTAATGTGGGTGTGTGTTTTATATTGGATTGGGTGTGTGGGTGTGGTGTGTGTATGTGTGTCAGGTGTGTATAGTTTGAATTGTCCAATGTGGTGTAGTTTTGTTGTCCCGCCAATGGTTTACCACGGTTGAACGTCTGCCGCGGTGATTCGTGGGTCATGATGCTGTGGGCATATTTCTGTTGGCACAATGGGGTGGGTTTTGCTACTGCCAGGTTATCACTGACCTTTGGGCTGGCGGACTTGTGAGGGTGTCTGTATAGTGGCGGATTTCTCTATGTGAGTCATTTAACACCTGTAACGGTATACCGCTGCAGTCACGGTATGTTGGGAAAACAGTGCCATATGTTAAAGAAACACTAACTAAATTTTAAAATGTTTACATTTTGTTTGTGCAATTTACACCCCAAATATTGTGAAGATTCTATGTGTACTTGACACTTACGGATAACTGAAATCACTAGTTTGGCTTTTGCTTAATTGCAAAACCATTTTAAAACATGGACAAAACGGGCAATTGTCTTGCACAACTTTGCAAGGGGTCTGGCCCCTGCTCACCCTTCACAAGCATAAACAGCAAACCATTGCACCAGAACAGTTTGCCAAGGTGGGTGGGTGCTGCTTGTTCAACCACTTGACAGTGCCTCTTCGGTTTCTCTTCTGTCTGCAGAGACAACTCCCCAGGTACACAATACCTTCCGATAGTCTTGGTGGACCCATCTTATTTGATTTTAGGAACTGTCCCACCTTGATTTTCTCCTCCTTATTTATCCAGTTCTTAGCAACAACCCTTTGAATCATTTGCCGCGGATCTTGATCTCAATTTTGTCCTCCTCTTTTATTATCTTTGATTGGTAGTCTGAGCTCCCAGTTCTGAGATACATGTAGAGTCCCAGAAATACACTCTAGTGCTGTGAGTCTAAACACAAGTTGTGGGTACCTCACATCCTGGCATTAGGTGTGAGGCTGTCACTCATTAAAAAAAAATTTAGGTTGCAAGTTCATGGGCGGTTGGGGTGAGCCAGATGTTTTTATTCAATTTGTTTAAACTAAATTACTTTAATGTTAACTGTTTGCCAGGGGTTTTAAAATGTTTAGAAACAATCAAAATGTTGCTGTTACTTTCTCTTCAAGAAAGATTGGGTAGATTTGGGTGGGGGTGATGGCCTTGACGCAGTGCTGAAGGGCATTAATTTACTACTGAACAAGGACGTAATGTGACACCTGAATGTAGCATACCAGGAGGCAATCACAAAACAACCACAGTGAATAAATAGTGCTATGTTAAAAAAGAGTAAATAAATGCACTGATAACATAGTGAGGTATGGCCTCTCTTGGGTGTGTCTGTAAAACTGACATTTATTCTTGAATTTTTGTCCTGAATTTTGAACCTTAGTGTTGTATTTAATATGATAGAATGCAGCAAGTCTCAGCGACTGCCTAGCAACGTGGGGTGAATTGGAATGTGAATAAGACTGTAAGGCAGTGACAGTTGCCCTCTGGATCTGCCAGGGTTGGGAGTGCATATCTGGCTATTAAAAGATGTTGGAAAAGAAGAGAAATGGAGCAGCATTTTTTTAAAGTGGTCATAGGTTCTTTTCAAGGGCACAAGCTCCTCATGAATCGATTGATCAATTTGTGAGTGCGTTGCGGACTTTAGCGAACACGTGCAAATTTAGGGAATTGCATGAGGAAATAATTAGAGATCAATTGACAAATCGTACAAAGAATTTGAAGAGCCAAGAAAAGTTGTTAAGTTTAAAAGACCCATCGTAGGGCGAAAGAATTGTAATTGCGAAACGCATTGAAGATACGTCACGCTATGTGGTGGAGTTAGGGAAAAGAAATGCGGAGGACATGTCGGTACAAGTTGTTGACAAAGTTAACTGTAACAAGAACAATGGCAACGGGGATGTGCAGAAAAAATGTTATAGATTTGGGAGTATGAAACATTTGGCATCTTCAATGAATTGCCCTGCCGTGGATGCCCAGTGTTTCAAATGTGATAGAAAGGGTCATTTTTCTAAAGTGTGTAATCAGAAACGAGCACCAAACAAAAAGCAAACTGTAAATCTTGTACGAAATGAAGTTTAAAAGGAAGATCAATATCAATCCAGTGACGATGAGGATGATGGTCATATTGAGGTGTTTATGCTTAACAATATCTCTGCAGAAATTGGCTCATGCAAGGAGACAATTTTTCAGTTGGAGAATGATCAGTATAGACCTCCAAATTGCATTGTAAGTGTAAATGGTGTGCCGTTTGATATGTGGGCAGATTCATGTTCTCCATGTACACTTATTGATAAGGAGACGTGGCGTAAATTGGGTCAAAGTGTCCTATCCATTTCTAAAATAAAATTGGTTGGGTATGGGAGAAATAGAATACCCATTTTGGGTTGTTTCCAAGGCGTGATAGTGTTTAAACAGAGAGAAATCACATGTTGGGTGTATGTGGTGGAGAGAGGCCGCTGTTTATTTGGGTGGAATGAGCAAAGAGCGTTGAAGGTCCTATTGAATCCTAATACTGAGGAACAAGCGTTATCTGTGTTGCATGGAGATACAGAGAAATAGAAAGTTGAATTTCCCAACTTATATGGAGATAAGTTGGGATGTTTAAAGAAATTTCAACATAAAATTATCATGAAAGAGGGTGCGGTGCCCGAAGGTGCACAAAGTGAGGAGTGTACCAGTAGTATTGAAATCTTTGTTAAAGGCAGAACTGGAGAAATTGTTGGAGATGGGGCTGATAGAGAGGATTGAATCCTCTAAATGGTTGAGTCCAGTGGTTTTGGCCCAGAAATCGAATGGCAAAATCAGGATGTGTATGATCTGAATGATGATATTAATATTTGGATAGCTAGACATCCCATACCTAACATTAATGAGCTACTAGCCGGGATTCAAGGACAAAAAGTATTTTCAACTCTTGATCTCTCAAGTGCATATCAGCATATAATGTTGCATCCAGGATCAAAACATCTTACATCCTTCATCACACCTGAAGGTGCGTTTAGATTTAAACGTATGGCATTCGGTCTTGCATTCGCTTCGGCAGTGTTTCAGAGGGTGATGCAAAGTCTACTAGGGGAAGTTGTGAACGTGAGGTTTTTCCAGGATGATATGTGAGTGTGGGCAGAAGGTGTGGATGAACATGACAGTGTTATGAGGAAAGTATGTTGAATCTTGGAGGATGCAGGACGGACAGTCGAGATGAATAAATGCAAGTTTGGTTGCCAAACCGTGGAATATTTACGTCATACTATTTCTGGAAATGGTATTAAACCAAAAGTTAGTTTGTTGGAGGCAATTGAGAAGGCACCCAACCCGGTTGATAAAGATCAGTTAAGATCGTTTTTAGGCTTGGCAGAGTATCATGCCAAATTTTAAAGAAATTTTGCTGATCCAGCACAACCTTTACGGGTGTTGATGAAAAAGAATCAGAAGTATGTATGGTTGGAAGAAAGTCAACAAACGTTTGACGATCTCAAGGATAGCATTATTAATGCTGTTGAGTTAAAACCTTTTGTGGCACAAAATCATACTATAATATCAACTGATGCTAGTATGCATGGTTTTGAGACGGTATTGGTGCAAGTACATAAAGGAAGGGTACATGTCATAGCATTTGCTTCAAGAACATTGAAAGGGGCTGAAGTGACCTATTCTGCAATTAAGAAGGAAGCACTTGCATGTTGGTAGGGAGTTCAGTACTTGAGGAATTATGTGTGGGGAAGGAAATTTGAATTACGAACAGATCACAAACCGTTAGTAGATATTTTTACCACAAAGGGGGCCAGCCGAGCTTTGTCCAGAATTGCGAAGTGGATATACAGATTGCAAGAGTATACATTTTCAGTGAGATATGTTCCAGGGGTGGTAAATGTGAATGCAGATTGTTTATGTAGACTACCTATTGAAGAGACTAATGATGAGGAGGACGAAGATTGGTTGGTGGCGGATATTCAAGACATGAAAACTAAAGCTATATGTGAAGAAGTAAGGAAGACAGCTGTGAATGAGGATGCAGAGTTGCAGGTGTTGAAGAAGAATTTGGACAAGCGTTTTTCCGGATTGAGAGAAGATGCCAGAATAGGTGGCTAATTATAAGAATGTGAGGTCGGAACTATCTGAACAGAATGGCCTAATGAGGAGAGGAGACAAATTGATTGTGTCATATAAGTTAAGAGAGCAAGTGTTGGGGATCTTACATTAAGGTCATGTGGGTATGTAGGGAATGAAAAGGAAAGCAAGGGAGGATTTTTGGTGGCCTGGTATGGATCGGACATGGAAAGGTATGTGAGAATTGTCTGTGTTGTGCGTGTAGTTATAAAACACATGCTTGTGAGAAGACTCCTGTTGTTCCGATGCCGTTTCCATGCAAACCTTGGCAGAAAGTGGGAATGTATGTGTGTGGTCCATTTGAATTTGGTGGTTGTGGAAGATTCTATGCGATTGTAATGATGGATTATCATTCCAAATGGCCTGAGGTCAGTGTGGTGAAGGAGATCAAATCAGGTGCGATTATAGAGTTATGTGAAGAAATATGGAGAAGAGAGGATTATCCTGAAAATGTAGTGACGGATAACGGACCACAATTTGCATCAAGTGAATTTAAAGGTTATTTAATGTGCTGTGGTGTTAAACACATTAAGACAGTGGTAGCACATCCTAGAGAAAATGGTTTGGTAGAAAGGTTTAACAGGTTGTTGAATGAGAATATACATATATCTCTTCAGAATGGGTTGCATTGGAGGAAAGAAATTAAGAATTTATTGTGGAGTTATCGTACTACCCCACATTCCATTACAATAGAGACCCCATTTATGTTGTTGAAATGTAGGAAACCATGTACTAAGGATGTACCTGGTTGGATGGGTAAGGCTGGTAAAGGGGTGGTGGACGATAGGAAATTGCTAAATTGAATGGAGAAGATGCAAGGAAATTATGATGAAAGATCAATGAGTAGGGTGAAGGAGTGTAGGTTTGTGGAGGGAGATGGCGGTAAGGTGGCACTGCTGCCAACAGCAGCGCCACACCAGTGGACCACCGCCAGCCATATTAGGACAATAATACGGCCTGGTGGTGTTCTGCAGGCAGACGCTGCTGCTGGCAGCAGCGCCCCATCCCGTCTCCTGCTGGAGGACCCCCTGACGACAGGTAAGTCGGGTGCTCCAACAGGGGAGGTGGGTGGGGGGTGTTGTGTGTGTGTTTGGGGGTGTTTGGGGGTGTGTGTGTATGTCTGTGCATGCGAGTATGCGTGTGTGTGTTGCGTGCTGTGTGTGTGTGCATGTATGGATGTGTGAGTGATTGTATGTTGAGTTGTGTGAATGCGTATGTGAGTGTATGTATGTAAGTGTGTGCGGATGTGTGTGTGAATGGATGTATGCATGCGTGGATGTATGTTGGAATGGGTGCGTGTATACTTGTGTGCGTATGTGAAGGGAGGGGGATGTAGGGGGTGGGGAGGTCTGGAGTGGAAGGTGGGTGGGGGGAAACCAGGGGAGGGGTGGGGAAGACCCCTATCAGTGACAGGGAACGGATTCCCTGTCACTGATAGTGCCTACCTCCATGGTTTTCGCAGCAGTAAGGATGCCACGAAAACCATGGCGGTAGGTGGGGTCATAATCCCGCAGGCAGCGAAGTGACGGCCGCCGGGCTGGAGAGTGAAGTCCCCAGCCCGGCGGTCGTTACCGCTGTGGCGGTCAGTGTGGTAAATGTCATAATATGGAGCAATGTACCGCCAGCCTGTTGGCAGTACTTTCCTCCATATTTACGCCGACCACCAATGTTATAATGAGGGCCATAGTGTGGAATTGGATAATGGTAAGAGATGGAATATGAGCAGTGTGGTCAAATGTAATGATGGAGAAGTGCAAGAGTGAAAGGATGTCGGTTAAGGAAACCATGGAGGAAGTGTTGAGATGGAAGAGGAATGTTTAGGAAAGAGAGTGGGTAGGAAACCAGTTTATTTGAAAGGTTATTACACAGAGTAGTTCATATTCTGTGTAACTGTTATGGTGGTATATTAAGGGTTTTGCATTTAGGCCCGTATTTATACTTTTTTAGCGCTGCATTTGCATCATATTTTGACGCAAAACCGGCACAAACTACAAAATACTACTGTATTTTGTATGTTTGCGCCGGTTTTGCATCAATAAGTGGCGCAAATGCGGTGCTAAAAAAGTATAAATATGGGCCCTAGGGCCAGATGTAGCAAAAATCCAATTTGCGAGTTGCAAATTGCGAGTCCTTCCGACTCGCAATTTGCAACTCGCAAATTGGTATGCAGAACGGTGTCTCAGACACCGTCTGCGAGTTGGTATGGGGTCGCAAAGACCCACCTCATTAATATTAATGAGGTGGGTCGCAAATTGCGGCCCCATAGCGACTATGGGCATTCGCAAACATGGAGGCCTGCTGTAGTCAGCAGACCTCCATGTTCGTGACTGCTTATAAATAAAGCAGTTTTTTTTTTTAAGTGTAGCCCGTTTTCCTTAAAGGAAAACGAGCTGCACTTCAAAAAAAAATCCGAAACCTTTAGTTTCGGTATTTTTTCAGGGCAGGTAGTGGTCCCTTGGACCACTACCTGCCCTGTAAAAATAATTTGTGGTCCATTCACAAAGGGGAAGGGGTCCCATGGGGACCCCTTCCAATTTGCGAGTGGGTTACCATCCACTTCAAGTGGATGGTAACTGCGACACCATTTGTGACCGCATATGCGGTTGCAAATGGTATTGCATACCACTGCAAATCGCAAATAGGAAGGGAACACCCCTTCCTATTTGCGATTCGGAAATGCATTTTGCGAGTCGGTCCCGACTCGCAAAATGCATTTCTGCATAGGAAACTGAGATTTGCGACTCGCAAACGGCTTTTTTTTCTGTTTGCGACTCGCAAATTGTTTCCTACATCTGGCCCTTAGTTTCTTATGTAATAGATCGTGTATTTATCTTTTCTTCTTTGATGATATAGTTCATTGATGTAATTTTGGTTATTAGAGGAGGGAGACATGTTGTATTTAAAATGATGGAATGCAGGGAGTCTCAGCGACTGCCTAGCAACGTGAGGTAGAATTGGAATGTGAATAAGGCTGTAAGGCAGTGACAGTTGCCATCTGGATCTGCCGCGGTTGGACGTGAATATCTGGTTATTAAAAGATGTTTGAAAAGAAGAGAAATGGAGCGGCGTCTTTTTACTTCGCCCTGAATTTTTGTCGTGTATTTTGACCCTTTGTCCTGAATTTTTTACAGTCCTGTTCAGAATTTGCCTTGATGCCACCCTTGCCTTGTAGTCACCCTATGCACAACAGGAAGCTGCTGCCTTCCTGACTTCTCCCCGGAGCCTACAGCATGCAACCAGGTAGTGACAAAAAAGGTGGGTGGAGCACCTCACTTTAACCCTAATGCTTCTAACACTCTCCTTAGCTCCACGGGCCTGTCCTGCCCCATGCGATTACAGCAAAGGAGCTTTTCGGACTCCGCCCTGGACCACAGCAGTCTGCGCACCAGGGAAGATATGCCCAACATCGATAATAACTGGCAACGCACCCTACACATAATAATAGCTCTATATACACATGCACAGATGACATCGCTTTACAAAAAAATATATATATACGATTCCGACAAGCTTATCTGATAGCAGCAACCCCTTTGTGCGGGCTGCTTCAGTATTCATGCACTTTTCCTAATCTCCTCCCATAATTGATGAGGCACTGCCCCTAACGCTCATGCATGCCAGTTGCCCATGATAACAGTCCATCCATAAAGGCCTGTTGACTTTAGCGCATGATTTTCCCAACAAACAATTGATACCAAGTACCCTTTTCATAACTTTTCACAATAAACAGATCAGAGATATGTCATCTGACATAACTTTTCTCAATGAATCAATGAAGTTTACGACCTTGATCACAGGCTTTACACCATAACCAACTGAGGCCTACCGGCTTGAACATTATCTGTGCTGTACAAGCACTGGCTTTCAGTGAAAGCACACAACTTCTATCCAATAAAATCCAGTAGGGAGGAAGATCAACATGTGAGTGAACTCAAGGGCTTCTTGAAGCTCTTTTTCTGATGATCACATACATTCTGGCAACATCTGCGCTAAATGAGGCCTAAAGAGCAGGTTTGAATGGGTTTCCATTGGCCTTTTGTCTTCAGAACACACATCATCGTTCAGTAACCAGCTTTTAAACGTCACATGTAAATCACTCAACAATTAAAAAAATGCCCGCTTAATTTTGTTTCCTGGAGGGTCCGATAAATATGAATGTAACAATAAATGAAATTCGAGGTCAGGAGCGTGCCAACCCTGTGTTTTTGAACCTTGCTCAGATAATAAAGGTGACATTAGTTCCAGAGACACGGATGGAGCTGGAATCGAAGATAGCATATTAATCATAATTAGAACATCCATGACAGGTTGACTGTGGCACATTTTTAATGGCCAGGAAGAGTGCCTCTTCATAATGAACTGTTTAATTCATTAATCTCCTCATTAACAGGGTCCCCTCGTAATAAGTTCAACATAAAGTTAGTATAACATTGTGTTTGCATTCCTCTCTCGTTTATCAATTTCAGCTTGATTGGGGCGTTCTGCTGAAAATGAGGTGAAGCATTTAAAACATATAATTACTCGGATATATTCACATAGTAATTCCCCAATCAATTAGGAGCTTATTATAAATTGTCTGCGTGCATGCAAATTTATCATTGCCGCTAACCTCGTTTTTTTATTGATTTGATAGTAGCCTTCAGAACAGCACACCTCAAACTGCGTGCCGGCCTCCCTGGAAAGGATCACAGCAGAGCGAGCCGGGGAACGAGTCCGTTTCCATTATAAGCCTGCGGTTCGCCAGGATTTGAAGATTGCTAATTGGAGTCTTAAGTGATGCGCGACTGGATCTCTGGATGACCGCAATGGTTCCTAATTCGAACTATCATTTTTAAAAGATGTACATAGTGCCTCAGAAACCTGAGCTTGCCCCTATAAGACATTTTTTCCTTAGTTTGCCAGCAATCCTTACCTACAGATATTGTCATTATTGTGCTTCAAACTGTACACCATAAGGATTCCTGCAAGGATGAACGTCAAGCAGGCCTAGGCCTCACAACTCTATCATTGTCATAGAATATTCGAAATGCAAGAGCCATATTTAGAGCAAGGTCACGTGCATTTTCAGAGCAGTTTTACATCAGTTGTGTAAATCAATCCACCAACAATCCTAAAAATGTAAAGCCATATCTGCCTAGGACTTGGTCAGTTGGGGTTAACACAAGCCCCTGCAGCTCCTACTGTACAGCTTCCCCCAACCCTTTGGGGCGGAGGGATGACGTTGTTGGGGGTATTGAGCCCAAGGCCAATGAATATCTGTGAGATATGGAAGATTCAGGGGCACCTCATCACACTCTGTGCACCCCATCATTTGACATATCACTGTGAGCCAGATGATTTTGGGGTATTATTGGGAGGGTTTACAGAGTGTCCTTGCATGCAGTCTGGTTGAAAACATTGCTTGTTTTCAAAATGCATGCACAAAGAAGAGGTAGCTAGCAATCTATGGAAATAGCTACTTCTCTTCAAAACTCCCAGCTTCCCTTACAACAACTCTCAGGACAAACATATCTGTAGGAGCTATTTAGGGGCTGTGTCCTGCAAGAGCCCTAAGATAGGCTGCCTAGTACATGCTCAAGAGAACTTGAATAACCCACCCATCAATGTGAACATACTGATAATGTAATTATCAATGTAATGCCGGACTGAAAGAGAGAAAACCTGAGGTGCATGGGTAGAGCAGAGCATTAGTTGGAGACTTCAATGTGACATCATTGCTGAATCTTGAACTGTGGGAGTCATGCTCCAATCTGGAGCTGTAAGTTGGAGCGGATGTCGACAGGGAGACTTTAAAGTTCTTCCCTGATGACAGGACCTCATTTGGGCCTTTAAGTTCTCGGGGTGAGCAGGGGTCAGTCTCAAGGCAGTCTTCAACCAGTTGACTTGGGGTCTGATGCACTGAGATCGGTCACAATAAGTGATCGCATATAACACATAAACCTTTTGAAACACGCCTGTGATGAATGGACTATAAAATATCGAGGATATGAATATCATGGTCCAAAGATATTGTGAACAAAATACCGAAGACCTAAATATCAAAAGGTAAGTGCATAAAGATGAAGTATAGATTTACTATTAATAACTCCACATCTACATACCAAGAATCTATATATATGTATATATACACACACACACATATATATATATATATGTATGTATATACATATATACATACATATGTATATTTACTTAACTTTTGATATTTTGGATTCACTACGATAATTTGTCCTCGATGTTCTGATACACTGATAGTCCATCTTTAATATTCAGGGCTCACACTAGCTCTCATTTAACAATGTGACCTATGTACTAATAGATTGCTTTGCAAAATGTCCAGTCACAGGGAGTCACAGAACAACCTACCTCGTGAATATTAGCCAGGCTGTTTTTCAGACCCTCTATGATTGGTTACAAGCATTAGGATGTTGTCCTGTAAGGAACACCAGACACTATCCCTGTGCTTATATTCTCTTTTTTTTTTTCAAAGCAGCCAGAGTTCCTTAAAGGAACTGATGCTACATATATAAAAGGTTCCCACTTGAGAATACATTAGGGGGAACAAGCTGACATAATTTTGTGAGTTGAAAACTCTTCTCTGACTCACAAAATGAGCTTAGTACATAAAAAAAGTCCTGTGATTTTATGTCAATAAAAGGGCTCTGCACATCTGGCCTTGGTGTCTTGTTCCCGTGGATTTGCAGACAGACGCAAGGTAAGAAACTGGAGATCCTGGCTACCTTTGTGTAATGATGGTAGGCAAATCAATCAATGCCAACTGATGTGACTGAAGAAAGATAAGATGGGAGTGAGGGCATTTTAAAACCTAGGACACTGAATACAGAAGCGATTAAATAGTTTTGTTGGTGTGGCACAGAGTCTTGAATGAGGATATGAACAATAAAACGCAGAATATGAATCAGGAATTGAGATTATCGAGACAAATTGGAGAACCTTTCTAGAAGAATGATCACTCTAATGCCAGCTCTGGGTAATGTAGAGCAGATATACACCTAATTAGGCTACTGGGTATTTCACCCAAAAGAACAGAGACTTACAGCAATGTGCATTTAGAATTATCATAGGAATGGGGACCAAAATTGAAGTGCCAGACAATTTGCAAAGATGTTGCAAACAGTCATAAAAAAGGTGTTTAAACACTTGTAAGGAGGTCACAGTTCACATGATCAGTTGTAAATTGTCTATGGATTAAGTGTTGCTCGGTTCAATGGACAGAGCGATGGCATTATGCAAGCTGTGATTTGCATGAAATAATTAAATATTTAGAGCTAGTGGGTCCCTTGAGACATTTGCAAGGGAAAATGCACTACTGAAAATTACAATACAAATAAATAATCCAGAGACCACACCTTTGTTCAGGTAGCAAGCCAAAGTGAGGTAACTCTGTCATTATAAATCAGTGATTTTCTCCAAGAAATAGGGTGTTAAAATAAGGGGTTTAAAAAGATCCTTATGTTACTAAATGAGCGCGTGCAACATGTTAACCTAAACCCTTCATCAGGGAGTGTGGAGAAAAGACTCCACTCCAAAACCTTTTTATTCATAAGGCCATATTTGTAAATGTGTGGGTAAACATTGTTATATTACAGTGAGCACATGCTTAATCAAAATGGCACCTTGATATTATTGGAAACAACAAATGCCTTTGAGTCATATTAGGGAATGGAAAAGGTTTGCTTTATTAACTTACAATGGTCACAGTTAAACACAGCTATGATAAGGATTATCAGAACTGTTTCTCAACAGCTCATAAACCTTTACTATGACGTAAAGTTACACCCCTAGGATTCCCTTGATTCATGCTATACATATGCTTATCCAGCCGCTGAAATCATCTCCACCTCAAACATTGGGCTTTGTCAGTGATGCTCATCATAGTTAGAATCCCAGGCTAAACATGGCTACCAAGGATAAATCCTTAGGATTAAAATAATATGAGGAACACTCTGGGCCTCATTTTGAGTTTGGTGGATGGGATGACCCGTCTGCCAAACTTCTGATAGGATGGTTGCCGTCTTACTGGTGACCACCCTGCCGGGCCTATTATGAGTTTGCCGCTGGGATGGCAGGCGTAAACCTGCCCAGTGGGAAAGTGGCAGCAGCATTGTCGTGGCTCATAATTGAGTCAGTGGCAATGCTGCCACCCACAGGGAGCACCAGCACCCTCACAATGCTTACCATCTGCACAGCAGACAGTGAGCATTGTGAGGGTGCTGTGCATGGGGACTCCTGCACTGGCCATGCCAAGTGCATGGGCAGTGCAGAGGCCCCCCTTTGGCCCCATGCACCATTTCTCTGCTAGCCTTTTCATGGTGGTGAAGCCACCACGAAAAGGCTGGCATTGAACCAAGTCATAATCAGCAAAGCAGGGGTGACTTTAGCGACGCCCTGGCTATTCCCGACCTCCGCCACTGTCAGCCCATCAGGATCACTGATCCCGGTGGAGATGGCAGTACCCTGATGGTCTAGCCACCAGGGTTGTAATGTGGTGGTCGGACTGCCACATCAGCGGTGGTCCTGACAGCCACCGTGATTCTGGCGGTCTAGTGACCACCGGACTCATAATGAGGCACTATGCCAAGAGAAATGCTGCTATCAGAAATAAGCTTACAGTGAAATGATATCTTTCATGATAATCTGCCATGTAAAAAGATTCTGAAAAATATCAAGCCCAAACCAAGATCAAACATTAATGAGGAACAAAATATTGCTGTGGAGTTCTCATCGTTATCATTTGCTGACAGTTTCATTTTCGTGTTTACACCATTAAACTCAAGATGCTGTTGGTATTATCTGAAAGCACTTATACTAGTACTAAAGACAGTCATATTATGTGAGGGTGTCAAACTAAGTTTGCATTTTTTGTTTTTTGGTCAGCCTGTCAGTTTTATCCATAGTACACTCAGGTAAGGTGGTCAATCTGCACGGTTCTGCACTTTGATTGAATAGTGTAATGCTACACTTCTTCTTTAACACTCTGAAATGATTTTACTCTTGTTAATATCCAAAGCCAGAGAAAGCTATTTTCTTGATGGTGATTGGACAAAATATGGAATAAAATTACTGTGATACATAAAAATGCTTCAGAATATTGTGATGTCAAAAATATTGTTGACAGGAATATCAAAGGTAACAATATTGTTTTGAATGTTGTTTTTATTATTGCTGTAATGTGTTTTTAGTATTATGTTTTGTATTAGTACGTTTTGAAATGTTTAAAAAAAATCAAAATTATTTTATTTGAAATTTGAATAATGTTTATAATTGTTATATATTTGCTAATATTATAGAAGTAGGATGTTGAATTATTGTGGAAAAGGGTGGGGGAGATTATTAAAATATGTGACTTTTGATGTGTTTTAAATGTTAAATATTATATAATATATCATATTTTCATCATGTATGCATTTTTTAATTATAAGTACTTTTCAAATTCAAATGATTTCAATAACAAAATGTTTTTCAGTTTCAATTAATCAATCAACAAGCTTTATTCAATTTCAAAAGATACCATAAAAGCACACAATTTAAAAATTGCATTAAATACAATACCACATCCAATATATCTCAACAAAGAACATATAAATCAATCTAAAATGGTCAGCAAATCACAAGATAAAACTCATCATTAAAAACATTCATAAACATTTTCCAAAAACTTTGTACAGTTAGGCCACAACGATTGTGCCCTTAGCAGTCAGTATAATGTTTAATTTAATCGACAAAGCTTTGAATTCTTGTACACACAATATTTAATGACAATTCTAATAAGTTATTAAAACAACAGATGTTCCTGTGACACAGGGCAGATTTTAAGAACTTACCCAGGAACAAAGAAGGGGTCTACTAAGTTGCTGAAGGAATAACAGGGCAGGTCTGCAGGTGACAAAACCCCCACTTTACAGAAAAAGGTAAAGCACAATAGATTTTGTGTGGGGAATTCATCAGAAGGACTAATCAAAATTGATAACTGATCATACTGCCCGAGGGAAATCACAGATAACAACCTATGGTACTGAATCTGAATTTGGTAAGGAGGGACTTGTCCCAGCTATTAGAAACCATGCCCAAAAAGAGTTCAGCACCTGCAGTCATGCAGATGCTAAGATGCTAAGATGCTCATGGTTGATACCCCTGGCTAATTTCACGGCATCCCTCTTCTCCCTCCTGAGGGCAAAGAAGTTCCCTTTCAACCAGCATTTGTCCTTGCGAGTTAGATTTTGAGGCTTTGAAAAAAGTGAGAGACTGCCCAATTTATTAGCTACAGATTGACTATATAAGAGAGCTGGAATTCAACGCCCATAATCACAGGACAGACAATCTACAATGATATCCCTATTTAGGGCGGTTGGTGGGTTCCTCCAAACTGAACACCATAATAACAATGGGGACAAATTATTACAGTCCTCCACATGAGCAAGCCCCAGCTTCTCGCAAATAGCAAACATTGGATAACTTGTAGGCAGGTCCAAAAGTCTTCTGTACACACTATTCTCCTATAATTGTAGTGACCTTACATATGTGTAGCCCCACACCCCAGAACCATAGATCAGAACAGAAAAGCACTTTCTATTGTAAATTTACAGCAAAGAACCAATCAGTTTGCTGCTGATAGAAGAAGCCAAGTTAAATAAAAAATCTACAGAATTGGAGAAACTCAATATCCGCTTGGGCAGGCACGGTACCCAACTCCATTTGGAATCAAATGTAATGCCTAGGTAGGGAAATTCAAGCATTCTAGAGAAAGGTTTACCCTGTACAGCCAAGCTACAGCACTTGAGATGTGAAAGGCTGCAGGCCATGCCAAAGTTCTTAGAGGAGTTAGTTGCTAGAGTTAATTTGGACATGAAGTTAGTGAAGGTCTCTAGGAGAATCTTCAGACTATTAGGGTTTTCTTACCATTAAAACAGCATCATCAGCATACAAAAGACAGGGACCACCATGTTCTCAACCATTGGCATTTCCCTGCCCTGTTGAATCAGGTTCTAGCATGTTTAGATACAATAAGACGAGTACTGGGGCGAGCACACAACCCTGCCTCATGCCTGAGAAACGCTAAAAGTGTCAGTGCATTTACCACTGATGTCATATTTCACAAAAGCTACCAGGTCACAATGGAGGGCATGCATAAAGGTGATCAGGCCCAACAAAATTCTCAGAGCTTAGATCTCACAACACAGTTGAAGGCGCAGGAGCAATGCATGAAGGCCAGGTAGATGGAGACGTCCTTAGTATCGTATATATCTGCTAACTTATAGGTGGAGAATGAGATACTGCCTTCACATAATCCATACTGCACCCTTGAGAGGATATGACTTTCATGCATCCATGAGGTCAAACGATTAAGCACAACCCTCAGCATGACCTTCACAACAGAGTCCAAGAGCGAGATTGGTTGATAACAGCTAGGACTGGAATAGTTACCCTTCTTAAAAATGGGAACAATAAGGCAAAATGCTAAGAATGCGGGAACCCAGAGGTGCATGCAGAGGTAATATAGCCAGTTAGTAACAGGGCCCACAGACCTAAGTTTGCTTTGTAAAGGTGCATCAGCACACGATCTGGCTCCGGGGCTTTGTTGACTGGACTAACAGTAGTGGCCTCCGAGGAGGAGAAAACTATATTGTGAAGATAGGGGGAAGTGTGGACATCAATTAACATAGTGAGAGTAGTAGTGGGTTTATAGATGTTATGAAAATTATCCACCCACTGATCTGGGCTAATGTCAGTGCCAATACTGCATTTATTATGCAACATAATATCATTAACGTGCACCAGGACAGGTGGGTATGCAGCTTTTGCAGGCAAACACCAAGTTAAACTAGGTGTCACATGCACTTCCTCTCACGCAATAGCTGTTTATAAATTCTGTGGCAGTCGGCAATCAAAGTCTTATTTTTTGGGGAACAATGAAGGGTCTCCCAAGATGGGTGTGTATCAGGCCTGATCCTAAATGGTCTGGAAAATACTTCTTTAATTACAAAGCTCAGCCTGACGAAAACCTATAGGCCTGGGTAACACTCCTGGGTGGTCTAGAGACAATTAAACATTAAACCCACATGTTCTGAACACAATTTCTTAGTAAGCTCAGTCACAATGACCAAGCGCCAGACTACTTTTCTCCATGGGTTGCATGTAGAATACGTTCCCTGTACTATCCTTGACTTATTTTCCCCTGCACCAGTAAAGAGATAGTCAAATCATTATGGTCACTAAACACAGAAGATACAACAGACCCATCAGTGACCTGGTTCATAATAGCCCATGAAAAACATTTAATCAATAGTAGGGCTATGTCCCCCTCCCATATAGGTGGCAGTTGTGGGACGTGGTGGATCAGTCACCACCATTGCATTACAAAGGTCAAGGGACACCAAATAGGAGTAAAGTTCTCGCACCCTTAGGTCTTGGCCTAGAGGAACCTTTTCAACCCAAGCAGGCTCAGGCAAGTTTTGTCCATTACCCAGGTGGGAATTCCCCAGTTTGGTATTAAAGTCCCCAGCTAAGATTAAATTCAATCCTAAACCAACCTCCACTTGTTTGCTGGCAAGTTCATTAATGAATGAAAATAGAGTGGTGCCATTAGAATTGCTATTGTGGTTAAAATTATCATTGTAAAGATTACTAATACAAACACCATAATAAATAAAAGGCTTTTTTTTGGATAAATACAGCATGGAAGGCTTTTCTTAACCCAGGCAGAGAGGCTAGTTTTGGCCCAACCAGAGGTGCCAGGGGTAGTGTCAACAGAAAAAACAGGACAAACAATAGCAAAAACCATTGGATATTGCTCAAGTTTCCTGTAGGAAAATGATACCGTAAGGCTGGATGAACTCAACCTAATTGTCCATGGCTAGTTTGGTTTGGATGCCATCGATGTTCTACATTAATATATTTAACTTTATCTAAAGGCTTCAGAGTAGCCATATTCAAAGACACCTTCAGCACAGCAGATTCAGGACAATTACTAGTGCCATAGGAGCTAACAAACACATTGGAATTGCAAGAGAGACAACCTTGCAGAGCCCGAATCTCAGGGGCTCGGTCCTTCACAGGTCAATCGATAGTAGACAAGTCAGATAATGCTGAGGTAAGAGGTAAAACACAGCTGTAGGAGACCTTTGGAAGTATTGCCACAGGTTGGCTTTGGACCTATGATGTTGGTAGAAAATCCCAATTGCACAACTCTAATTCCAGAAACGGCCAGGGCGTCGAGACATAGAACCTGCACAATATTGGCCACCGTACCTGGGCTTTCAAAATTAACATAAATACAATTCCCAGAGAACTCTTGGCCAAAGGGCCCACCCATTCCACTCTTCATGCAAAAAGGATCTGATTAAATTATCCTCACAGACAAGGTTATTATGAAACCAGTGTGTGACCTGTTTATAAGGTGGCCTGTTTTATCACTGTCAGTTTGGCCTAGGTTTGGAACATTCACTTAAAAAATAACCACAAACAGACAGGCTGCTAGTGGTAGATGACAGGAAGGGGGGCTGTAGCCTTTCTGCTTCCTCCAATCAGCTTTATCAGGCAAAACGATTGAGGTGTCACCCATAAGAGCAGAAGAAGCATCTCAACAAGAACAGCAACAGATACTGCTGTGGGAAATGACAAAGGCGGTTAATGATGAAGGTCAAAGGTAACTGGGACCCCTTGGCCGGCAACCATATCCAAGTTAGAGTTAGAAAAACCAGCGGGAGGCTGCTCAACAGCAGCTGAGGAACCATGACCACTATCCCTTGCCAAATCCGAGCCCATCTGGGTGAGCTTAGTTTCAATAGAGCCCAAACGCTGCACTGGGGGACTAGTACAAGACTCAACAATGTGTTTAAAACGTTTGCACAAGTCCTTAAACAAGGTGATTCTAAAGCTGTCTATAGACTCCTGAAATTGAAGGTGAGACAAGTGGTATAGCAGAGAAATTTCTCAATCCAGAGTTGGTGGTTTTTGGGTTCTTAATGGCTCGCCCCCACCTAAGATGCTTTGCAGCACACATTAGTATCTTGGCAGACAGAGCTAAATTGCTGTCTAAGGGGATCCTCTTAGATTTAGAGGAAACATAATCACAGGCTGGGCCTGCTCTGGCCCTCGTAGTGGACCTGCTCGAGGGAATCTCGAAAGCCCCTCCACTTTAAATCAAGTAATAAACAACTCTCGGACACCTAAACCCCCTGATCAACGGCCCCCACAGCCAGTTTAAAAAAAATCATTCAGTGTGGTGTTATTTCTGCCGCTGGTGGGTCTCAATCCTTCAAACTTGTGCTTCCCCATCATAAAGTGAAGGAGAAGAAAAACTGACCCTGGTAGTCAAAAACACCGGGAGCAACAAGCAAGGGGGCAAATACGGATGGCAACAGATCAGCAAGGGCAAAACCCACAATTGGGATAAGCAGCTGTCACTTACGTATATGTTTATGATACTGGACAACCATGGGGAGTGCAGCCTCCTCCAGGCACTGATGGGTCCGATCTTTGCCTGGGCACATGCTCAGGTGCATCCTGTGCCTGCAGGTCTCCAATCACTCAAAAGTCGCTGGCAGGCCAAGCCCCCCCTCCTGGGGTTGCAGTCGATTCTGGGGGTCATGGTTCCCCCGCAACAATAGGCGAAATTGTTGTCAGTTTTTAGGATTTTGTAAAATCATAATTCATCTGCAATACTGGTAAAAAAATGTACATTTATTTTTATATTTTTTTGAAAATTAATAAAATGTCTGTTTCTTTTACAATTAAATCCATTTTTAAAATTCAAATGCTTTCGTTTTAAAATATGTTTTTAATTTATGTAAATTATTAATAATATTTCAACAAATATATCTTTGTGTGCAATGTAATATTTTTTGAACATTTTAAAGTTAGCTTTACATTTACTATCTATTTTTATGTTTACTCTAAAATTTGGCTGTAATTTGTAAAACTTTAAATGTAATTTCCAATTTATTTTTGTTCATTAAAGTTTCATCACAATATATTATTCTTTTGTTTTACTTTAGAAATCAATCATAATTTAAATTTCCATTCAATAATTTGCATACAAACTGTATTAGAGTTATATCTGAGAATTTGGGCCCATATTTATACTTTTTGACGCAAAACTCCACCGATGCAGTTTTGCGTCAAAAATTTTACCGCCTGCTAACGCCATTTCTTTGCGCCATGCGGGCATCAAATTTATACTTTGATGCACAGAGGTGCAAACCACAGGTGTGAGTCATTTTTTTTTTACTCAAACCAATGCGTTACATCGTAAAGGAAAACAATGTTAACATGGCGCAAATGACTGTGAGACGGTTTATGACATCGCGAACCGGATACGCGTCATTTTTTGACACAGTTGCATCAAAAAGCGGCGCAAACACGGCAAAATGTGCTAAGGAGAGCCAAAAAGGATCCCAGATGCTTGCACAGACCCCGGGAAGATGACAACAGACCAGGAACCAGCCAGAAGGACCCACACAAGGCCCAGGACAGGGAGAAGAAGAAAAGAAAGTGTCGCTTCAGTGCAGGAAATTCTGGTGAAAGAGGTGATGGAACACCAGCACCAACTGTTTGTCACCTCAAAGTTGCCAATTAGTAGGAGAGAGGCAATATGGCAACAGATTGTTGACAAGATCAACAGTGTGGTAGAAGTACGGAGAACAGTCATTGAGTGCAAGAAACGCTGGCATGACTGCAAGCGCAGGACCAAGGAACAGATGGCCAGGAACAGGAAGGCAGCACTGCATACTGGAGGTGGGAGTCCAGCACCGCAGGACGACCTGGACCACATGGAGGAGATGGTGGCAGCCGTCATCCCTGAGGAAATCGTCACAGGGATTCACGGACAGGACAGCGCAGACAACCAGGAGACAACACAGATGCTGGGGAAGTCGCATGGGGAATTAAAATGCACAAATGTTGACTGTAAGCAGGGGGGTGGACATACCTACTACACAATATATGTAAGTCATGATATTCAGGGAGTGGCATGGGTAAAGGGGCACGGCACAGGGGCATGGGCTGTACAGAGGAAACCTGGGGCACAGTACTACACTACACCAACAACCTTTGCATGGGGGTATGCTGCCATGCCAAGGATGTTGGAAAGGTAAAGCCAGGCCAGGATGGTAAGGTACAACGTTAAACTGGCAGCCCGTCACACGTCAGCCGGTATTCTCCCTACATTAACTAGGGCCCAATCAACAACCTCTGGCCATATCTGCAAGTGGAATGTAACATTGACAACAGTTGCCACTACCACCTCTGCTGCGTGTGCAGGTCAAGTAGCTAATGGCAGTAACGTCCCCATGGATCAAACGCACCCAAATTAGAGGGTTCAGGATGACAACGTTATCAATCCCCTGAAATCAATACAAATGTTCCAATCCTGTCAAATGTGATAGGTACACAGCACTAACATACTCATGCTGCATATGTCTGGGTCCACCCTGTGCCTGTGGCACAATAGCTCCAATGACACCATGCAACATCCCAAATGTCATACAGCTCAGACAACAGCAGTGAGGGGGAGGACATATGTAACTGGTTACAGAAATACACCTGCACAGTCAGAGGAGGAAATGGAACACTTCTAGGACAATCAGTGCAATCCAATGTAGCACACATTACCCAACATCAGCAGTACACATTACCAATGCTGACATCCATATCGTGGCATACCAATGCTATACATAGTATATGCTAGATCTCAGCAACATATAGGTGGATGTGAAAGATCAGAGACTGGGGCAGGTCCAGATTGTTAAGTGTGGTGCTAGTGCCATCAGAACACCCACAGCCAGCGCAAGGCCTCACCATGAGAATGGAAGTAGACGGAGGGTTGAGTAGGACAAGATGGTGTCAATTCACAATTTTGCCAGAACCAACACCTAGAGGATGTGGTGCTGACAAGTCCACAAACTGACCACAATACATGAGACATGCAGGTGGGGTATAGGCCTGGGAGAATGCTAATATTAAAGACAGGAACAATGAACATGAACCAAGATCACAATGTGAAAATAATCGGAAGGCAGGCTTGTCACATTACAAATCCACCAGACACAGACACACTAATTGTACCATATCTCATTGCAGAGGACGATGGCTCTCCTGCGGAATTGCCTGTCCAGGACTACCCTGATGACATGGATGACGAGCTGACAAACATCAGCCAGCAGACCCTCCAAGATGTCCTTGGAACCCTCCAGACCCCACCTTCAGTCACAAGGAGGAGCACAGAACTAGCAGCCATCACAGAGGATCCACCCACCACCCCAATTGTATGACCTGCCAGCTCCAACACAGCTGAGGACTCTGACAACCCTGGCACCAGCTTTGAGCAAAGTGTAGTTGGAGTACAGCAGGAGCTGGCCATGGAGCTGCGGGTGGGGATGCAAACTATGGCAGCCAGCCTCGAGGGGGTGCTTTCGTGCATGATGTCAACTGAAGAACAGGCAACAGCTATGCAAGGGCGAACAACAATCTTGCAGGAACTTGAAAAAAGGTTGAAGGAAATCAGCACAGCTGTAATAAAGTTGACCCAACAGCTACAACAACAATCCTGTCAACGTGTGCACAAATGCAATATTGAACCCCTCAGGGCCGACCTGGCTGCCTACCACCGTGATGTGGCTGCTATTCTTAAGAACCAGTAGCTCCTCCTTGCTGCAGTACTGCCCTTAAGAGCCCCACAGTTGGCAGCTACCGGGATGTCTGACTCCACGTCTTCAAGCACTGAGGTGTGTGTTGCCCCTTCACAACCACCAACACCAAGGGCAGAGGAGACAACACACACATCAGAAGATGAAGACGTGGAACAGATCACCTTCACCCGTAAGAGTACCTGGTAGCACAAGTCCCTGCCACATGGCCACCTATTGCCAAGGTCCTGTGCTTTGTAACATGCCAGTCTTGCAACAACTGTACTCAAGCACTGTTCTTCAGCCCACTGTTTATCTTGTCACCCTGCCCTTTGATTGTCTCTCATTACCTCATTGGCAAATCCTGTTCCTCTGCACTGTCTGACACTTCACCCCTCCATGTCCAATGACATGTTCTTTTGCACTTGTGTAGGATCACAATGGAAGATGTCACACTAATGGACTCACAATCATGGACAATGTACATATAGCACTACAGCACTTTAAAATAAATAGCACTTACACAGCAACTTTGTCTCTGTGTAATGTGACACATCAACCGTGATGGCCATCAGTGATGTTTACCTCAGGTCAATGATTATTGATTGTCAATACACCTGACCTGAACGAATGTTGGCTGATAACTATGAACAGTGGTCTGGATTGTACCATCATCTGCCCATCCTGAGGGTTATTTCAGAGGAAAATAGAAACTATACACCATAATGCTGTGGTGGAAAGAATAACGATTCCTTAAGGGATGTCTAAGCCAGAAAATAGTGCCTTCAATTTTTTCTGCCAGCCAAAACTTACGTATGTGACATTTGCCCCACTTTTTACCTAACACACACCATACAGCATGAATGGATGTTTATGAGTTTCCATACAAATAAGTCACCGGGCTGAACATTGTAACAAATGATAAGTGTGAGTTATGTATACCATACTACATGAGAGCACACTACCACTCACCTTATAAGGATTTGCTTGGACATCAGGCTGCAGGCAGACTTAACAGAGTGTCCTCAATACCAAATCTGGTAGCAAAGTATGTGACATTAAAAACATACATCACAAATTAACCACACTTTGGGATCCATAGTAAACGTGAGTGGTGGGTGCAATGGATGGCCAAATCTTAGCTAAGTAGCTTTGGTGTAGCTGCCAATGTAACAGCTCAGTTGGGATTTGGTTGCAGTATTGGACACAAAAGCTAATACAAAAGAGGCACTTCACTCATGCCAAGGCCCTGATCTACAAGCATTTGACACATACTGTAAAGGGTTACCTAGATATTTATTAAACAGTAAAAACAGAAGCTAAAACCAGGGGAAACACCTTACCTAACCTAAACTACTCTAACTACACATTACCCACAACTGTCCCTAACTAACCTAAGCTAAACTTACTTATCACATTTAACGAAATGATCTAAATATCATCCCTCCACCCCCCTTATAAGACGGGACACATTGAAGACAACATATACTAACCGAAACACATACTATCTTATACTAAACAAATATATATTTTTGGGATTTTTGTTTTTATATTATATTTTTTTATTTTTTTTAAACACCAAAACCCCAACATTGTTCCCCACCCACACACATAATAAAAAACAGTTTTAAAAAGTATGATACCACCACCCCTCACCCACTACTACTAACTAAACTAACAGCCTATACTAACCTAACACTGAGCCCCCTAAACCCACTAATTTAAAGAACCAGGAAAGAGGAGGGAGGGGAGGGAATCATGGCTGAGTATAAGGTCAACAAGTTGGCCCTCCGCAGGGTCTTTTTGATGGCACGCACCCTCTGATTCACTTGTGCCACCTCCTGCTGCAGCCTGATCATTTTCTGCAAAACACCGTCCAAGTTCCGTTGCATTTGGTGAAAAGCTGCAGGGTCTATGACTGCAGCAGGGGTGGTCTGGGTGCCAGAGGAGGAAGTATGGGCCCTTGTTGGTGCCATGTCTGTAGGAGGAGGTGCAGGTGGTGCTGTGACAGGTCCTGGAGCTGTGGATGTTGATGGTCCAGCAAAGGTGCTTGCTAATGTTGGTGCCACCTGGGTGGTAGTGGTGGTGCTGGGTGTGTTGGACACGGAAGGGCCCCCTTGGGCAAATGCCCTCCACACTCCGGAGGCTCTTTCATGGCGATAATGCCTTGCCATGTTGCGGAACCCAGACTCCACACCCAGAATGTGGCAGTAACGCATCGCCTTGCACTGAAACTCTCGAATCTGGATGGGAGTTATATTGGCAGCTGTTAAGACAAATAGAAAACCAAACATTAGGTGCTTCATTGTGTGAAATGGCTCCAGAAGTAAATCAGACAATACATCTAATGTATCTGAAACAGCCCATATCATCATACAGATCACTGATTATCCCTGAGGCAGTAAATGCCAAGCCAGCCTAAACATGTCCTATCATCAAACAGCACAGCAAACCCCTAAAAGATGGGTAACAATTGGATTGACTTTGGCATCATTGTTCAGCCATTTGTCAGGTAACAATCATGCTGTGAATCCTCCACCACTGACAGACCAATACATTACTATGTTCTTGATGACAATCTAGGGCCACAAGATCTGCGGGTTGTAAATTGAATGTCCAGGATAGAATGCAGTTGCTACTCATGAGTGGGTATCCTAGGTTTGGACAAGTGAGCTACAGATTTACATGTCTGTGTACTAAACTTGGATCATCAGTCCTAGGTACACTATTCACAACCCTATGCCTGGGGGGGGGGCAAGCAACAAATGATTTCAAACAACAAGGACACCCATTAAGCTTTGGACAGCTGTACATGGGGTTGGCCAGCACACCACAGGTAAGGAGGAAGTCCAACTAGGATACATCCAAACCTTGGACAATCCCATCAACACTTATCTTTGGAAATGCAGACCATTGTCAACATCATTTCCTACCAGTAACCCATGACTTACAACAAGCAGATAGATGCAAGCACACCACTGGCCATGAGCTGCATGCACACCTAGGCCATTGTACTCAAGTGCCTCATACTCGCACTGCAACATGTGGAGCTACATGCTGCTAGGACGTTAAACATACAGTCAAACGTGTTCATTAGTGAATAGGGAAGCTGAAGTCTGTGGGTAAGACTTTGGCATCCCTATTCTGGGAGAATCAGGGTCTGACTTGCTGACTAAATCACTAATATTGTCCACTGCTACATTTTCTGATTTTAAGCTTTATCCACATAACTCATCCCTATTCACATTGCCGTGCCTACAGGACTGACCTACAATCCCAAATTATGACAATACACTAATGATTGACCAACTCAAAGATGGGGAAAAAATGATACTCCACTCAAGGAACAAAACCGATCATTGACCAGCTCATCACACCTTGCTATGTGTCCAACACACAGGAGTCAATCACACATCATCAGCAAACACAACACAGAACAGAAATCTCAACACTTACTTGAGATGTCTGGGTCCACAAATCGAGCCACCTCTCCGATAGTGTAGGGTGCAGGTCCACCTGTAAGGCATGGAAGGGAGAAATGTGCTCAATGTCTGTGCACTGTACAACACTTCCAAATACAAATACTATGGCCCTCATTTCAACATTGCACCGCCCACCAAGTTGAATCCGCTGCGCGGCCGCCAATGCGGCCGCACTCCTGCGGTGACTATTTGGAGATCCCCGCTGGGCCGCAACACGGGAGCCGGCTCCAAATGGAGCCGGTGGTGTTGCAGCGGTGTGACAGGTGCAGTTGCACCTGTCGCGCTTTTCACTGTCTGCTATGCAGACAGTGCAAAGCTCCATTGGGGCGTGGCAGGGGCCCCCAGGGGCCCTGCGACTCCCCTTTCCGCCAGCCTTTTCATGGCAGTTCATACTGCCATGAAAAGGCTGGCGGGAGGGGGACTCGTAATCCCTGGGCAGCGCTGCAAGCAGTGCTGCCCTGGAGGATTACAGCCGCTGAGACCTGGTCCCGGCGATGCGACCGTGGCGATTCCGTCACGGTCGTAATCCCATGGGAAGCACCGCCAGCCTGTTGGCGGTGCTTCCGTCGAAACAGCCCTGGCGGTTTTTCCTGTGTGTTGGAACGTAACACATTAACCCAAAGGCTGTGTTACACAGCTGATTTTTACGGCAATGCATAACAGTGTTATAAATAAAATGGCAGCTTCTATGCTGTTCCAGGCAGCTGCAAGGGCAGTGCATGTTCAAATGGCTGGTCTCCATGGAGGTGCTCATAGGTGTGTGCAGCATCAGTCTCCCACAAGTCCTGTAGGTGAGATTCAAGTTCAAAGGGCCAACAGTACCTTTCACATGGAAAGCAATGTACTGGTGATTACAGGTCCTAAAGACTACAAGGCAGTGCATTATTTAACCTGACATCCATCCAGACAGAAGTACAATGACTATGGCATACCATACTAAAGAGGGAAGCACACTGGATTCACACTGTGAGTCTGGGTGTGTGTAGAGGAGGGATTATCTGGGTACACATATTCCCATTCCAGGGACCTCTGAAGAAGGGTGGTCTGAGACAGGGAACATGGGTGTGGCTGGACTTAGGATATGGGCTGCCATGTGCAGGGGATGTCATGTGAGCAATGCTAGTCATACCTAGGGCACTTGTGCTATCAATTTGCTGCTCATATGGAAGTCTTGTCACACATAGTCCTTGCAAAGATAGGTGATGTAAGACTTACTGCTGTCACCAATGCAATAGCATATCCACTGCCTCATGTATGAGGCATTTTTTTCCCTTATTGACTGATGGTGTCTTAGTTGTGTGCCATATGCTGCGATAAACCATGTTGCCGGGCATGTATGTGTAAAATAGGTGTGGTCCTCTCCTATTGCCCTTCAAATGTGAAATGAACAGGATATATGTCATTTACAGTGTGTGTGAATTTGGCTGTACATTCATACCCATGAAAATAGATTTGGATTTTTCTGTGTCCTAATCTGTATTCCAGCAATGCTCCATGAGGCTACACTCTGATTCTGATAGTTAGAGATAATGTAATGCAAAAAAGATTATCCAGACAATGATATAGTGAATTGTATAGGTGTTTATTGACATATGGTAAGACAGTGGTGATGGATGAGTAGAGTTACAAGAATTTTTGGACAATATGCTGTCTCCGACGCAATACTGCAGCTGTGTTTGGATGGTCCACCTCATGTTGATGGACAGCATCCTCCTCTTCCTCCTCTTCAGGCGTTTGTGGGTCGGGTTCATATAGGGGAATGTTCCTTCTTACACATATGTTGTGCAGGATGGCACAGGTCAAAATTATTTTGCACACCATTTCTGGTGAGTATAGGAGGATGCCTCCGGTGATGTCGAGGCACCTGAATCTTGAGGTGAGATGGTGCATGGTTTGCGCCGATTGTGCATCAAAATTGTGGATGCATATTCCGCACAATCAGAGTATAAATATGCCCCTTAATATTTTAATGTATTTTATACCCTGGTATCTCCGCATTGCTCCGACCCATTGAGCATACAATTTTTCTTTTGCCCGTGTTGCCTCCATCTTTGCCTCCCACACCGCATATGTAGGGGCACTGGTGATTTCCACGCCTGGAGAATATGTGATTTGGGTATCAAAGTACCCATAAATATTATTTGTCTAGAGGAAATGGACAAATCTATATTTTGCGTAATACCCCATAATGCCACTAATGGGCTAGGGGCTAGCTCGTACGATATCATGGTACTAATCCTTTGAAAGATCTTCTCCCAGTACCCTGCCAGGTGCATGCATGAAAAGCACATATGGACCCAAACCCCCTGGGTCTCGTGGCAACGCGGACACAGACCTGATGCCTCCGGGTGCATTTCCTTTATTCTAGCAGAGGTGTAAAAGAGCAACCATTTGGAATACAGAGTGATTGTTTTAAAATTCGCCCCTCTAAGTGCTTTTTGAGACACCTCATTCTGCTTTCGCCACTGCTGTATCCCTATTTTACACCCAGTGATATTTTCTACTCTTACCAAAAGTTGGGAGATTGCCTTGATTGAGCACCCACCTTGAAGTGTCTTATACCATCTGCCAATGCCTAATTGATTATCATAAAAAGCCTGACCAATAACTTCACTGGGACCATCTCTTACTTTTTCCATTGATTGTAAGATATGTTGGATTTGACAGTAAGAAAATGTTAAACTTTCTGGAATGTCCCTTTTTCCCATTACACACTGCGCCCATGTTTTGATATGGTCCCCCATTTAAAAATCCGCTAGAGTCGTGATCCCTACCTCTTTCCATTTCTGAACATTTCTTTGATTAAGTTCTAAGTCTATCATCCATACATCCCTAACTCGGATTAACGTGTGGGTCTTATGAATTTGATATTTTGCCTGTATTTTTAATGTACTAAACTGTATCATTACCAGTAGTTTATATCTTACCATTTTTGGTAGGAGGGGAAATTTAAGAAATTGCAAAAGCTGCATGTTCATTTCTGCCAACATCTGATTAAGGTAGAAATTAAGATTTGGCTTTTGTGCAGCTCTTGAAGCCCAATCCAATATTGTAGCTTCATAATAAGTTTTCCCCCATCTTCCACTGCAAAAGTTAGCTTCTCTAACTGTATCCAAGGTTTCTTGTGGTTCCATATGAATTATCTAATTAATGAATCCAGCTTGTGGAATTTTTTTTTAGGAACTCTCAAAATTACACTAGCAAAAGCAAATAGTAACAAAGGGAGAATCATCATTTTGATCAGTGTGGTCCTTCCTATGATCGGCATGGTAGATTACTGCCATTGCAAAAGTAATCCTTGTAACTTTTTAAAAACCCTTGTGTAGTTTAGCTGAAACAAGTCTGCCGAGTTCTTGGACACATATATGCCTTGATATATAATGGGACTAGAAGATGAAGATACTACCCGAATTTCTTTTGGAAGGACTGATGTTTCTACATTATGCAAGAGAGCCTCCTATCGATTTTATACTTCCCCAAGTCCGAAAAAGCCTTAATCTTTGAAAAAGCTCTGTTGATATTATGTAGATCCGCGCAAAGGTACGAGATCATATCATTGGCGAATAACTTCACCTTAGGTGCTAAAGGGAGCAAAGCCTGTAAATGTTGGTCCTGTTGAATCGCTGCAGCCAGTGGCTCGATAAAAAGTGCAAACAGAACTGGAGACAGAGGACAACCCTGCCGCGTGCCCCGTGATATCTGTACCAGTCCTCCTATTTGTGTGTTTACCGAAAACTTGGCTTGGGCCCCTGCCTATAACCTACATTGCATCTGGATAAACTTCCCTGGGAAGCCAAACCTGCCTAAAACCATAAAAAGCGCTTCCCATTGAACTAGATCAAATGCCTTTTAGGCATCGAGCATTATGATCGCCGGCGGATGATGATTGTGAGGTAAATAGTCTATTGCCTTTACCAAAAAGTTAGTGTTGGTGGATAGTAACCTCCCCGGTAAAAATCCGCATTGATCCTCATGTATCAATCCTTGCGCCACCTGAGCCGTACAGACCACAAATATCTTGGTAAATAATTTATAACCTTGGTTTAAAGGCTAATCGGGCGATAAGAACCCGGATATTCCGATGATTTATCCTTTTTAACAAAACTAACCACTACAGCTCTTGAAAATTCAGAAGGGACCACAACTCCTTTTGATATTTCCTTAAATAGGTCTACTAATATTTTAGCGATTTGACTCTCTAATATTTTGTAAACCTCCACAGGGAGGCCATCTTTGCCTGGAGCCTTTCCATTGGGGGCTCCCCTTATTGCCTCTACTACTTCATTTAGAGTGTTTAGGGGACATTAATATATTCTGTGCCACTGAATCTAAGCCTGGTAGTATCACTGCATTAAATACTGTTTGCTTTTCAAGCTTTTCAATTGCATCGTCTCGGTACACAGCTTGCAATAATACTAGAGGAATGCTTTTTCTATCTCTTTAGGCTAACTAACCATTATACCCAGCTCCTCATCAAAAATAGCTTTTATTAAATTAGAGTTAGATCTCTTTTTAACTGACCAGGGCAAACATCTACCTGCATGCTCACTTTCTTCATATTTCCTCTGAAAACTTGTGTGTCTATTAAGTATCTCCAGAGACAGACAGAAATCCCTTAATTTGGCCTGAGCCCTTCCCACGGTTAATTCCGCCTCCGGACTGGGTAGTAATTGATTTATTTTTAATGCCTACTCTAGCTCCCTTTGAAGTAAATTGCTTCTTTTGCAAGCTGTTTTCCCTAAGTGAGCCTTAAAGGAAATTGCCTCCCCTCATACATAAGCTTTAGTGGCTCCCCAAATATTAAAAAGAGAGGCTGACTTCTTATTAACCTCTAAAAATTCAGTGACCAATGCTTTGAGATTTGCTACCCAACCTTCGTCTGCCAAGAGAGATCGGTCCAATTGTCATTGGGGGCGGCTCTGTTGACTGCCTAATTCACTAGAATTAACCCAGGGGACAGAGTGATCAGAAAAAGTATTCACAAGTATTCCTGACCTCTGCCACTTCAGTGCAAATGAGATTAGAATATAGTCAATTCTTGAGGCAGTATTATACCTTTTTGAATAGCATGTAAATTCTTTCTCCTGGGGATGATCGGCTCGCCACACATCTACTAAAGCTAGATCTGAGATCAATTTCAAAAGCATTTGGTAGGCTTTTGGTTTGTTCTGCATTTTGTACCTCCGTGATGTGTCCCATTGGATATTTGGTATAATGTTGAAGTCCCCTCCTATTATGAAGTAGCCTGGAAGTAGAGATAAACGCATATATAGAGCCTGCATTGACACTGTATCGTCCTCTATTGGGCCATAGAAGCCTACAAAATGGATGACTTTATCTGCCAACATAGCAGTATCTACTATCTGTCTTGCCTGCGGGTCTCTAAAAACTCCCTTTATCCTCCCTGCAAATGTTCTAGAAAACAGGACTGCCAGACCTCGTACCGCGGCGTCAGCCGACGCAAAGAAAGAATGGGCGATACATGCAGGGAGTTTAGGAAGCTTGCCATTGGCCTTCAAATGAGTTTGCTGCAAGAGGGCGACTTGTACCTGAGATGCTTCCACCCTGTTAATAAACGATTGAAGTTTAGCATTATTATTAGCCCCATTTAGGTTACATGAAGCTACTCTTAGCTTGTACGCAATCATTCCTTGATATTCCACCCCATTACCTCCATGGCCAATTGTGTTATGGCTGCGTTCTTAATTGCGCTCTCATCCTATACCTTATCCTTGGATAAAGGATATAGCTGACTAGTCTCCACCTGCATTTTTGAATCTAACTCCACCCTGTGTTCCCCCCTCCAATACCAACCCCCACCAGCCTGCAACTGAATCTCTTGCTGAGTTCCTACACCCACCCTGTGAAACCCCCCACCCCATTATCCTTTTTGAGGCCCTCTCCCATCCCGGCCCCTCCCTCCCCTGTGACCCCCGTGGTTCTCCCTCCACTGTGATCTCCCCCCCAAATATCCCAAAGATGAGTGCACTGGGATGGCACTCCAAGAGCCTGACTCCCAAGGATACGCAGACCGGCGGTGGAAACGTCCAAAAAAACAAACAAAACAGAGAACGTATATCAGGACATTAAAGACCAATGGGAGTCTTATGCATCCTCTATTTTCCTACCTACTCCCTTTCCTCCTCATGCCTTGTTTCCCAGATTGCCCTCACTTATCTTGTCACCACTTAACCCCCTCCCCCCACTTCATCACCCTCTATTCTCCTTCATAGATCATTTCAAGGAGCCTAAAAAGTCTTTTGCATCCTGAACCGGCTGGAAAATATGCATTTGACCTTTACACAGGACTTTCAGTTTAGCTAACTGAACAATCCCAGTCGGTGCCCCAAGCCTTTTAAAGTCATTGATCAGTCCCACAAATTTGCATCGCCGTTGAGCCGATGTGGCTGACATATCTGAGAACACAAGAAAGCTGAATGAGTCTCCAGACTTAAAGTTCCTCCTTTTGATCGCCTGCCAGAGGATTTGCTCTTTGATCCTAAAATCCCCAAAGTTGACTAATATAGTACGAGGGTATTTTAAGTTTGCTGGGCGTGTAAAAGGAACCCTATGTGCTCGCATTATAGAAAGATCTGCATCAGCCTTAGCTGTATCAGGAGAATAGAGTTGCAAATGAGATCCGAAACTATCTTGGTGACTGAAGACGCTGCCTCCAAGTCCTCATGGATCCCTATGACCCTAAGATTCGAGCACCAAGATCTATTTTCCAACTCATCCAGCTTAATCTGGAGTTCTTCAAGTTCTGATTGGATCCGTGGTATTGTCGACTCTGATTGACTTCTCAAGTCCTCAAGATCCGATACTCTCTGTTCAACCTGGGTTAATCTTGTAGAAAGATGGGTAAAGTGAGTGTTCAGCTGACTAAGCCGATCCTTAGTCAACTTGTGGGCCGCCTCCTGAGAGAGCTTGATTGCAACTCTTCAAAAATCTGTCACATCCACTCTTCAGTTGAGCAGGTATGTGGAGGCTTGAATGTTGAGATGCGGCTGCTAGGACTAGAGCTGGGGGTGCTGGGAATTGGATCTCTACCTGCTTCAACGATTGGTAATGCTAGGTCAGGTATAGGTCCAAAGTTGTCTAAAACGGCATTAGTAGTTGTGGCCGGGGTTTATGGGACTAGCCAGCACTCCTCTTTTGCCTCCCAGAGGTGTCATAACTTGCCCTAGTTCTTTTGTATTGTCTTTTTCCACTGCTTTTGGTGGTAGCTTTGTATGATTGCTGATTGTCGAGAACAAAGGATACATAGTCCTTTCTTTATGTTGCAAACTACCATTCTGGGCCATATGAGGGATCCTATCAGAGATGATGGAGCTACATGAGAAAGCGAGTGCGTTAATTGAGGGGTGTGGGTTGGTACTTAAGGGACTTGCATTGTTCGAACTTGTGATTGCAGATGAGCTTCTCCAGATTTCTCCCGAATTGAGCCTCAGAGGCCCAGAGAGGGTTGGTTGAAGGGGTGATAGGGCCTTTGGAGCATCCTGTTCTGCTGCAGAATCTCTCCGTGCCTCTCCTAGGAACCTTTGCCCTGAACTAGACCTTTGTCTGCTTGAGGCCGGAGTTAGAGTCTTTGCCTTGGGACCCTTCACATTTTTGCCCATCATTCGTGGCCATTCGCTTGCATCGCGGGTCATACGTTCCATTGTATAAGTAGGACTTAGGTCTTATGGTGATAGAACACGGAGGGTCGATATAAAAAATAAATAAAAAAAAGAACCAGCAAAATTTTCAGTCAAACTAGAGAAAAACACTGGTATGATTGAGATGTATCACTTCCCCTTAGGCTCTAAATGACCCCTAGTAGACATAGAATTGGCCATATATACCATAGTCACCCCGCCTTTTGTTGGCCTCGTGACCCCCCGAAAGTTCTGTACACCAGCGGCAGCCTTTTCCCTCTTTTTCCAGCCCTTTTCCATCCTATCCAGTCCTATTCAGTCCTATCCCTTCCACCTTACTTTTCCTCAAAGAGCACCGTTCCCAAATTGTTCATACTGTTTTTCGGAGAGATGGATTAGGGTTGATATGCCAACAATAGCAATAGCACGCCCCCCTGTAATTATTTGTATTTATACCCCCCGTATTTTACTTATCTTTGATCTAGCTGCCTGAATTGCCAGTGATGAGACCATAGGATCTCTGATGGAGGGGTATCGTATGCTTCCGTTAAGCTTTCCTTTGACCGAAAGTGGCGTTCGTCAGATGCTGTCTTCGTGCGCCGATCCAGCTACTCTGGAGATGCAAAAGTCGAAGGATCTGAAAATCGTGCTGCAGCTGTCTCTGTTGCACGCCACTCTGCTGGGGAACAAAGCTCATAACAAAACTGCTGTGGGGGTGATGAGCCAGTGAGACCGCTTGTTCTGTTCGGGAGGGTGGGTAGCAGAGAGCTCTCCCCGCTGCTTCCTTGCGGTTCTGGGTTCCAGCGTGGAGTAAAAAAATCACCATGCCTCTTCTGCAGTCTGTTGCGCTTCGTAGCACTCGGGCAGCCCGGTCACCCCTCTGACATCCAGGCCCTGAGGGGGAGCTGTGAAGCTTAGCGTGAGGCGTATCGCGGAGGTAAGGGGCTAGGGCAGCTCGTATTGTCGAAGGATTACAAAGTTAGCACCGTAGTCATTCACGCGTTCTGATTTCACCCGCCATCTTGCGAATCCCTCAGGCTCTCAGTCACAGAGCATGACGGGGGCTCCGCGTGACCGCCTAGGGTGCAAATTGTGTGTCCCAACAATATTGAGTTGTATAATTTATTGAATTGTGTTTATTTAATACATATCAATTATTATTAATTATGGAAAAACTATTACGTGTCATAAATTAGATAATTGTGAAGATAATTTGAATATTTATGTGTCTAATCATAAATGCATTTATTATTCTGATAATGTATTGTTATATTTTGATTTTATATACAAATTATTTTTAACTGAATTATCTATAATGTTGAATGTAATGAATAATTAATTTAATGTTGTTAATTAGAAACAATTATATAATCTGATAATTTGCACTGCTAATTATATTGGGAATATTTATTATGTAAGAGTGCTTCATAAGTAATGTTTTTATTTACTGGAATACACATATATAAATATATATATATATATATATATATATATATATATATATACATATATACATATGTGTATATATATATACACACACACACACACACACACACACACACACACACATATATATAAATATATATAGATATATACATTCATATTTTTTCAACATTGTGAAGGGCAGTGTAGTGAGTTAGGTCTGTGGCACAAGAACTGACCAGAACCAATGAGGAGTCTTCATTTGGAAAGTTACCTCTGAATATTTCGAAATGGCTCGTGTTAAAGAAAAGCTCACAATTGTTTATCAAATTCAACATATGAAGCTCACCTCGAATTTAGTATTTCTTTGAAAGTGAATAAGCACTCTGCAACAACAACATGTTCCAGCACTTGTCTCTGCACAGACTCTCTGAACTACAAGAGAAAGAATGCAATGGTGTTGGCAGCACGGAAGGCTGAAAGCTCCATCCTTGTCATGCAACACATTTAAGATGCAAAGGGTCCTGATAGCGGCCATTTTGGTAGCACACAAAAGGATGGTGTTTTTTTTAATGTCAATGTTCCACCTCTCATGAAAGCTGTAATCAGGAATAAAGGATTGATGTAAAAAAATACAGACACAAAATACACTCTAAAATATAAGTGATGGACAATAGGTGCAAACCTATAAAAAAGAAGAAAGACTATATAAAGTTTAATTTGGTGAAAAAAAGGCATACAGCTATAAAACTCAGAGGGTAGACAGTAGCTATGGAAATTTACAACACAGAAGCTCAATCGTATTTCTGAAGAAAGTGTTAAGGCTGAAATAAATGTGTTTCTCCAGACATGTCATTGTATGCCAGAGCAGTGTTTTTACATGTCTGTTAATACTGCTCAGTGTGGTAAAGTTTTCCAGTAGAGAGTTGTGTTAAAATACGGTGGGTAAAGCATCAAGCAGAATGTAACTGCTCCACAGTTTTTCTTAACATCACCTAGATTTAAAACATAATAAATGGAAGAAGGGGTTTGGACATTATGGCACAGTGTATAGGAGCAGTCCGAACTCAGATCAGAAACTGTTTTTATTGATGCTCTGCCAGAAGGGCAGGAGGTTTATGATTATCTAGCTAAATTAACAAATGAACCATGTACAGGTTTGAATGAATATGAAATATGTATAAAGAAATTTTATGGCAAGACCGGAAGCTCTCTTTATGCTTTCCCTTCCTGCTTTATTTTAAATAGTAGTCGCAGTCAAGAGAAAAAAACTACAAATTACAAAAGGCCAAAGTACCATGCGGCCAATGGGAACACTATAGAACTAACCTATGTGACTAATCAGTGTTGTGGAACCCCAAGATATACCTAACTTGACTACAAGCAGCCCTCTTTTCTTGCTGCTCGCAGTCAAGATAAGTATATTTTTTCACCTACTTATTGACATTTTTTATATATTCGGTTCATAAGTGTGATCTTTCGATATTTTGATTCTACTGCTCATTGCTCATTCTCTTTCCTTTTTCGAACTTTATTTCCCTCGCGTGACAAATGACACTTCATTGAACATTCAGGCTTCGCCCTCCCCAGCCAATATCTTGGTATGGAGGACGAAGTTCCTCACAGGCCTCTTAATAAGGAGGGGAATGCTCAAGGTGTTAAAAGCAAAACCAAATCAAAGCACTTAGATGACAGTGCTCAAAAGATTGTGATTCCTACTATTCATGGCACTGATAACGATCTAGATGATCCTCCTGATACTGATCATGATCCAGACAGCCTGGATAACTCTAATTTTTGGTTTGGGCCAGCTCCTAAAAAACAGAAATTATCCACTCCTTCACCTGATCCTTTCTAGTCCAAAACAATTCTGTACTCGGAGGGCTACCCTATGTTTGATCCCGAATTAATCCACCACCCCAACTCTACTGAATGGCTTCTTTCTGAACAGGTGTGGGAATATATCACAGCTAAATTACGCTTACCTTTAGATAAGCAAACAAGAGAAAAACTAAGGTGTGATTGTCCTAGACATTCTCCACCTCTTCATTTAACCACTACTTCTGCTATTGAACCCTCAATGCTAACTTTCTTAACTAAATTCAGGAAAGATCCCCACAAAGGTGTGGACAGAGAATGCTCTGTGTGCCAGGACAAGATGCTAGGCATTGGCGGTCCATTATTTTCGATATTGCTGAGACAGCTAGACTGAATAATGCCTCCATAAACCCAGAAGAACTATCTTTGTGGGTACAAAGAGCCTTTTGCCTATTGGGAAACGCCAATTAGGCAATGGCACATGAGAGGAGCAAAGGTCGGTTGCTAAAATTAGACTTAAAATTGGCAAATCTGGATCCTGGTGCTAGGGCTGATGGGTTGCTGTTTGAAGATCCCTTCATCAAGGAACTGAGTAAATATGTGACAACCTTTGCCTCAACACAACAGTCTTTAAAGAAGGTCGTAGCCAATCATGTTCTTGCCCAGGCCGGTAGAGGAAGGAGTCGCTTTATTGGCCGCACTTCTAGGCCTCAAGGTTACAAAGGCTCTTTCAACACTTCTCCTCAAGAATTCTGTCTACAATTCTCCCCCCAAAGAAGAAAATGCTTCAAAGGTCGGGGTCAACAGAACATTAAGTCAACCCATTCTACAAGTAAGTGTTCCGTCTCGCCATCTTTCATTAGGGGGTAGTCTAAAATTCTTCCTTCATAAATGGAAATCTATCACTGCAGATCCTGGGGTCTTAAACATGGTTCAGGGCTATTCCATAGAACTTTACGAAAAGCCTTTTCAATACTATCTTCCACCTCCTCTAAAATTCTCAACAGAAATTACTTCTCTGGTTTCACATGAAATTCAATGTGTTCTTCACAAACACACAATTCAACATACCTCTCTTTACCCTTTGGGTTTTTTGAGTTACATTTTTCTTGTTCAGAAGAAAAACTAAATAATGAGACCAGTTATAAACTTGAAGTACTTCAACCAGTTCGTAGTTTCCCGTCACTTCAAACTGGAAACCATTTTGCATCTTAGAGATGCTTTGATGCGGAATGATTGGATGGTTGATTTGGATTTACAAGACACATATCTCACCATTCCAATTCATCACAAGTACAGAAAATGTCTTCAATTCCAATGGCAGGGAAAAACCTATCAATTTTCTTGTCTTTGTTTCGGTCTTTCAGTGGGTCCTCGGTGTTTCACCAAGCTGATGAAACCAGTGGTGGTGCATCTCAGAGCACAGGTATCAGACTAATTATCTATCTAGACAGCATTTTGTTAATAAGTCAGAACTCTCCATTATCGGGCATTTCAGATATTTAACATTTGTCATCTACGCAGGGGTCTTGTTTATTCAGATACCATCCTCCTCGATCATGAATGTTGTATAGAACTCGAATGGTGGCTAGATCACCTACATGCAAGGAACGCCAGGACCATCTTTGCCGCAGTCCCAGATCTTGTATTAGAATCTGAAACAAGCCTGTTGGGGCGCAAGGGGTGGTCAAATATCGACTGGAGGTACATGGTCTCCACATGAGTCTTCATTACACATCAATTGTTTAGAGTTGCTTGCAGGCTCCTTTGCGATAAAAGGTTTTGTAAAGAGCAAAGTCCAATGTTCCATTCTTCTTCATATGGACAATCTGTCAGCAGTGAAATACATCAATCATCTCGGAGGTACCATACTAAAGCCATTGTCAGAACTGGCAAAAAGTTTCTGGGAGTTTTGCCTCTGTCAAAAAATCTCTGTCTCATCAGAACACTTACCCGGAGAGCTCAATTCAGTGGTAAATTGGTATTCCCATTGCCTACACGACTCCAGTACTGGAGGCTCCATCCATCCATTTTCAATATTCTTTTTCACAAATGGGAACCTCTACATATAGATCTCTTTTTGTCCCAGTTAAATTCTCAACTTCATCGTTTTTTCAGCTGGAGTCCAGATCCTCTAGCTCTTGTGACTGTTGCTTTTCTGGAGGATTGGTCCCTGACAACCAACTATGCTTTCCCTCCTTTCCTGGTGATCAACAGGGTTCTATCCCAAGTTCGGCGACAGAAGGCAATTTTATTCCTGATGGTATCTTCCTGGAAGTCTCAGGTATGGTACCCTCCCTCTTAGAACTTGAAATAGACTTTCCAGTCCTTCTTCCTTCCTTTCCTGTACCCCTCACAATTCAGAGGGTCTTCCTCATAATCTAATCCTCAATCATATACCTCACCTATCAGCTTGGAAAGTATCAGGACTTCCCAATCTTATCCCGGAATGTAGACTCAATCAGAATACATCAACAAATTATTAGCACCAGGTACTACCAAAGTATACAAATCAGCCTGGTCGATTTGGGCTAGCTGGTGCTTGAGAAAATCTTGCAATCCCTGTTCAGCAGATATCACCCTAATCACTAACTTTATAGCTGTTCAAGCTAGTTCAGGCAAATCTTACAGCACAGTAAATCTTTACAGTTCAGCAATGCTGATCAATCATCCTCATATTAATGGTAAACCTGTTGGTGAACATCAACGTATCTGTTGTCTGTTGAAGGGAGTAACTTTTTCTAATCCTCCTATTCCAAAATACAGTGAATTATAGGATGTCAACGTGGTGTTACAACTGTTTTTGTCCTGACCAGACAATGCCTCCTCATTGCTTAAAATGCTTTCAGCTGAATTAACAATGTTATTGTGCTTGATATCCTTCAAACAATAATAAGATGTAAAGGCTCTAGACATAGCTGCTCGTCATTTTACTCCCACAGGTATCCTTTTTAATATGGGAAGACATACCAAAACTAACATTTCTACTGTTTCCACACTTATCTTTCTATTCAACCTAGGTTATGTGTAAGAAATTGTCTTAAATCTTATGAACAAAGAACAATCCATCTCAGAACGTCCTCTGACACACAATTACTTATATCCTTCAGAAAACCTCAAAGACCAGTTTTGTCTCCCATTCTGGCTCAATAGGTTAAATGGGTTATGTCCTTGGTGGGTATCGATACTTCAACATTCTGAGATAAGCAGATTGGTCAAATGATATCATTTTCCGTACCTTTTATTGCAAACCTGTTAATACAGCATCTTCAGTGGTAATTGATATGCTTTAAACAAGCATAATAAAAACCTCTGGGCTTGACATAAAATGTAGATTTTCCTACTAACTTATGAAGGAAAGTCTTAGTTTTCTTAAAGTCAATGAGGCGTGTACTATCCCTCCACAACATTGGATTAATCATGTTTTTTCCTGCCTGTAGGAAAGTACCATCTTGCCTGGCATGTTACCCCCATTTTTCACTGTATATATGTTGTTTTAGTTGTATGTGTCACTGGGACCCTGGTAACCCAGGGCCCCAGTGCTCATAAGTGTGCCTGAATGTGTTACCTGTGTAGTGACTAACTGTCTCACTGAGGCTCTGCTAATCAGAACCTCAGTGGTTATGCTCTCTCATTTCTTTCCAAATTGTCACTAACAGGCTAGTGACCATTTTTACCAATTTACATTGGCTTACTGGAACACCCTTATAATTCCCTAGTATATGGTACAGAGGTACCCAGGGTATTGGGGTTCCAGGAGATCCCTATGGGCTGCAGCATTTCTTTTGCCACCCATAGGGAGCTCTGACAATTCTTACACAGGCCTGCCACTGCAGCCTGAGTGAAATAACGTCCACGTTATTTCACAGCCATTTTACACTGCACTTAAGTAACTTATAAGTCACCTATATGTCTAACCTTTACCTGGTAAAGGTTAGGTGCAAAGTTACTTAGTGTGAGGGCACCCTGGCACTAGCCAAGGTGCCCCCACATTGTTCAGGGCCAATTTCCCTGACTTTGTGAGTGCGGGGACACCATTACACGCGTGCACTACATATAGGTATATACCTATATGTAGCTTCACAATGGTAACTCCGAATATGGTCATGTAACATGTCTAAGATCATGGAATTGCCCCCTCTATGCCATCCTGGCATTGTTGGCACAATTCCATGATCCCAGTGGTCTGTAGCACAGACCCTGGTACTGCCAAACTGCCCTTCCTGGGGTTTCACTGCTGCTGCTGCCAACCCCTCAGACAGGCATCTGCCCTCCTGGGGTCCAGCCAGGCCTGACCCAGGATGGCAGAACAAAGAACTTCCTCTGAGAGGGGGTGTGACACCCTCTCCCTTTGGAAAATGGTGTGAAGGCAGGGGAGGAGTAGCCTCCCCCAGCCTCTGAAAATGCTTTCTTGGGCACAGATGTGCCCAATTCTGCATAAGCCAGTCTACACCGGTTCAGGGGACCCCTTAGCCCTGCTCTGGTGCAAAACTGGACAAAGGAAAGGGGAGTGACCACTCCCCTGACCTGCACCTCCCCTGGGAGGTGTCCAGAGCTCCTCCAGTGTGCTCCAGACCTCTGCCATCTTGGAAACAGAGGTTCTGCTGGCACACTGGACTGCTCTGAGTGGCCAGTGCCACCAGGTGACGTCAGAGACTCCTTGTGATAGGCTCCTTCAGGTGTTGCTAGCCTATCCTCTCTCCTAGGTAGCCAAACCCTCTTTTCTGGCTATTTAGGGTCTCTGTCTCTGGGGAAACTTTAGATAACGAATGCAAGAGCTCAGCCGAGTTCCTCTGCATCTCTCTCTTCACCTTCTACCAAGGAATCGACTGCTGACCGCGCTGGAAGCCTGCAAAACTGCAACATAGTAGCAAAGACGACTACTGCAACTCTGTAACGCTGATCCTGCCGCCTTCTCGACTGTTTTCCTGGTGGTGCATGCTGTGGGGGTAGTCTGCCTCCTCTCTGCACTAGAAGCTCCGAAGAAATCTCCCGTGGGTCGACGGAATCTTCCCCCTGCAACCGCAGGCACCAAAAAGCTGCATTACCAGTCCCTTGGGTCTCCTCTCAGCACAACGAGCGAGGTCCCTCGAATCCAGCAACTCTGTCCAAGTGGCCCCCACAGTCCAGTGACTCTTCAGTCCAAGTTTGGTGGAGGTAAGTCCTTGCCTCACCTCGCTAGACTGCATTGCTGGGAACCGCGACTTTTGCAGCTACTCCGGCCTCCGCGCACTTCCGGTGGAAATCCTTTGTGCACAGTCCAGCCTGGGTCCACGGCACTCTAACCTGCATTGCACGACCTCCTAAGTTGTTCTCCGGCGACGTGGGACTCCTTTGTGTAACTTCGGGTGAGCACCGTTTCACGCATCCTCATAGTGCCTGTTTCTGGCATTTCTCCGGGTGCTACCTGCTGCTAAGAGAGTTTCTTGTCTTGCTCGACGTCCCCTCTACCTCCTGGTCCAATTTGCGACCTCCTGGTCCCTTCTGGGCCGCAGCAGCGTCCAAAAACGCTAACCGCACAATTTGCAGCTAGCAAGGCTTGTTAGCGTTCTTTCGGCGGGAAAACACTTCTGCACGACTCTACAAGGCGAGAGGGATCCGTCCTCCAAAGGGGAAGTCTCTAGTCCTTTGCGTTCCTGCAGAAACCGCAGCTTCTTCTGTCCAGTAGAAGCTTCTTTGCACCCGCAGCTGGCATTTCCTGGGCATCTGCCCATCTCCGACTTGCTTGTGACTTTTGGACTTGGTCCCCTTGTTCCACAGGTACCCCAGATTGGAAATCCAGCATTGTTGCATTGTTGGTTTGTGTCTTTCCTGCATTATTCCTCTAACACGACTTCTTTATCCTTAGGGGAACTTTAGTGCACTTTGCACTCACTTTTCAGGGTCTTGGGGAGGGTTATTTTTCTAACTCTCACTATTTTCTAATAGTCCCAGCGACCCTCTACAAGGTCACATAGGTTTGGGGTCCATTCGTGGTTCGCATTCCACTTTTGGAGTATATGGTTTGTGTTGCCCCTATCCCTATGTTTCCCCATTGCATCCTATTGTAACTATACATTGTTTGCACTGTTTTCTAAGACTATACTGCATATTTTTGCTATTGTGTATATATATCTTGTGTATATTTCCTATCCTCTCACTGAGGGTACAATCTAAGATACTTTGGCATATTGTCATAAAAATAAAGTACCTTTATTTTTAGTATAACTGTGTATTGTGTTTTCTTATGATATTGTGCATATGACACTAAGTGGTACTGTAGTAGCTTCACACGTCTCCTAGTTCAGCCTGAGCTGCTCTGCTAAGCTACCATTATCTATCAGCCTAAGCTGCTAGACACCCTATACACTAATAAGGGATAACTGGGCCTGGTGCAAGGTGCAAGTACCCCTTGGTACTCACTACAAGCCAGTCCAGCCTCCTACACTGCCCTAACAGTTTCATCTACTCCAACACTGTCAACCAACTAAGGAGCATCAAGAATTCCAGGATTCTCCGAACACAGGTCTCCAGGAGCCGTCTTCTCTATGCCAATACCCATCACTTCTGGTTTCTGGTGTGCCTTCTGGACATCTTTGGATGGACTTAGCTCAGGATTTGTTCTCCCTTGTTTTGGCTATTTCCATAATTTTTTGCTTTTTTCCAATGTATAATACTTATTTCTGATCCTTCTCGCAAAAGAAAAGAGGGCTGCTTGTAATCAAGTTAGGTATATCTTCGGGTTCCTCAACACTGATTAGTCACATAAGTTAGCTTTATAGTGTTCCCACTGGCCGCATATTACTTTGGCCTTTTGGGATTTGTAGTTTATTTTTTTTACTAAGGCTGCTATTTAAAATAAAGCAGGAAAGAAAGCATAATACTCGCCTCCATATTTTTAATAAAATTAAGACTTCCCTTCATAAATTACTAGGAACATCTGCCTACACTATCTGCCCAAAGTAAGCACAATATTACAGCGATTCCATTTTGGTTAAAGAGCACAGAGAAATTAAAAATCAGAGAAGATCTAAGAATTTGGCAGCTGAGTGTAACTTTAGAGCAATGGTAGAAGAAAGAATTAGGGACCAATTAATGTGACAATGTAACAGTGAGGAAGCAAGGGATGAACTGTGGATGTGTGATGATCCATCCTTCAATGAAGTCATAGCTACAGTGACACAGAACACAGCATGACTAACAGAAATGATAAGGCAAAACAATTGACAGAGAGCATAAGTACAACTAATATGTTCAAACAAGGCATTAGAGAAGAGCAATTGTAAAAAGCACATGAAGTGAAAGGAAGACAAATGAAAATGCAAGTGCAAAAGTTACAGATGTAGCAATACTGGGCAAATGGTCAATAACAAAAACTGCCCAGCAGGGGATGTTACAAGCAAAATGTTATATTCACATTTTTGAAGAAATTAGAGAAATATTAAATCAGTGAAATGAAATCAATAAAGAATCTGAAGAGCAATAATAGTAGAAAAGGAAAATGGGCCCTTTAATAATGTATATAGAAGGCACAGAAACAGAACTTTTGTCAGAATCAGGCATTAGGTTAACACTAACACTCTGGAAAATATATGAGAGCGATATCAATGATAACATAGAGCTTTTCAAGCCAGATGTCCAAAGGCCCATGGTGGTGGACTGATAAAACTATTAGGATAGTTCAATAGGTGCATAGAATGCAAAACAAGATATGTAGCCAGGAACATATATGTGTCAATAAAAGGTGATTGCCTCATCTGTTGGTTCTGTCAGGAGGTCCTATTTGTATTACTCAATCTATATTGAAACTCACCAATATTTTGCTAAAAGGCATAGATGAAGAGTGCACGGTGATGGCTTTCTGGACCCAGAAACGTTCTCTGTCCTTTACATTTTCCTCTTCTGGCTTTAAATCCTAAAGGTGAAGAAATAGACGTTTTTCACTGTTTTTATTTTCTCCTCCTTCTTTCATACTTGTGGCCTTTCATCTCTGGTTACATCTGTGTTTTTCTCCCTAGTGCGACAGAGATTGCGTAAAGGAGCTAGGTGAAGACAAGTATTAGGTAATTTGTCCAACTTGTCACATGACCCTTACCAGGGTGGTAATGTGAAGTACACAAGGGCTGTGATTGAGCTGAGATTTCCAACCCCCTGGGATGTGGCTCACTCAAGACACAAACTGTCAACAACATTTCCCAGTGTCCCAGGACCAGTAGCAGCTTGTTCCTCAGAGTGCCTGCAGATGCATGCAACGTAACTCAATGTAAGATCAAATGTAGTAGCTATTTTTGCAGCCACATCAAAAACATACCGGTCGATGCAAACTAGTTCAGTGCAAACTGCTGATGATGTCCACCAATTCAACATTATCAACTAAGACAACTATCAATGAGAGTAACACTGATGCCATTGAGTATGAGTACTACATCAACTTTCAAATTACATATATATTGCATGCAACATTTTAAAAGATGAATGTGTTTAAAATAAGTTGTCTGCAACACCCTAACATTTGGAGAAAAGTTATGTGGGATTCAATTAAATTGTTTATAAAAACATCCTTAGGGCTGGATATAAAAGAACCACACCTTTACCTACATCACCATGACTAAATCAAATCAGTTGACACAGTTTCAAAAATAATTCTCTGAGGTATTTAATGATTGTCAGGGTTGCCAAGAAGCAAATGTACACATAATAAAACTGAGGTGCTTTTAGCAAAACATGGATTGTAAACATCATGATAAGGGATGTTGTACAGGAGGAGCTAAAAAAGCTACAAAATGCAGGAATAATTGAAGAAGCAGAAGTGACAATTCAGTCGGCCCTTGTAGTGAAGGAAAGGTAATATAAGATTAAACATCAACATGAGAAAATTTAACTCATGTGGTGATAGTAGACATGTTTTTCATTCTGAATATCAGAGAAAAGATGATGGTGCTGACAGTGTCAAGCTTTCACAAATTGGATCAAGCATTAAAGTAACATTAGGTTAGACATCATCAGAGTCTAGCTATCTAACAGCTATTGTGACTTACAATGTAATGTACAGTTTATAATAATGCTATTCAGATTATTATCACATGCATCAGTACGTCTGAGAGCATGGAACGCATACTAAAGGGAATTAATGGTATGAGGGTATTTTAGGATGATACACTAATATATGGATACAATAGGGAGAACATAAGGGACGAGCGAGGCAGGTACTAATCAGGGTGAAAGAAAAAGGATTGACTGCAGGAAAACATAAATTTAACAAAAGGGACATACTTTTCTTAGGTTAACTGTTTATGAAAGGGGGTATAAAAGCCAAAAGAAAATTAGCAACTGTAGTGTGCAGTGCATCACCACTTCAAAAATAAAGAAGAATTGCTCAGTTTTTTAGGAATGGTTCTCTAACAAGTTTGTCCGTAACTTGGTAAACAAATTCCATAACATGAGGAGTCTACTAAAGAACAGAGACGGCAAAAGATAGTTTGAGAAAATGAAAGTTAATTTGAAAGAAGATCCAAATCTAGAAAGTAGCCCAACGTAAAGACAGTGTAATGACAGCAGATGCAAGCTCCAAGGATTGAGGGTGAATACCTATGCAAGCTAAAGATTTAAAAAACAATAGCATTGCTTCAAGAGTACCGAGAGAAGCAGATATAAAAAGTTTAGCATTATATCTGTATTGGGCCATTACGAAATTTAAAAGTAAGCTTGTGGAACAAAATTTGCTATCAAGACTAATCACAAACCACTGAAAGACATTGTTCACAAAAAGGCAAAAAGGGTATAGATGCAATTTCTAGTCTAATTTGTAAATGGGTTGTTGTTCTGCACACACATGATTTTGTGTTAGAACACATATAACAAGTATACAAAAGTAGCAGACTGTTTATGATGACTGTAGAATGAGGTAGCAAGCATGGAAGAGAAAATGATGGATGTCAAGGAAGAAGATGTGATTGAGAGTACTTATAATAGGGGATACAGGAAGACAAATGGAAAAGCAAGATGAGGAATAATTAAATGCTACAAGAAGAGTGTCAAAACATTAGAGGATGCAAAAGAAAAGGTCTAGTGATAAATGTGGTGATGAATGTAAAAGGATTGGGAAGATGAACAATTATTTATCAGAATGTGAGAGACGGCTGACATTTCAGAGGAGCAAATACTTTTGTGTGTTTAGCTCATGAAGAACACATGGGGATGAGCAAAACTAACAAGAGGTTAAGAAGTGATTATTGGTGGCCAGGATCTGATGGGCAGGCTAAGAGAATAGTGAGAGGATTTAGTGAATGTAATCTGAGTGACAAAACTTTCAAGACAAATGTCCATCTTATGATACGTGAAAACTACCTAAGGATTAGTCTTAGGTATAGTGAGACCATTATAGAAGGCTATTATGTTATAGACCAAAAAAGTATTTTTTTAGAACTATAAAGGTGAAAAGGATTTACAAAAGCCCATGAACAATGTAACACAACTAACTTTGAGAGCAATGGAAGACTTTTCTAAAGAAAGAGGTATAAAACAAAAGAAAAAAATTCTGTACCATCCAGAAACAAATGGTATGATTAGGAGACTAAATAAGACTCCTAGGAGGTGATAAAGTTGGTAAGAAGATATGTAATGATTTGGAGAAAGAATCACAAATTTGAAATAAAGCATACAGATTGTCACTGCACACGATCACAGGAAGAGCGCCTTTTGGACTTTTCGGATGTAGGAAATCCAATATGTTAGTAGGTGCACACTGGCCTAAATAAGAAAGAAAATATGATAAAACATTAAAAAGGCAACTGGAGGCAAACAGAAGAACTAATGAAAACATTGGAAAGGAGTAATTTGAAAGTAAGAACTCAACTGGTTTCACAAATCTTTGTGTGCGGGACTTAGTGGAATAACATGCCATTTGGCAACAAGAATGGTAAAAAATCACCAAACCAATGAAATTGAATACTTAGGCCCATATTTATACTTTTTTAGCGCCGCATTTGCGCCACTTTTCAATGCAAAAATGACGCAAACTTACAAAATACAATTGTATTTTGAAAGTTTGCGGCGCTTTTGCATAAAAAAATTACGCAAATGCGGCACTACAAAAGTATAAATATGGACCTTAGTTATAACAATACAGTTAAAACAGATATTCATGTATTTGGAGTTTGATTAGAATGGTCTAAGTTGACAATGAACAGACCAGAGACAAGAGAAAAACATAGAGGTTGTTAGTTCAAAAGACTGGAGAGAGTGTATGTGACAAACCTAAGAAACAAAGGGCCTCTTTAAATCTTGGCGGATGGGATACTCCATCACAAATGTGACTGATATCCTGTCTGCTGTATTACAATCGTCATAGGATATAATGGGATCGTAATACAGTGGATGGGGTATCCGTCATGTTTGTAACAGAGTAGTCCCATCTGCCAAGATCTACATCAGGCCCATAATGATTATATAATGTATTACGTGCTGTCTTACTCAACATGCTGACATTATTGGACAACTTTGCATACATTTTTGTACATAGGTTTTGTTTATGTTTAGGTTTCAGTCATTAGCCTTGCACAGAGTGTTTCTATAGTTTTCAAGTTAATTTTCCAAATACTTCGCAGGGAGTCATGTTTGACCTTCTAGATTTCAATATATTTAAAAGGAAAAAGGTGTGTTGTTTGGAGTGGTGAGGGGTTTTAGATTAAGGGATGAACAGAATTTAGGAGTAGAAAGGGATTTAAAGGTTCAAGATGGGTGGAGTTTAGGAGTCAGAGAAGGGGGGAGCTTAGGTGTGGTGAGGGGATTTTAGGGTTCAAGAATGGATGGAGTTTAGGATAAAAACAACCTTTAGGGTTTGGGGATTGGTGGAGTTTAGGTGTCAGTAATAGATGCAGTTTATGCTTGGGGAGGCACCTTTGGGAGCAGGTAGGGATGATAGTTAGGGTGGTGAGGGTTTGGCAAATTAAGTAAGTAATTGTTTGCCAATGTAAAATATATCATTTTGGAATAATGTCCCCTGACTTAACAGATTGAAATAAATACCTTCTAAAACTGTTTCTGAAAGTAAGACCAGTAACCATTTAATTTACACATTAAAAATAAGCAGATGCTAATTGGAAAAAAGTTCTGTGAATTAGTTTCTATAAAACGGTAAGTGCCATTACACCTGAAAATGCCCATAACAACACTTAGATGAAATGGTTTATCAGTAATGGTAGTCCATCATATTGTTTTTCTATGAAATCACATACAACGTGTGGTATTCTTTGAGTATGGGATGGCCTTGCATCAACCAGAAAACTAGGATGTGAATATAATGAAATATACATCTGTGAAGGACGGAAAATCTGTTGATGAACAATACTGGTAGACAAAGCACTTGTAAATATCTTAAACTTACAGGAGAGATTAACTACTTTTCAACATGTGAGTTTCTTCTTTACAGCACATTTCTCGGAGCCCTTGACATCAAGGTAGAATCCTTGTTAACAAATCTGTATTAAAAGAAGTCACCATTCCATAAGGGTAACTCAAATGTTTATCCCATCCAAGCCATGGGGAGCAAAACCACCACCACTTCCCAACCAATCCAACCACTGCTCTGTTGAATTACAAATATATTTTAACAGAACAACTCACACCTATACCTTCACTACACCTTGCCATGGAAACCTGGGAATCTTTTGGTTACCAACTCTATGGCAGCCCTTGGTGTCTCTCCAAACTCATAAATAGGTAATATTTGTAACATCATCCAAGCTCCTCTGATCACAGCCACCTTTCTAGCCCTAGATTATATCTCTAAAATATGTGTTTGCTACGTTGAAGGTTGCAGACGATCCACGTTTATAATTAACCTATAAATAATAATTAACCTTATTTCCTTTGTATGCCCCTTTGTATTTGACTGTGTCCACAAAACCCTCTGTGTGACTGTCTTTTACCCAAAAAAAATCAGCATATACTTTGATTTTCTTGAAAATCCCACAAAGATGTTTTGACATGCACATGCTTCTGCCCAAGACTCTGATTATAATTACCCATAGCGTATTTTGGTGTGCTTTGTGCATAACAAACATCTGTAGTAGACTGGACGGCCTATCTTTGTAATGACCTGTTAATTTTGCACCCATTCACATTTTCCAAATGGTCATAATTCTAGAAATATATAAACTTAATTTTGTTATCTATGATTCTGTTTTAAATGGCTCTATTATGTTGTAATTATTGAGTCATCTACGTTGCACAGTTTTCCCCATTTGCTTCTAATAATGGCTATTACATTACAATGAATGATAATGAATAACAATATAGGAATTGATAATGCTATATGACATCTTAATGTAGTCCATCTGGTCTTGTATGGTATGAGTGCAATTGAGATGTAATCCACAAACTAATTACATGTGGGAATTCTGCCTTTCTATAGGTACCAAAGATCACATATTTTTGTCCGCTACAGTGTAAGCACATAAAATTATATTGATTGATTATTACTATGCATATGTCACAAAATGGTTGATCGAAGATTTTATTTCAGGCCAATCCTTTCCACGATCTTATACAATTTTTTTTTTTTAGCACATGCAACATATTTTTAAGAGGTATCTGGGTGGGTTTCTCTCCCTCTCTGACATAGGCGTTGTTTCTTACAACAGTATCAGCTCTTAAGTGTCTCCATTACAAATTTGAGGCACATGAATTAATCAGTGTGAGCTGGACAGATCTCTCAATCAATCAATCACTTTTTGTAAAGTGCAGCTACTCACCTGTGAGGATCTCAAGGCACTGAGGGGGATAGGGGACCTCATCCAAAGAGCCAAGTCTTGAGGTTCTTCCTGAAGATGGTGAGCGATGCGCTTTGTCTGAGGTGCAGGGGGAGGTTGTTTCAGATCTTCGCTGCGATGTAGGTGAAGGATCGTCCTGCGGCAGTGGTTTTCTGAATGTGAGAGATATGACGGGGTGCGAAAGGAGACCGGTGGTTCAGGTAGGCTGGTCTTGCATTGTGTATGACCTTGTACATGTGGGTGAGTACCTTGTAGGTGATTCATTTCTCAGGAGCCAATGGAGGGTCCTAAGGTACTGGGAGATATGTTCTCGTGTGGGAGGTCCAGGATGAGTCTGGTGGCGGCGTTCTGGATGAGTTGTCGTTTTTTTATATTTCTAGTTGAGGTGCCAACACAGAGGGCGTTGCTGTAGTCAAGCTTGCTTGTGACTAAGGTGTGGGTGATTGTCCTGTGGCAGTCTGCTGGGATCCATCTGAAGATTTTCTGAAGTTTGCGGAGTGTGTGCCAATAGGAGGCGGTGACTGTGTTTACCTGGCAGGTCATGGATAGGTTTGAGTCGAGGATGATGCCTAGGTTGGGGGCATGCTCAGTCGGTGCAGGGAGGCATGAGGGATGTGGGCCACCAGGAGTTGTCCCAAGCTGAGGTGGCGTTTCCAAAGATGATGAGCTCAGTCTTGTCTGAGTTGAGCTTGAGGCAGCCTTCGTTCATCCAGGTGGCAATGTCTTCCATTCCTGAGTGGAAGTTCCTTTTGGCTGTGTCCAGGACTTCGGTGAGGGATCTCTGTATTGGGCTGCATGTGTTATTGCTACATTTTTCTCAGCAAATTCAGTGGATCCTGGGAGAAGGTGGTCTTGAGGCCACCTCCACTCCACCCAGCATCTAACTGCTTTAAAGTAATTTTAATATCCCTTGGTGGAAGAGGAACCTCATAGAGCTGTTTGTTTCCTTATTGTTTTTTAATGCAACCGAGTGGGAAAAGAGAAGCAGGCTTCTGCAAATAGGCAGTACTTTGTGAAAAAAATGTCATCAACACTGCAGTTGCTAGCAGGCTGCTGCACACCCTTTCTCACCCTTTCTTACCTTATGGTGATAGTCTGCACTCTGCTCCCTTCCTCCCTCTTGATAGGGTCCTTAGAATTGATATAGTAAACTGACAAACGAGAAAGTGAAGGAAAAGGAAGAGACATCATGATGTGGACTGGCACTGGCCTGTCAGTCATTTTAACTGAATTGCATTATTTACCGACCACTGCCAGGTGGTGGGACTCATTGCTCACCACCCTCTTATTCATGCTAGCCTGTTTGCAATATGCATGTAATTATGGACAAAGCATACAGGTTAGAATACAGAGCAGTGAGGGTTGACAGTGAACAAGCTGTCTTCTCCTCCCCCTCCCTACTTAATGGCGGCCACAGCATGGCTGCAAAGCGGACATGCCACTGGTGTGCCGAAGGCGTGCTACTGGTGCACCGAAGGCACGCCTGTCGTAGTTTGGACTCTTGCCCTAGGCAAGACTGCTGGTTTAAGGATGTCAGTACTTATGTTTGTAGGTGACTATGCCAGTCCTACAAGTCACAACTGTAGTCCCAACCCTTCCAGCTCACTAGCAGTACCTCACCAACAACCCAAACAATTGAAGGTGATTTGTGGCAGCCTTTACACATGGACTCAGAAGTATGACATCTCAGGTAATGTTGTGGTTAAACGAAGATTACCCCTTTCTCACAGATATATTACATAATGTGGTAAATCGTGTTGGCTGCAATAATTAGCATAATGAACAGTACAAGAGATAGAATTGTAAAGACGAGGGTCATGATTATGAAGACCCCCACCATCTTGTATTGGCATAGGAAGACATAAAGCGTATCATATATCCTTGTACCCTATCATAATAGACCTAACCTTCTACCGAGAGGAGAGCTGGGTCAACACCCCAGGCCCAGATATCACCATCGCCATCCCTTAGGGGTCCAAGATTGCCTGGAAAGATCGCCCCAGCCACCCTGGGGGGGGGGAATTGCCATCGTCCACAGGTCCAACCTCCGCCTGGACACACACTCCGAAGACTCCAAAGAAGCCACTAACCTGATGGAACACTTCCATTTCAAGCTACACACCAGCCCAACATTGACCATCAGGGGAACCATCATCCACCGCCTTCCCGGACCCCGCACACCCTTTGCCGACTCCATTACAGATTTCATTTCCTCACAAGCCATCGCAGCCACCAACTACACCTTGCTGGGAGACCTCAACTTCCACCTCAAGAATCCACAAAACCCCAACACCGCTTCCCTACTAGACAACCTATACAACATAGGACTTCGACGGATCGTGGCAGAGCCAACACACTCGCCAGAAGACACCCTTGATCCCACCTTCACTACAGGAACCGCCGCTACATTCAGCCACACCACACAACTCCCATGGACTGATCACCGATGCATCCACTTCACCTTAAACTCACCCACCATCACCAGACCCCAACCCCAGCCATCGCATAGAAACTGGTCAAGAATAACCGGCAATCAGCTCACCGCCGCCCTCTCCATCGCCGCACCCACCATGGAGCGACTACTGGTGGCCACCCACCCTCGGAAACCCACCCACCCCGGCAAGCCACGCCCGCAACCTCGGAATCATCCTGGACCCCGACCTCAGCATGAACCATCACTTAAATGCAGTCATCTCCACCTGGTTCTGCACCCTCCGCCTACTACGCAAGACCTTCAAATGGATCTCCCCTCGAGCATAGAAAGACCGTCACACACTCACTCATCACCAGCAGACTGGACTACGGCAACGCACTCTACGCCAGATCCAACAAAAAACTCACCAGCAAATTGCAAAACATCCAGAACGCCGCAGACAGATTGATCCTCGACTTACCCCGACACTGCCACATCTCACAACACCTATGTACACTGCACTGGCTCCCTATCAAAAAAAGAATCACTTTCAAAATTCTCACCTACGCACACAAAGCTCTCCACCACACCTGACCTGCCTACCTTAAGCAGTGACTCAACTTCCACGTACCCCACAGAACCCTACGCTCAGGCCAGCTCTCCCTCGCAGAAGTACCCCGCATCAGGAAAACCAGAACAGGAGGATGCTCCTTCTTCTACCTCGCCGCCATCACCTGGAACACCCTACCCATCTACATCAGACAAACCACCTCCCTCCCCAGATTCACAAAGGAACTGAAGATGTGGCTTTTCTAATCCACCTCCTGTACAAGCTACACCCCCCAGTGCCTTGTATTATGTGATGCGTCACAGTAAGGAACCGAGGCAGCGTGTTCGGAAACTGACGCATCACCTCCAATGACTGTAAGGAACTGACGCATCACCTCCCTTGGCAGTATTGCTTGCTTTCCTGTGCATCACCTCCCCTTCACCTGTTCTCATCTTTGATTTTTGATGCATCTAAGGTGCTTTGCCCTAAAAAAAATGCATCCATTAATTTCTATGACCAAAGTTGCTTAAGCTTTTAAAAGTAATATCTTGACATGTGTCTGTTGGATTTCTGTTTGGTCTTGTTGTATTTAGAAAAATATTGGCTATTTTTGTAATCTGATGTGGAGTCATTTTGTAGTAGTTTCGCTGTGTTACTGTGTGTGTGTAAAAATACTTTACACATTGCCTTTGAGATAACCTGGACAGCTCGTGCCAAGCTGCCAAGGGGGTGAGCATGGGATATCTTAGCTGTGTGACTCCCTAACCCTGACAAGAGTGAGGGTCCCTTCTTGGACCGGGTGGAAACCACTGACAACTAGAGACCCTTTTCTAACAGCACTCATTCAGAAAGTGAAAGCAAGGTCTATTGCTTATGGCAGAGGGAACGCTGAGTGAGTCTTGCAAGGTCATGTTTTGAAGATACTGTGCCCACAAAGACTGGAGTGGCAAAAGGACAGCAGACACTAAAGAATACTCACACAGACACATATGCAGCTATTGAGGGTGATATGTTAGTTCAACACCAGTGCGGCTCACCCTTAGGTCCAATAATATATTGCCTCCCCTCACTCCATGATGTCTCACACAGCATGTTTGGATTGTTTTTTAGTGTTGTTTTAGTGTACTTCTTTCTCACTGTCTGATTTTCCTATTGCTGATCAATGGGGCAGGACCACTACAAACATTACATAGTGGGCTAGGCACATTATGACTAGCATGGAATGGGAGGCCTCCTGTCCTGAATGCCACCGTGAATTAAAGTGCACACATTGAGAAGACTGATGTCTTTGACGGGGCAGCCTGACACTCATACTTCAGGCCTCCAAACCCACAGGGAGATGGGTAAAATATAGTGTCGATGTTCTCAGTTGGAGCACTAGTTTTCCTGGCTAACTGATTCTAGACCTGCTGTTATGTAATCTTTTTGTAATAAAAAGCATGAGAGCAGTGCCTTGACTGGCTGAGATAGACTCTGAAGTGGGAGACAACGCCGCTGGCCAAGGCACAATGTGACTGGTGTAACTGGTGTGAGTGGTGGGCTGGGGTGGGACAATTACTTCTAGTTCACTGATTGCTTTGTCGATTTAGTTTGAATTCACAGTGATTGTCCATGTTTCTGTTCCTCTGTTTGCGGAGTGCTCCTTCCTCTGATTTAGAGCTACTGAAGGTATTGTGTGCCAGAATGAAGGGTGGGGCCTGCCTTCCCCAAGCCTGCTGAACATGTGCACAGGCCCTCCTTAAGTCAGCGAGGCAGTACCTGTCTTTTTCGTGCTAGACATTATTTCAAGACACAATGTACAAAATCAATAAAAAAGTAAGTTCCAAATATGAATTAGATAACCATTAATTTGTGTGACCCCCCCCCAGTACTGTGCAATGTGCAATTATAAGTTAAAGCCCTTAGAATGAGGAATAATTGTGTAGAAACAGAATTAACTCTTGTGCAAGGAATAGCTGTGGAATGTGCTCATATTGTATTATTTTGAGACAATGTCTGCTTGAGAATTAGACTTGGGATTTATGGTACATAAATCATAAGGAACTATGTGGGATTATGACACTTCCTGACATACTACACTAAACAAAATAATACTGTCAATTCAAATCTGGGAAACTTTGCTCTCATCTATGAACATCCTTGAAATCATCTCTTGGAGTCGACAGTTCAGAAAGAGTAGAAGAACAGAAGGATCCATGTTTAAGACTAGACTAGAATCTATCCTGCAAAGGCAATACTTTGAAGCAATTGTGCCTAGAGAGAAAGCTTCTGGGTGCAGTCCTATTTGGAAAGTTCTTAGTGAAGTTGTGGAGATAGGTACGGTGGATGACGGTGGACAAGATATGAGAGAGTCACAGGCCTATATTTATACTTTTTAAGCGCCACATTTGCTCTTCTTTTTGACGAAAAAGCGGCGCAAACTTACAAAATACAATTGTATTTTGTAAATTTGCGCCGCTTTTGCATCAAACAATGACGCAAATGCAGCTCTAAAAAAGTATAAATACGGGCCACAGTGCCATAGTATGGAAGGGTGATGTGATATACAGGTATGGTGAGAGAAGGGATAAGAGGTTAGCTGGGGAGTATGGTGGCATGAAAGTAAGGTGAGACAAGATGTGTGAGAGATCAGGCACATGATAGGGAGACATGGTGAGAGAAGGGCTGAGAGCAGTATGGTGAGAGGGAGCTGATGGTGACATGTTGAGAGGATGGCCCCTGGGCTATGGTGACAGCAGGGATGAGAGAGGAGGCATCAGTAGCATGAGTTGAGGTCAGTATGTTGAAAGGAGGGATGAGGGCAGTATGTTGAGAGGAGGGATGTGGGTGTCATGTTGAGAGAAAGGACTAGGGCTCCATGTTGAGAGGAGGGATGAGGCTGGTATGTTGAGAGGAGGGATGAGGGTTGTATGTTGAGAGGAGGGGTGTGGGTGGTATGTTAAAATGAAGGATGAGGGTGGCATGCTGAGAGAAAGGATGAGGGCTGTATGCTGAGAGTAGGGATGCAGGCATTATGTTGAGAGGAGAGATGCAGGCGGTAGGTTGAAAGGAGGGATGTAAGTTGTATATTGAGAGGAGGGATGAGGACAGTATGCTGAGGGGAAGGATGCAGGCTGTATGCTGAGAGGAGGGAAGTGAGTGGTATGTTGAGAGAAGGAATGAGGGCGGTATGTTTAGAGGATGGTGGTATGTTGAGAGGAGGGAAGAGGGTGGCATGCTGAGAGGAGGGAGGAGGGCTGTAAGCTGAAAGAAGGGATGAGGCCTGTATGTTGAGAGGAGGCATGCAAGTTATTTGCTGAGAGGAGGGATAAGGGTGGTATGTTGAGAGAAGGGATGAGGGTGCTATATTGAGAGGAGGGATGTGAGTGTTATGTTGAGAGGAAGGATGAGGGTGGCATGTTGTGAGGAGGGATGAGGGTGTTATGTTGAGAGGAGAGATAAGGGTAGTATGTTGAGAGGATGGATGTGGGGGTAGGTTGAGAGGAGGGCAGCATGCTGAGAGGAGGCAAGAGGGCTGTATGCTGAGAGGAGGAATGAGGGTGGCATGCTGAGAGGAGGGGTGATGACAGTATGTTTAGAGTAGGGATGTGGACGGTAAGTTGAGAGGAAGGATGGGAGTTTTATATTGAGAGGAGGGATGAGGACAATATGTTGGGAGGAGGGATGAGGACTGTGTGCTAAGAGGAGGGATGAGGGCTATATGCTGAGAGGAGAGAAGAGGGTTGTATGCTGAGAGGATGGATGTGGGCTGTATGCTGAGACGAGGGATTGAGGTGGCATGCTGAGTGGAGGGATGAGGGTGGGATGCTGAGAGGAGGGAGGTGGGTGGGATGGTGAGAGGAGGATAAGGGTGGTATGCTGAGAGTATAGATGAGGCCTGTCTGCTAAGAGAAGGGATCAGGGTGGTATGCTGGGAGTATGGATGAGGCCTGTATGCTAAGAGGAGGGTTGAGGGTGGTATGTTGAAAGGAGGGATGACAGCAGTGTGCCGGGAGGATGGATGATGGTGGTATGTTGAGAGAAGGGGTGAGGGCTGTATGCTGAGAGGAGGAATGCAGGTGGTATGTTTGGAGGAGGGATGAGGGTATGAGGGTGGTATGTTGAGAGGAGGAATGAGGGTGGTATGTTGATATGAGGGATGATGGTGGTATGTTGAGAAGAGATATGAGGACAGTATGTTGAGAGAAGGGATGAGGGTGGTATGTTGTGAGAAGGGGTGAGGGCTATATGCTGAGAGGAGGAATGAGAGTGGTATAGTATGTTGAGAGAAGGGATGAGGGTGGTATAATGAGAAGAGTGATGAGGGCTGTATGTTGAGAGGAGGTATGAGGGTAGTGTATGTAGAAGAGGGATGCCAGCTGTATGTGAGGAGGGATGAGGGTGGTATGTTGAGAGAGAGCATCAGGGTGGCATGCTGAGAGGAAGGATGAGGATTGTATGCTGAGAGGAAGGATGCCGGCGGTATGTTGAGATGAGGGATGAGGGTTGTATGTTGATAGGAGGAATGAGGACAGTCTGTGGAGAGGAGGGATGAGGGTTTTATGTTGAGTGGAGGGATGAGGTTTGTATGCTGAGAGGAGGGATGCAGGCTGTGTGCTCAAAGGAGGAATGCAGCTGGTATGTTGAGAGCAGCGATGAGGGTGGTATCCTGAGAGGAGGGATGAGGGCTGTTTGCTGAGAGGAAGGATGTGGGTGGTATGTTGAGAGGAAGGACGAGGACAGTATGTTGCGAGGAAGGATGATGATGGTATGTTGAGAAAAGGGATGAGGGTGGCATGTTGAGAGGAGGGATGACGGGGTATGTTGAGAGGAGGGATGAGGTCTGCATCCCTCCTCTCAACATAGCTCCCTCATCCCTCCTTTCAACATACCACCCTCATCCCTCCTCTCAACATACCACCTGCATCCCTCCTCTCAGCACACAGTCCTCATTCCTCCGCTCAGCATACAGCCCTCATCCCTCGTCTCAACATACCAAAAAAGAAACTGAAAGTGAGGCCCACACTGCACATTCACCTCAAGAACCTTCCGTGGACCTTATCATACTAACCAGTCAGTGAATAAAGAGACAGATACAAAGACAGATAGCCAAAGGGAGACATGATGCGCCCCTGGGAGCTAACGGAATTCCACCTACATTATACAACAGGGCACCAGAAAAAAACAGAGCTGATGTTTCAGAAGATAACAGTGGATGCTGTAAAGCCAGCTTCATGGAGAAGATCCATAATGTCACTGATTCATAAACACGACAACAAAAGCAGTGCTTGTGGCGTTAAATGACAATGAGGCCAAATATTTCACTGGCACTATTCTAAAATAATTAACATGGGCCTTAGCAAATCAAATCACCCTGCTAAATCAAACTGGGTTCTGCAAACACATGGGAACTATAACTAACATCGTGGCCTACTAATAGATGGGTCCAAAAATGAGAAGCTTTCATTGTACTTCTGTTTTATAGATTTCTGTCCGCATTTTACCACATTGATTGTGGCAAATTATGGTCAAAATGGGCTAATGGGAAGGTACCATCTATTCTCCTGAAACTTCTGATTCTGCTTAATACAGAGACATGGGTGCAAGTTAAGCTGTGAATGGAGACACATCTTTCAAGACATATTTAAAAAAGTAAGGGCTTAAAGGGGGGCTGCATCTTCTCCCCCACGCTGTTTACACTGTTCTTAGCTGATTTAACAACACAACTGGATCGCTGCAACTCCCACAGCCCAAACTTGGGGGGATTAGTCCTCTCCAACTCCCTTTATACAGACGGTCTGGTACTAATAAGCTGTACTCCGATCAACTCACAGCACCTGCTTGACGTCACCCACAAATATTCAACAGAACACAGCCTGAAGATCAAATTTGAAAAAACAAAAACAATGTCAGTGAACAACAAGAGAAGAAAAGTAATAAGGTGGCTCACTGCCTGTCAAAGCTTGGAGTCAATGTTGGAATACAAATATTTAGGAGTCATCATAGATAACAAAAGCTCATTTATATAGCAGAAAGAGGCATTAAAACAGGAGGGGAACGCCATAGCACTGGCCTTAAGAAACCTTAAGAAGAAAGTGGTAGGCTCCACTTTAACACCACTGTTCCAGGTTACAGAAGCAAAATTGATTCCAACAATAACGTTTGGGAGAGAGCCATTATGCAGCAGGGATGCATCAGCTTTGGACAGGATTATTGGTGGGATCCTACAGAATGATCTTTGGCCTCCCCACATACACCTTTCCAGTCAGATATGACTCGAGTTCTGACTTCGGAGGCAAACCCTTGCCAGGAAAGAAGAATACATCAAGTGCCGGCATGAAATCAAGAACACAGAACCAAATAATTTAAACAAACATTTATGGCTAGAACTGGCAAACAGGAACAACTCTCTAGTCAAGGTTTACTTCAATGAATCAGTTACTCTGCTTGTTCAGCAGGATCTGTGGGAGTCATCTGCAACTCATGCCAGCTTCAGAAGGCTGGTTAACAAATCTATCGAAATACTCTTGTCCACTGAGGGCAAGTCAGTAGTGGCAAACAGAGGCTGGTATGTGCTGTACAGTTATGATATAGTGAAACCACAACCCTACTTTCACATAGGATATTCGGACTCAATAAAAGTAAAAGTTTTGAGACATTGATTGGGGGTATACCGTCACTCCTGCACCACCCACCCTGGAAACGAAGCATCACCATGAACCGATTGCGGGCTGTGCCACAAGGCAAAAGAAGAAATGGTTTGTTTGGTGTGCAGCTTTACAGAGCTAGTGGCCAAGCGACGAGCCATGTTAAGCCTGCTTTTCAACCAAAGATGTATCCAAACATGCAGACGAGCAGTTTTGGCCTGCTTCACGCCGATGGACACATAACTGAACTATCGCTTCGTTAAATATCTAACTTTCTAACTGTTATGTTGAGAGGATGTGTGCTGTGAGGAAGGTTGTGGGTGGTATGTTGAGAGGAGGGATGGGGTATGGTGAAAGGAGGGATGAGGGCGGTATGCTGAGAGTAAGGATTATGACTGTATGGAGAGAGGAGGGCTGAGGGCAGTGTGTTGAAATGAGAGATAAGGGCGGTATGTTGGGAGGATGTATGATGTGGTATTTTGAGAGGAGGGATAAGGATGGTATGCTGGGATGATGAAGCTCCTCTGGCTGCTACTGCCTCTGCTTGGTATGCACTGAGAGCATGCCTGACTCTCAGTTTGAGGCCCACCTCCACCCGCAGGCTCCTGCCTGCACCTTATCACTGTTGGTGTAGTGTCCATCTGAAAGTAAGTATCTTCTGCCTCTCTTTACTCTTGCCTTTTTACTTCTCCCTTTACTTCTATTTTTTCACTTATGTTTCTTCTCTGTCTCTTTCTCTTTTTTTCTCCCTCTTGCATTTTCCCCATGCTGCTGCTGCCCTTGTGGCCTCACTCCTGCGTCCCAGCTGACCGGACCCACCGCCTCCCTCCCCTTCTCCATGGTGGCCGCAGTGCAACCATGCCACGGGCGGGCCAAAGGCAAGCCTGTCTGCGCCCATCCGTGCCAAGACCGCACCCAGCGCCATGGTCCTTGGTTCTCACCCCTCTGCTCATTCAACGACAGCACTCTACGTGCCCTCAACCCAGAAAGATCATCAGCCTGTCACCAATCCAATCCCAGGAACACCTATGGACCTTTTTCTTGCCTCACCTGCTCCAGCACCCTCCAAGTACCACCCAACGATCCAGCACCAAGCTCAGACAGCCAACTCAAGTGTATACTCCTCAATACAAGCTCCCTCGTCAAGCTTGCAGTAGATGTCTGGGACCTCCTGGACTCAACAGCCCTGGACATCGCCTTCCTCACTGAGACTTGGATCAACCCCACCACTGCCCCAGACATCAACACGACCATCCCAGACAGCTACAAAATAATCCACAAGCACAGAGGAGGCATTGCCATAATCTACAAGAACAACCTCTGCCTGACTGCTACCATTGAGTCACAGTCTCAGTCAGCGCACGAGCACCTACATTTCCCAATCCAGACCAACCCAAACACCTCCGTACAAGGCACCCTCATCTACAGGCCACCTGGACCCCAACCCCAGTTCTGCAAAGACATCGCTGATCTTGTTGCGCCCTAAGCACTCACCTCCTCGACTACAACCTACTCAGTGACCTCAATTACCACCTTGATATCCTCGGTGACCCCAACGCCTCAAACTTCCTGGACAACCTCACAACTCTCGGCCTCAAACAATTTATCAATGTCCCCACCCACAGAGCCGGACACATTCTCTAACCCCATTTTCTCAGCATGGGACAGCGCCATCTCGCAAACCACCGAACCCCATTGGACCGACCGCAGGTGCAGCCACTTTAGCTACACAAAGAACACAGCATGCAACCACACCCCCTGACCCCCTGGAAGACACTGGGGCAAAGTCACAGAAGCACAGCTCACCAACGCTCTCAACCACTCCCTCCCTCCAGATGCAGCGGATGCAAATGAAGCTGCAAGCAACCTACACCGCTGACTCTCAAACTGCGCCGACAACATAGCACCCCTAAGAAAATCAGCAGGGAATCGACAGAGCAAAACACTCAAATGGTTTATGCCAGACCTACCGGAATCCAAGCGCGCCTGCAGACGATTGGAACGCAAATGGAGGTTCAATTAATCCACCCAAGACCACAAAGCCTACAAAAATGCAGTCACCACACACCACCAGATCATCAGAGCCACAGAAAAAAAAATACCTTTCAAGCACACCTCCATTCCAGCACTCAACAACAAAGAGCTCTTTACCATCGTCAAAAAGTTCACAAACCCCAGGGCAGACACTTCATCCATCCCTCCCTCCCAAGACCTCAGCAACAACCTTGCCACCTTCTTTCATTGTAAGATCTAGAACTTCTACAAAGGCTTCAAGAACCAAAGCCTGTCAGCACCGCTCACTGCACCTCACCAGATACTAAACTCCTAGACCCCCATCAACATAGAGGACACCCAAAGACTGATGAACTCCATCCACTCGGGAGCACACTCGGATCCATGCCCTCATCACATCCTCAACCTGGCCAGCGCCACCATAGCACTGGAGCTCTGCCAAGCGATCAATCTATCCTTCAAGACCGCCGCATTCCCCTCAGACTGCAAACCTGCTAAAGTCAGCCCGCTACTCAAGAAACCCACTGCTGACCCTAGGGAGCTGTAGAACTACAGACCCATCTCTCTGCTCCCTTTTCCAGCCAAGTTAACGAAGTAAGCCGTCACCCAGCAACTCACCGAGTTCCTCAAGACACACTCTATCCTAGACCCATCTCAGTCCGGATTCAGAATCAACCACAGCACTGAAACCACACTCTTAGCAGCCACCATCTACATACGCTTCATACTGGACGGCAGAGGGACTGCCTCAGTCATCCTCCTTGACCTCTCTTCTGCATTTGACACCGTCTGCCCCTCCACTCTCTGCGACAGACTGCACAACACCAGCATCAGAAACAAAGCCTTGAACTGGATCAGGTCCTTCCTCACCGGAAGAACACATTGGGGCAGACTACCACCATTCACATCAGAACCTAAAGACACTTGCTGAGGAGTGCCCCAAGGAACCACACTCAGCCCGCTGCTTTTCAACGTCTACATGGCCCCGCTTGCTAAGATCACCAAACAACACAAGCTAAACATAGTCTCCGATGACACCCAACTGATCCTCTCCCTGTCCGAGGACTCTGCTCAAGCCAAGAGGAATTTCCGCAACAGGATGAGAGCAGTTGTCGCCTTGATGGAGGCCAGCTGCCTCAGGCTCAACTCGCTATCTGGATGGAGGCCAGCTGCCTCATGCTCAACTCGGACAAGACAGAGATACTTGTGATCGGCTCCATCACTTCTGCCTAGAATAACTCTTGATAGCCCAGTGCTCTGGGCAATTCCCCCACCCCCACTGACCATGCGCGCAACCTGGACATCATCCTGGACTCCTCTCTATTAATGACCTGCCAAGTTAACACCGGCTCCTCATCAAGCTTCCACACCCTCTGTCTCCTGGTGAAGATTTTCAAATGGATTCCCCCCGACATGAGGAAGACAGTCACCCATGCACTCATCACCAGTAAACTGGACTATGGAAATGCACTCTATGCCAGCATCACCAAAAACTTCAATCAAGACTACAAAGAGTCCAGAATGCAGCAGCCAGGCTCATCCTGGACGTTCCCCGACACAGCCGAATCTCCTTCCACCTCAGAAACCTACACTGGCTCCTAGTCAACAAGCACATCACATACAAACTCCTGATCCACACCTTCAAGACACTGTACAGCATAGGACTGGCATACCTCAACCACTGCCTCACCTCCTATATATCCAACAGATATCTCCGTTCCTTCCAGCTCGCCCTTGCAGCCGTCTCCAACATCCGGAAAAATACAGCAGGAGGAAAATCATTCTTCTACCTAGCTGCCCAGACATGGAACACACTTCCCGTCAAGCTCAGGCAGACCGCATCACTGAAGCAGTTCAGGAAGGACCTCAAGACCTGGCTCTTCGACTGAGCAGCACACCTACATTCAGCGCCTAGAGACCCAATGGGTGATTAGTCAAGCTTTACAAATCCATGATTGATTGATTGAGAGCAGTATGTTGAGAGGAGGGATGAGGAATGTATGCTGAGAGGACGGATGCAGGTGGTATTTTGAGAGGAGGGATGAGGGTGGTATGTTGAGGGGAAAAATGATGATGATATGTTGACAGGAGGGATGAGGGCTGTATGCTGATGGGAGGGATGCGGGCATATGTTGAGAGGAGAGATGAAGGCAGTATGCTGAGAGGAGGAATAAGGACTGCGCTGAGAGGAAGGCTGAGGGTTGTATGCTGAGAGTAGGGATGTGGGTGTTATGTTGAGAGTAGGGACGACAGTGGTATGTTGAGAGGAGGGATGACGGCGGTATGTTGAGAGAAGGAATAAGGGCTGTATGCTGAAAGGAGGGCTGAGGGTTCTTTATTGAGAGAAGGAATGCGAATGGTGTAGTATAGTTAGAGGAGAGATGAGGACAGTATGTTGAGAGGAGGGATGACGGTGATGTGTTGAAAGAGGAGGTGAGGACTGTATGCTGAGAGAAGGATGAGGGTGGCATGCTGAGAGAGAGTATGTTGAGAGGAGGGATGTGAGTGGTATGTTGAGAGGAGGGATGAGAGCTGCATGCCAAGAGGAGGGATGAGGGCTGTATGCCGAGAGGAGGGATGAGGGTGGTATGTTGAAAGGAGGGATGAAGGTGGTATGTTGAGATGAGGGACGAGGGCTGTATGTTGAGACAAGGGATGTGGGCTACATGATGTGAGGAAGGTTGATATGGATGTGGTAGGTTGAAATGTGTGATAAAAGACATTTGGTGGTGTGGTGTGGAGGAATATTCAGCAGAAGGAAAAGTGATATATGGATTATAGCACAGTATTTATGATTGTGTAAATTTTCCAGATTAGTATATTGGATTATTCTATTGAATTGAGTGACATGTATTTCAATGAATTGTTTCTAAAGCAGCTATCAGCAACATTCCCCATCCAACCTGACACCATTGCCATTAGTGAACGTAGACATAAGGCACTTTTCATGTGCACTGTAGTAGGACCAGCGTTGTTATTGAAGGAGCAACTTTAACACCTTCTCAAACTATACACGAGTGAGGGAGCTCTACACCACAAACACCCGAAGGGACTTACTTCATGGTCCAAGTCCCACGGAACAAGGGATGGGTCAAAACCAGGCATTCAGCTCGGGCTAGGATCCAATAACCTATACAATACTTGCATTGAGGGTAATTATGACAGTGTGAGAGACATGCTGTCATTTAAAAGGGGAGGGGGAACAATGAAAGGTTGTGGCTTAGGTTGTATTGCAGATGTTAACACGTCCCTTTCTGACTAATTTACTCACTTTGGGACTCGTTTTAGGCCAATGAATCTTTTGACTCTGATTGAAGACACCTTAGGACGAGATAGCTAATCAGCATGTCAATCAATATGTCAATAATGTCATCAAAGTTCACAGTAATACGACAATTCAAATTAATCAAAGACATTTAATAAACTCGAAAGACCACCATGACCTTTCAGTAATGAATAACCACACCAGTTTAATATGATTTTGTGAAGTTTATTCCCTATTACAATTCTACGAGCAAGTTTATTAATTTTAAAACCAAGAAACACATTAGCATAGTCACAATATGACAACTCTGATAAGATTTCATCAAAGCAAGAATCACGAATATTAGAACATAACACGGTGTTAATATAGGTTATCCTTAGCAGAGAACATTAGCGCATTATTAAACAAAGCATAGATTCAGTCAATTGTCTATTTGTGTCAGTTTAGTGAATCCCTGTCCTAACCTCGAATTAGCATTGGCATGTTGGACTTTATGCAAAACAATTTAGTAACACCAATTTAGAAAGCATCTAGCTAAGGTCTCTGTCAAAAGAAGCAGTTGGTACTTAGAAAGGAAAAGCAAACAGACAATCACAATATCATTGTCATATAGTTACACTCCGTATTGGGTCAGCACTCAGGTTCAGTCTTCGTCCTCGGGACATCAGTTAGTTCGTCATCAGGAATTCTGCAATCGGGCAAAAGGGGCACTTCCCTCATAAGGAGGTAAAGTGTAAAAGGGCAATATAAGGCAGGAATGGTTTTAAGAACCAAACAGCAAAGTCACTATGCAGAGTGACAAAGGCCCCTATATATACTTTTTAGCGCTGCGTTTGTGTCATTTTTTGGCGCAAAAGCGGCGCAAACTTGCAAAATTCAATTGTATTTTGTAAGTTTGTGTCGCTTTTGCGTCAAAAAGAGGCACAAATGCGGCGCTAAAATAAGTATAAATACGGGCCAAAGTGTCTGGGTCATACCAAATAGCATCAGCATCTCCCTAATTCTCTCTCTCCTATTCTCTCCTGTTCTCCTTTACTTCCTGGTGTCAAGGGTTTTTATCCCATTTTTGTTGTACATTCCCCTAAAATTTGGTTGGTTGAGGGGTTGCACCCCACTATCTTTATCCAATTGTCTTCAAATTAGCTCATCTAATTTGTCACCCCATAACTGTTCTCACGTATTTTATTGGTCCTTATGATTGACGTCTTTAGCTGGGTTGAATGTCCGGTGTGATTTCATACTCTCGTGGTCCTTTGCACATCTTCAGTCAGTGGCTCCATTGTCTGTATCGGTTCAGGCGACCTTGTACCTGCTAGTGGTCTACAGTGTTGCATTCAGCTAAAATGTTTCTACAAGCAAGTCGAATTTCATGAGAACGGATCTACTACAGTTACAGTCAGCTTCTAGTTTGGAGGAAAACAAGAGTTCATGTCCTTCAGCAAGTCAGCACACTGCATGTTAGAAAACACAATTAATATGAAAACCAGGTAGCTAGGCCTCGACTCATGCTAACTAAGGCCTAACATGATTTATTAGCCAAACTCCAGCATATGGGCTTTTATTTTTAGTGCAAAATTATATTTTATCATAATACTTCAACATTATTAGTGAATTTCATTAGTCATTGTATATGGTGGCGGACACTCCCAGTGGTCACATTTCAAGCGCACGTTTTAGCTAAACATATTATTACATTTTCTATGCAGCATTATTACACATTAGTTCATAATCATTTTACGTCAATATTGATTATATAAGCTACGCTCTCTCACAGATATTATTGGTTTTAGCGAGTGAACCATCACCAGAGACCCCACAGAGTTGCTGAGCTCAGACAGATGTGGTGCACAAATGTTAAGATCTGCCTTTGGAAGCGCTCCCGCCATAGCCTGTGCATAATTTGTGAAAGAAGGAGTGTCAGTGCCCAAAGCTCTACTCAAAACCAGCAATTAAACATCAGCGAGCCGAATAAGAAGGCTGGTAGTCTTTAACCCACTACCAGACACTTCCATCATCCTTTTCTCGCTGTTGCAGGCTCCTGCTTTCTGTTTATGACGGCTTTGCCGCCTTTTTCTTTTTCCAACTTTCCGATCTTGTGTTTTTCCTTTTCTTGCACAATGTATATACTTGATAAGGGAAAATAAGTGCCAGTCCCCAAAAATAAGTGCTGGTGTATCCCATCACCAACCACTGGACCAAATTAAGCACTGTAGCACTAGGGCTAGTTTAGAGGCTTTGGGGGTTATTCCAACTTTGGAGGAAGTGGTAATCCGTCCCAAAAGTGACGATAAAGTGACAGATATACCAAAAGCCGTATTACGAGTCCATTATATCCTATGGAACTCGTAATACGGCTGGTGGTAAATCCGTCACATTTGGGACGGATTACCACCTCCTCCAAAGTTGGAATAACCCCCTTTATGTTGTCCTTTATGGCTTCTTGAGGTGGTGTCTTAAGGCATTAATGTTGTCTGAGGATATACAGATAATTACTTCAAGCTTTGAAAATTACAGTGAATGCACTAATTACATGCAATTTAACAATAATTTTATATTACTATTAATATTCTCTAATACAATTTAACAGTAAATGTGTGCCTTTTATGCGCACAAGAAAGAATGCCAAAATGTTTTTTGTGTTGAATCTTGACTGCTGCAAGAAATCGAGGCACTTTTTAAAATGTTTAAACATTTCAAGAGTATTTCCTCACGCTTGCCCTTGAAATCTATTTCTTTTAAACCAAATACCGCTTTAATATGTGCTGTAAACTGAACCATTCTGCGCTCTTTTGTTCTCTAGGGGAGAATGCTCATAACTTCCCTCCATTCAATGACGTTTGAGTCGCTGGCTTACCCGTCTAACTAGCTTCTCACTTTTTAGACTCTAACACTTTAAAAAGAGCCCCATCCTCCACTGAACAACTGTACATTGTATCCCAAAACGGGTTGCGTTGTTGCCTCAAAGTGTGCAAAACAGGCCACAGGCTCTAATGAGCAACAACAAAATGCACTCTCAAGGACAATTCAAGGTCCACACAGCATACACCTACATCAAGGAATCAACCCAACCAACAGAACAAGTAACATGTAGAGTGCTAAGAAGTGATACTTTCCAGTAGCTTGCTGAACGTGAAATCCTGGTAACAGTGGTTCCTGTTACACTACACAGTCATGCGGCAATGATATCTGACGTAGGGTCAATTGCTGTAAGTCAACCTGGTGGCGTAACAAAACTTGATGGGACACCCTCCAAAGTACATGGAGGGCCCCCCTACAGACTAACTCAGGAGTTCTTAGACCAGGGTACTGTGCTGAGAGAGCCCCTTGGAGGTCGCCTTCCCCCAACCCCACACCACAGGGGCTGCGGGGGACTTTGATACGCCAATGAACCGTTTCTCAGACAATGCCTCTCATTGCTTTTTGTCCCAGCACTTGAGCATGATGGAGCACACAATGTTACAACTCTACAATTTCTATGATCCTACAACACTCATGTGGTATCACCAGCGGTGCCAACGATTGTCATTTTTGACAGCATTTACACCCTGGTGCAGCATTAATAGTAGCAGAGTGTTGTTGATTACCTTAGTCAGTATTAATGATATGGGGCCCTTTAGGTTTGATGACTTGTGTTTTTGCTTGTAACGCTAAAACCTCCCTTTGTAATTACTTGCCTCCTCGTTAATTGCCATAGGGTCTGCACCATTTCTAGCCTTACTCCAATTTCAGTCTGGCTGGTGAGTTATTTATTTATATTTAAATGATTTATTACAGCATTGGCATAGTAGGATGTCTTAGCATACATTTTGCTTCACTGCAGTAGTAATCTTTAGTGAGCAATAAGTTCTGCCCTAATTTCTCACGTTTCTGGCATTAAACGTGCTATGGTTGTGTGGTCTACTGGCTATGCTGTCCACTTTGGAAGGCGGGAACCTGAGTTCTGAGGTCTATGGTAGTGAACTCATTTAACACAACATCCACCGAAGTTTCTGAGCACTCGTATCAAATAAAGCTACAGTGTTAGACAGTTGTGTAAAAATTGAAAAGGTGAGTTTTTAGTAATTTTCTGAACAGTGACAAATTTGGTTTGCAGGTGATATGAAAGAGTATTCCAAAGCTTGGCCACCTCTACAGAAAAACGTATTACACCCATCTTGATCATTCTAGTCCTGCATCATTGGGAATAAGAATGTAGAAAATGATGGTTGATGTCAATTAATTTTTCTGCTAAAAATTCCGAGACTCTGTGGACGAGTGCTGATGCCGTAAGGGCTATTCTTTGCTTGTTTGGCAGCCAATGCTGATGTAATATTAGCTTTTCTACAAGTCTTAAAAAAAATAAGCCTGCTGCAGCCTGTTGTACTAATTGCAGTTGTTTAGTTCGATAAGTTGCGGAGGCAAAACACATGGCATTACCATATCGTTTTTAACTTCCAATAGAATATATTTGGCAACAGCAGTCACTTGATCTTTTATACGATTTTTGTTGAATTAATGATAACACCAAGGTTATTCAAGGGACTGGACATAATCACTTTTGTGGAGGCCAATTATCCAGGGTAGCATATTGTGAACTATTGACAATCAACAAAACTTCAGTTTTAGAGGGATGTAATTTAAGGATATGTTAAGACATACTCCATCTAGTGTAACAAAGACAGTTCTTTAATTCAAAACAAGGAGAACAGTTCTAATTTCAATCTTTCTTCAAGCCCAAAAAGAAACTGTGTCTCTACAGCATAAATATGGAAAAAACACTTCAGTTTTGTGCACGGCAACTGCCAAAGAGTATGTATAACCAGTTAAACAACAATAGGGGCCATACAATCGATCCCTCATCCTATACTGACTTTAGCATTTGACTGAAAATCGTGTGATTCTGGGCAAATTATTTATTCTCCTGTGCCTAAAATGTAGATCTATGAAATGTAAAGCATCTGAAAATGCATACATTATATTATAATTTTGTAGTTCAGATATGTATAGATACACAATCTTGCATCATCCTCCAACCCCCCATCCATCCATTATTGAAGAGCACTTTGTTTCTTTCCAGCATGTTTTGTACTAAATAAAACCAATTATTAAATGCATGTAAACCTCGTGAGGGGCCACTACATTTTTGCTGGTGTCTCTGATCTGCTCCCTTGATACTTGACTGATGGAATGAGAGACTTCAGAATACCATCTACTGCTGCGGCTCTGAAGCATGGAGGACGGACTTTAAAGTAGGTGTGTGACAGTGTCTTAGTACAGAAGAAGAAATGAAAAAAATGGACCACAGGAAATAAAAATCTAGAAAAATGTAAATAACTAAAACAAATCAAAAACGACACAGTTGAAAAAGTATCGTCGTGAAAGGCGAAAAAGAAAAAAAAAAGAGAATCTAAAATATTTTGGGCTTACATTATGGTTAACATGAGAAAATATTTGTTTTGTGTTTTTTGGGAGACTGCGGCCTACAATATAATATAGTTGATGGCCTATTAAAGCGTGTTATTCAACGGGCACTTCATCTCTGGTGGAAAGCAATATTGCTGTTTTCTTGTGCAGGGGCTGGACAGGAAAGAACTGGGAAATTAAAATGAGTCTGGAAATATGCCATTTGAACTTACATTTCTTATTTGAAGCAGCATAATGTGAATCTAGCAGTAGCGAACACCTCAAACGTTGATGACCATAATGGCCATTAACATTTCACGCCATTCGTAGGAATACCTATTCTTGAAAAACTACTTAACCTTGCTATTAATCTATTGAAATGTGCTTTCCTTCAGCTGGAGTGCATTCTGTCGGTGGTGGTGTTCATTGGATTTGTACTGTAATAGTCGTAATAGACACTTTCCTTTACATGCATGCTTTGGCGCAGAGTTTCTCAAAGAAGCCCCTATAAATCATCACCACCTCTCCTTTTGACTTTCGCTACATGTGCGTTACCTTGTAATTGCACCTAAATTGTTACAAAAATAAAGCCAATTAATATTTTCAAAAAACAACAGTGAGACAGGTAGTCAACAGATCATTTATCAAAGTGAAGCCTGCTCTGCTCAGATTCTGATCTCCATGTGGGGCGGCGGCTTCAGCGGGGAGAGGCATGCAGCTCCCAGGGGCCCGCGCGCCTCCTGGATGCCGGGCGCGGATGATGAGCACTTGAGCAGCAAGCAGATCAGGCCGGCACAGGAAGCGGCGCAGCACATGCCAAGTGTATGCTAATCAGGGAGCGCGAGCTCTCTCTGGAGAGGCACCAAATCACTCATTTTTTGAAGCAATTAGTGGATAGTCTGTTTTCACCCACAAAAGAAAAGCATTTTTCATTTTGCTAATCTTTTCCAAAGCCCGCCGTGATCTCACTTCAGAACCGCGTTAGGCGGAAGGGTCCGGAAAGTGGTTGGCACGCAGAAAGCTCCAAAATGCAAGGACCGCATCATGCGCCGTTTGATTGGCACAGTTGATGTGCTGCTAAAGATTTTCATGTTGCTTTAACATTCTAATTTATAATAATATTTCCCCACAGGTTCAAGGGAATAGAAGTGAGATAATAGGACAGATGGGTCATATCCTCAGAAACTTAGTTTGCTGCAGTTGCCTGGGTCTGGTAGGAGAAGATGTGCAGTGTTATAATTGGACTACGCTTATCTGATATCTGCGACTGCCCTTCTCATACCTGATGAGGAACAATTAATGGCTTTGCTGTCAGCAAAAGAGCATTGCCCTTCAATCAATCAAGCGGTCCCACAACCAGAGAGAACAAGACCTTACTGTGTCCCAGAAGTTGCACTTGGAGGGCACCAGCACTCCTTGTTGGTAACTCAGACACATTTCATCAGACTTTGACCCAAACAGAGAGAGGGAAAGGTAGCAAAGGGGCAAATACTGAAGAACAGAGAGAGAGGAAAAAGCGACAAACGGATGAAACAGGGATGAAAAAGGAGCTTGCAATACTGACATATAGAAACAAGAAGCGCTGGGTGGTGAAAGAGAACTGAGGTGGAAACAAAACCAGACAGCTTTGTGATCTGCAGCCCTGGCACTCAGCAGCGCTGGCAGTGAACACATAAAATTTGTTAAGGCTTCTGCGTATATGTTTTTTTTTTACTAATCAAGCAATGAATAGATATAAAGGATAGCAGTATTTATAGTAAATTGAACGTAAGAAAGATCCACATTTGAAGATGCACATTGGGATGGTGCACGGAAAATGCCGGTGGGCGGGTATTTGCTATTCTTAGATGTTGCTTCAGTGCACACAACATTTTGACTTTTTGTCAATTCGCTTTCATCCAAACAACAACATTTCCAAGACGTTTGTAAAGGTACGAAATAAAGAAATGTGTTGATTTGAGAAGGTTCGTATAGATGAAAATAATATGAGCAAAACATATCTTTATGCATGGCTATCCCCAAGTTTTTTGACAGATGATGATGGTTTTTCGGCTCTAAATGTGCACTATGTCCCACCAAACAGGCCTCAGTGCCAGTGCTCTGACTCTTAACACGGTATATGTCTAGTTGGCTCACTGACAATTGGCATGAGTTAACTTACTTTTAAGAACCTCAAATAGCTTTCACAATGTAATTGATCAAAAGTTATGGGTAATAATCCTTTACTGTAATCTTGTTTAATCCCCTATAGTCGATGTAGGTCTTAATATATTCGATTTTTAAGGAACAAAAAACAGGGAAGCACCAACTGAGGATGAGGACCTGGTAATAAGACTATTTTGCCAATTCTCCTCTAAATATTACCTTAGAGTTTCCTTTTCACATTTGGAGAGGGAGTAAATCCACCATAGGGAACAGTGGCTCATGGCTCAAAGTAATGGTGCAATCAAATTCTTGATGGGGTGGCAGAATCACTTCCCTTGTCTTCACAAATAGATCAGCAAAACCATGATATTGGTTGGGAACTCCCTGTTGAGAATTAATCATACTAGATCCTGCTACAGAAAAACACGACTAGCTACTTGTGGGTCCACTAGTCTTTCATGGAGTAACAACATTTGTGACTAAATTGGGAGGATAAAGAAATAATCCAGGTTTTCCAGTTTATATACAGATTGTGTCATGTCAGACAGGGAATTCCAAGAATTACTATGTGATTAGGAGAGGGGATGAGATCAAAGTGAATAGCTGCATGATGATTACCAAAAGTAAGAACAAGAGGTGTTGTCCTTTCTTTGACAGGTCCAGAAACCAAAGATGTTCCATTAACAGTGTTAACTTGTTCAGGAGTCTCCTTAGTTTAACGGAGGATGGTTTGCTCTTTGGGCCAGCCTTCATCCAAATATACGCCACTGGCACCACTGTCTAGGAGGGCCAATATCCATCGCCTATCCCCACACAGGAGTTCCATGGACACAGGCAAGAGAAAAAGGGAGGCTACATATTTATTGAACATTTCAACTAAAGGGGTTTGAGGTCTTCCTGTCAGTTCCTCCTTCATGAAGGAGGGGACATGATGTTTCTCAAAAACGTCTGAGGATCCACCGGACAGCCTTGGACTAGGTGCTCTGCAGTACAAACAAAGTCAGTTTTTGTGTTGGTGATCTTATTCGGATTCCATAGAAGGATCATGGGCCATGCTGGTTTGCATTGGCTCTTCAGTAGATAGAACAGTGGAATCCCTTGGAGAAGGCTCTACTTTTTGTACTGGTGGTCTAGTACTGCCTAAGGCAAGGAAAGGATGAGCTGTACATCTTTCAGATTGATTTTCTCGCAATCGGTGCTCCATATGTAGGTCCTGGTCGATCAATGCAAAGAGATTGTCTGCTCGGGCAGAAAAGGAATGCGAAAAAGAGTAACTAAGGTTCATTCCACCCATGCAGTTTCTGCTGCTAGCTGGTGAAAACTGGTAGTATAGGACAAAACATCTTGTCCTCCTTCTTGAATATTGCAGTGCATCTCTTCAGCAGAGAATTCAAGGTTAGGTCGTTTGAACATTTGTTTGAAAGTTAACAGGAACGTGGAGTAATTTGACAGACAAAGACCTTCTGTGCCTACTAAGCGGGCACCCAAGCCAGGACGCACTAGACAAGACACTAATCCAGTAACCCACTTGGGTCTATTGTGTTAGAATTGAGCTGAAGGAAGGCGAATCAAAACATTTTTTCAATTTATTAGGATCTCCTGAGAAGCGTGGAGTTGCTGAAGAGACAGCTGAAACATCAGATTCTGTAGCCGCAAGGCTTGCCGAAAAGCCAGGTTCTCATCTCGAAGTTGTTGCAGCTCCTGCTTATGTTGCTGGGCAGTCTGGACTAAGACCTGGGCTTGGTCAATCTGAATAGTCTGAGGAAGGGCTTGAGGTTTTTACATATCTTCAGAGTCAGACTCAGACTGTGGGCACCACAAACTGTCAGGACTCAGACTCCTGTAAGGAATGTAGACAAGGAGGAGACTGAAAAGCACCGGCCTTGGCTGTTCTTGTCTGCCATAGATAAAGGTGAACCCTTCTAGTAGCCACAATGCTGCCGACCCTAGGTAGTGCCCAGCAGTTAGTGCCTTCAGGAAGGAGCCCCAGATGGAGGAAAAGGGCAGAAAACCTCCAGGTGACAGCAAGACTTTAATGGTAGGAGGTCAGGGCAACAGCATGAAATCGGAGGTGGGAAAGCTGGAAAAGAAGCTGGGAGTGATGGAACCCAAAAACTTCAGAAAAAACTGGCCCTCAACAGGAATCAGGAGTGAGGAAACACATCTAACACTAGGAAGGATTGCGCTTCAAAGGAGAAAGGACAGGCTCCCATAGGTACTCTGAAAACAGGAAATTACATCAAAAATTGGCATCATCATTTTGGATTGGAAAAGCACTGGTAGGTGAAGAAGGCAAGGCGGTCATTTTAGTTGGGCAGGATATAGTTCTATGGAAATGAAGATGTGCTAATGGCTTTCCTCCAGAATGGCATCCCCAGAAGGAAGAATGACAGCGTGAGATATCATTCCTGTGGGTTTAGATGGGGTGTGAGGCAGCCCGCTGGCTTTACCCTGCTCTGAACTGCACTCACACCGCTTTGCATACCACTCACCTGAGGCAGCCACAGGTAGCTGTATCGGGCTGGACAGCAGTGGCACTATAAGCAGAGCTGAAGCTGAAGCTTGAGCAGACGAAGAACTAGAGCAGAACAGGAGTTAGAGCTGAGCATGATAACGCATCCCAACTTTGATAATTTACTTACAAGGGGACTCGTTTTAGGCCATTGAACCTTTTGACCCTGATTGGAGACTCCTCAGGACGAGATATTTATTTAACATCCCAATTGATAGATCAATAATCTAATCAATATCCACAATAACTAATCAATCAAACTGATCAATGACATTTACTAAGAATGAAACACACCATGACCTTTCAGCCATGAATGACCACACAAATTTAGTAAGATTTTGGATATTTATTCCCTATTAGTTACAATCTGCTAGCATATTCATTAGTCTCAATATCAGTAAGCACATCAACAAAACTACAATATGGCAACTCGAATAAGACTTTATCAAAGCATAGATCATGAACATTAGGACAAAGCACGACGTCAACATGAATCAACTTTAGCAGAGTATCTTTAGTACATTATTCAACAAAACAAAGATTCAGTCATTTGTCTACTTGCACCCGATTATAGTGAACTCCTTAACTAACCTCTAATTAGCATCAGCATGTTGGGCTTCATGCAAAACAATTTGGTAACATGAATTTAGAAAACATCTAACTATGGCCTCTATCAAAAGAGCAGTTGGTACCTAGAAAGAAAAGGCAAACAGACAATTACAATTTATCATAAGATAGTTACCCATCCAAATGGGGCGGCATACAGTGACAGTCTTCGCCCTCAGGACATCAGTCAATTCTCCATCAGCCAGGATAAGCAGGTAAGGCTCAGCAAGGTATAGCAAAAGGCTCTTCCCTTATAAGGAGGAGAAGTGCAGTCAGGCAAAAGGGGGTAAGGCAAGGATGGTTTAGAGTATCATGCAGCTAGAGACAAAGTCTCTCAGAGTGAAAAGGGTGATGAAGATTTGCGAAAATGGCTAGGAATGGCAGGGTAATGGCTCCGTAATGGCTGATTTCTCCTTGTGTCACGCTGTTATATTAAAGTTGTTGAACAAGTCTCTAATTCACATTGGGCAACATTTGGTGCATCGTTATCTCTGTCCAATAATCCGTCACACATCGTACTAGAATTTTCACCTAAGACAGTTCTCATGCAGTTTATTGGCTCCTGTGATTGACGTCTTCAACGGGTAGAATGTCAGGTAAGAAAAGTTACACTTGTCGCTCCAGTCAGTAGTTCCATTGTCTTTTACCAGTTTAGGCGACCTTGCACATGTTGCGAATTACACTGTTGCATTCGGCAAGAATGTCTCCTTGATCAAGTCGGGTCCCATGAGAAAGAATTTACTAAGGTTACACACATCTCTCTAGCTTCTGGAAAAGTACAGCGTCGTGTCCTTCAGGGAAGCAGCACATTGCACGTTAGAAAACACAGTTAATGTGAGACCAGGCAGCTAGGCCCAGACCCTTGCTAACTAAGGCCTAGTGAGTAATTTAGCAAAACCTTAATACATAACTCTTAAGGCTAATACAAAATCATACATGGATACATCATTAATTCCTTATTAGTCAGTTTCATTAGTCATCATATACATTGTTGGCCACTCCCCGTGGGCACACTTCAAATGTGTGCATTTGCATTACATTTATGCGGTTTCATTAGACATTACATTACAAGCTTTTCATGTTAAAATTGATTATAAAAGTCACACTCCAACAATCCCTCCTCTGATGACTCTTGTCATCACACAAACCTTTCCTTTACAATTTATTCATCTTCTGAATTCCTTCATCTCAATTTCTTCCCCCATTTTTGTCGCATCTAATTTTTCTCTGAACAATTTCTCCCTTTTCTTTTCTTCCCTCCTCTGATTATTCTTCACCCTTTTCAATTTACCGTATTTTCCGGCGTATAAGACAACTGGGCGTATAAGACGACCCCCTACTTTTCCTGTTAAAATATAGGGTTTTGGCTATACTCACCGTATACGACTACCCCTCTTCCAACGCACACCAAATAAAAATTAAAAAACATCAGATTTGATTTTAATATGGTAATTTTAATTCAAATGCTTATGACATGCATGTACGTAGTAGGAAAACTGTCACTTATAAACATAAGGCTGTTTGTCATCAAACATGTAAACATAAAACAGTGCAAGTGGATTAAACTTTTCCTAATTCACTCTAAAGCTGAAAGGAAGGATAAGACAATAAACCCATGGGAACTGCCATGCTGTTTGTTTTCTAAGCTGTCAACCAAACTGGAACTGATGATGATAGGAGTAAGATAACAAACAAACAGAGAGAGAGTGCAAGTGCCGGGCAAGTCCCTGGCGAGTCAGCAACGCCCATCATAACTCCAAGCTATTTTTACAGGATTTGCTGCCTGACAGTTTCTCTTTAAAAGCCTTCAAAATCCTCCTGTTCGTCATCTGATATCATAAGTAAATCAATTACATCTTGTGGTACATTTGTAAGGCAGTCATCGTATGGATCTAATTCCGTATCAGATGGTGTGGTCTCAGCTTCGGCTTTCTCTTCATCTTGCCACAAGTAGTCATCCTCCATACCATCTAATGAATTTGATATGCCACACTTCTTGAAAGACTTGATTACTGTTTCTGCATCAATATCATTCCAGGCTTTTATGACAAACTTGCACAAAACATCCAACTGTGGAGCACGCATGTTTCCTCCTTTTGTGAATGACTTTTCGCCGCTAACCATCCACTCATTCCACTGTTCTCGAATGCGATCTTTAAATGGCTTGTTTAGGCACACATCCAGTGGCTGTACCAACGATGTCAATCCTGCAGGAATAACTGCCGCATCTGTGTTTATTCTTGCCAGCCTTTGCTTGGTGCTGGGAGTTAAATGAGCCCTGAACATATCCCACACCAGTAGACTACGTTTTTGAATAAGTCCACCTGGTCTCCTGCTCCATACATTATCAAGCCATAGCTTTACCCCTTCTTCATCCATCCAGCCTTTTTCATGTACATGTACAAAACAACCAACAGGAAACTTGAGTTTCGGCATTGTTTTTCTTTTAAAAATAATCATTGGTCTCAGTTTGGCACCATCAGCTGTGTATGCTAGTACCACTGTAAAACTGGACTTCTCATGTCCTGTTGTTTTAATTAAAATTGTTTTTTCACCTTTTGGATGGACAGTTCTATTTCCAACCATATCAAAATTCATTGGAGTTTCATCCATATTTCTACTTAACGCATAGCCATGTTTATTGCGCTGTTGTATTACATATCGATGGAAACTATTTACTTTGGCATCAAGATCTGCAGGTAATTTTTGTGCAATTTTCGTCTTTTGCCTCAGTACCAGATTATGCCTTTCGAAGAATCTAGTACACCAGGATACACTGGCCTTAATCTGTTGCTGTGATCTGGGTTAGATTTGGCCCACTGAAGGGCAAACAAACGTATTTGATTTCGTGTCACTATATAACCACTTTGGCGATGCTCATTCACCATGTCTGCTACATGTTTTTCGAGTTCTGGCCAATGTGGGGTGCCTCTTCTTAATGCACACTTACCCCTTGGCATACTCCTTAATGCTTTTTCATTTGGTTTCCAGTCCCGAACCATCTTTTCTGTTACTCCATATTGTCTTGCAGCAGCACAGTTATTAAGTTCCATGGCAAAGTTTACAACTTTAAGTTTGAAACCGGCTTCATATTTCTTTCTTCTTGCTGGTGGAGCCATGATGGGGTCTTGTCTGTTAGCCATTTCTATACTGTACTGTATGTACTGGTGCTGTACTGTATGAACTGGTACAGATACTGGTACTGGTACTGGTGCTGTGCTATACTGTATTCACCACCACATGTATCTGCTCACCAGATAGACTGCCTTCCCTCAGAATCCCCAATCCCAGTATACAACAACCAGCCAATCACGGAGAATGAATATTACATTTAAGATTGTTGAAACTGCAGTACAACCAAAGTTAAATGCGGTCAAAATATATATTTTTTTATAATATTGTCATATCCCAATCCAAAATGGCCGTTACTATATGGTAATCTCCTAATATGTCCCATGCGCGAGAAGAAAGAAACAGAAAACAAATGTCGTTTCTATGGTACCGTAATCGCGCGCTTTGAATAGCCTGGGGCACGCGCAGGAACACGCTCCTGCCCAGACAACTGCCAGCGAGGATTTCAGCATACGGTAAGACCAATCAGCTCCGTGTCCACAAGTAACTGAATCTTGTGGGACGCGGAACCCATCATACGCTTGGAATTGATTTCCAAATGCAGCATACGGTTGCTCAGCCTGTCCCTGAAGTTTCAGCACGCCGTATACCAGCGTATAAGACGACCCCCGAGTTTTGAGGAGATTTTCAGGGGTTAAAAAGTCATCTTATACGCCGGAAAATACGGTAGTTCTTTTACTAATTTTGCATGACAACCATAATTCAAATAAGCAAGCCAAAACAATCAATATTCTTTGTATTATCTTTGCTAATATCTCATGCCAAATGTTACTAAACCAGCTTCCCACTTTAGCAAGTCCCTTTCCAACTTTTTCCCAAACTCCAGGTTCTTTCAGTTCCTTCAAATCCGTACTATCTCTTGGTAGGTTAGTAAGCATACTTCTAATCTCATTACTATTGTCAGGTATATACGCACAACAATGTCGCTCATTAAGCATCTTACAGACTCCACCATTTTTCGCTAAAAGAATGTCTAAAGCAAGCCTGTTTTGAAGAGTCATAGCCCTCTCCGCAGCAAGTTCAGTATCGATCAGGAGTATAGCTCCTGTAAAATTTGTCAGCATGTTATCCACAATAGTAGACAACTTTCAAATCTTTATGGAGTTCAACATAACTCCCACTGAAGGAATTATTGCTCCAAATATGTCTCCTACTACCCCAGCGGCAGTCTCCCTCCTCCGTCTAGTACGATGTAAATCAGACAATTTCGGAAACCTTTTCAAATCCTCTAACTGATATATCTTTGTGAAAACTATCCCCAAATAACATGTCCCATACCATCCCTTTGGAATACGGTAATAAGCATTAAGTCCACATATGTAATAGATCCCAGGGATCGCTGGATTCTGTACATTTAACATGAACGTCCACTTACTCTGAAAAAAAAAAAACATGCTTACATTCACTCGTTCCCACAAACACATTGTCATAATATGACTTAGGTCGTGTTATGCAAAGCTTTCCTACATGTAGCGCATCTAAAGCTAATTTTCTTTGCTCCCTAATTGCAGTATAGCTCTCTCTATTTACAAAAGCTCGCTGCTGCAATCCTTTCTCCAACATCCCTTTCAATGCCCTTCTTCTATCTTCCGTGTGATCTAGAAAGCTTTTCTCTACAGGTGTAAGCAAACATGTCAGATTATTACGATGTGCATTAGATGTACTAATTGCTAATGTCGCCCCAAAGAACCCTTTAACTAACTTTATGTTATAGTATTTCGCTACACTATTCAGATCCTCTATCATAGGCACATAAGAAAACACAAGATCACTATTAGAATAAAAGTACGGGATTTCTTCTTGATTATAGAATCGGGTTAGTAACAAACTACATCTTATCCCATAAGTTAAAGGCAAACTATGATAAGTAACTCCCTCTTGCAATGAAACAGGAATTTGAGTACACACATAACAATCTTCCGCATCCATAGTGTCAACATACTCACTCAGCAAGCAATAGAAACATTAGTAGATAGTTCCCCTTTTACGTTAGTTCCCTCATGTAAATATTTTGTATCCTGCTCTAATCTCTCCGAAGGTGTTAGAGTAGTGGTCCCAGGAATTGTAGCATTGCTAGTTTCACTCTTATCCACAAAAGGCATTCTCACAATCAGAACTATAATGAATATCACACATACAACACCCAAAGCGACACCCAAGCATTTACAACACCTACTTCCCCTATTATCATCTCTAGTGCTAGGCATGACCTGTAAAGAATCAGAATGTAAAGTGTTATAAGTGTAAACAACAACCAACTAAGGATGATTTAAAGCTTTTTTTTTCACTTTTTTTTTTTCCCCAGCAAGTTAAAACAAGTGAAAGTCTTTCTGCAGCAATTATTTACAGCATCCACATTCACTCCCAGGGTTCCTTGTCAATTCCAGTTAGCAGCTTGTCAAACCCAGTTTTCAAAAGTCAATTCATGATAACAGTGTCACATCAAGTAATTTATCAGTCTCTTTTCTCAGGTTTCTTTACTCAATTTTTCACATTGGCACAGTCTCCTTTCTCTGACCAGACTCAGGTACCATAGTATTGACCTGGAACTTCTCAATCAAAACAGAACGGCAAGAATTCTTGCTGCCACTCAGCTGATGTTGCGTATGCCCATTCAGGACCTGCGTACCTTCTGTTTGCTACTCTCTTTCTTTTCAACTTGCGATCACCCTGCAACACTCCTTCACTCAGATCTTCCTTCCTTGTTGTATCAACTTCTTCCTCTATTGTATCATCAACAGCCACCTTTCCTTTTGTCACTTGCAATTCCGGCCATTCATCTCCTTTCAGCGTCTCTTTGGTCTTTGATCTTCCTTGAGGCAGCTCGTTGCCCTCCTCTGCACTATGGTGTTTTCTCTTGATGGACCTGCAATTTGCTCAGGAGGAGTCTGAACACTCTGACTCTTCCGCCTCAACTCCTTCGCCTTCTGGGTCTGTCAGGGGCTCTACTTCAATACCGCATCCGTCTGCTTCTGGGAGAACCTCTCTCTGGGTCGGTCCTCCTGGCGCCTCAGTTGAGATAGGCCCACTGTCACCCCTCTGGGTCTCGTCTCTTATTGGAGTGACCAAGCCGTCCTCAACGGGCTCTCCTTCTGTCTCAGTGGCCATTTGATTGCTCTCCGGCCCTGAGACTTCCTTTTCGGCAGCTGTTATTTTCGACAAATTCAATTTCCTCATCAGTTGGACACGTCACCTTTTTTGTGTGACTGGCATAGATCCAGTTTGGAATTCCTGCACACTTCACAGCAGTAGTAGTCGTTAGTATGACTTGGTATGGCCCCTTCCAACGTGGCTCCAAACACGACTTCCTCACGTGTTTCTTGATGACAACCCAGTCACCCGCTTGGATTGTGACCTGGACCACTTCTCGATGGCAGTGTGGTAGCTTCCACCTGGTGAGAGAAAGAGTGGACCACGTCAGCCAGACCCTTGCAGTAGTCCAACACCATATTATCCTTGATATTCACAAGAGCATTTGCAGGCACCGCGGGCAGTCTCATAGCTCGGCCCATGAGAATTTCATGAGGAGACAGTCCTGTTTTCTTATTGGGTGTATTTCTCATTGTCATTAGCACTAAGGGCAATGCATCAGGCCATTTCAAATTTGTAGCTGCGCACATCTCTGCCATTCTTGACTTCAAGGTACCATTCATTTGTTCCACTAATCCTGATGCTTCAGGGCGGTAACTACAATGCAACTTTTGCTCGATGTTTAATGCTGCACATAAGAGCTTAACCACCTCGTTGTTGAAGTGACTTCCCCTATCTGATTCTAAAGAGATCGGAAACCCGAAATGTGGAATCAATTCCCTAAGCAGCAGCTTTGCCACTGTGAGACTGTCATTTCTGCGTGTAGAGTAAGCTTCAATCCAGTGACTAAAGATACACACAATCACCAACACATATCTCAGACCTCCACACACAGGCATCTCAATAAAGTCCAATTGCATCCTGCTAAATGGACCTCCTGCTCTCCCAATGTGGCTCAAATTCACCACTGTCCCTTTCCCCGCATTCATCTGCTGACAGATGATACACCTGTGACAAATCACTTCTGCGGCTTGTCTGAACTTTGGGTTAAACCAATCAATTTTAAACAACCTGATCATGGCATCTCTCCCAATATGTGCTTGCCCATGGTAAAACCTTGCAAACTGTGACAGAAGACTGTTCGGCAAAACCATTTTCCCCTCATCTGAAACCCACAAATCATCTGGTCTTTGTACACATTGCATCTTTAGCCAAGTGTGTTTCTCATCTCTGCTGCCATGGTAAAACCTTGCAAACTGTGACAGAAGACTGTTCGGCAAAACCATTTTCCCCTCATCTGAAACCCACAAATCATCTGGTCTCTGTACACATTGCATCTTTAGCCAAGTGTGTTTCTCATCTCTGCTGGCACGTCCCTGCAACAATTTCAATTCCTCCAACGTGTCAACCACCCTTAATGCGTAACCTGTGCATGTCTCATTTTCTGTTTCAGGTAACAATTCCCACTGATCGTTGAACGATATACAGTTCAATGCACAAAACCTTGTGGCTTGATCCACATATCCATTTCCCATTGAAACAAAGTCTTGTGATTTCACATGAGCGCTGCATTTTACCACAGCAATTTCATGAGGTAACTGAATTGCGTGCAACAACTCCTTTATTCTTTCACCATTTTTCACTGGAGAACCAGAAGAGGTCAGGAAACCCCTCTGTGACCATAGTTGGCAAAAATCATGAACAATTCCAAATCCGTATCTGCTATCAGTATAGATAGTCACTTTCAATTGGGCAGCAGCATGGCAAGCTCTAGTAAGAGCAACCAACTCAGCCACTTGAGCAGAATACACTCTTTCAAGCCAGAAATACCAGTGATTGTGCACACAACGTATTCGGCTCTCAGCACTCCTACTGAGTCTCTCAAGCATGAGCCATCAACAAAGATAATGTGGTAATTTTCTTCCAATTGGATATCTTTAATATCAGGTCTCGGTTTGGTGCACATTTCTGTTACCTCAAGACAATCATGTTCTACATCCTCAGCATCTTCAACCTCTGTATTTTCATTGGGAAGCAAAGTTGCCGGGTTCAGCACTGTACATCTTTTCAAAGTTACATTTGGTGACCCAATATGATCGTTTCATATTTCGTTAGTCTTGCATTCGTCATGTGCTGCGTTTTGGTACGGGTTAACAAAATCTCAACTGAGTGGGAGACCATAACTGTTAAAGGATGTCCCATCACTGTGCCTTCACACTGTGTGAGGATTTGACCAACTGCTGCTACTGCACGCAGACAACCTGGAAAGGCTGCTGCGACTGGGTCCAAAGTAGCTGAAAAATATGCTACTGGTCGGTTTGCACCTCCATGGTCCTGTGCCAGGACAGACAAAGAACATGCATCTCGTTCATGACAAAACAGGACAAAAGGCTTTGTGTAATCAGGCATTCCTAAAGCTGGAGCCCTGCACATACACTCCCTTAGCTCAATGAACGCCCTTATCTCTTTCTCTGACATAGTTATGACATCCGGCCCATCCTTAACCTCCTTAACCGTCAGTCTTACCAGTGGCTTGGAGATAATTAGGAAATTCGGGACCCACTGACGACAGTAGCCCACCATTACCAGAAACATCTTAACGTCTCTCCGTGTCGTAGGGGGACTCATCTGCAATATGGCGGTCACTCTTTCCTTGGATATTTTCCTCGACCCTTTCTCAATCAGATGACCTAAGTATTTCACCTCTTTCTGACAATATTGCAGCTTCTTTGAGGACACCTTATGCCCATTCTTTCCCAAGTGGTTCAGTAAGGCAATAGTGTCATACTTGCAATCATCTCTCGTTTTGGATGCAATCAACAAGTCATCAATGTACTGCACTAGAGTCGATTGGAAAGGCAATTCCAATGACTCCAAATCTTTCTTCAGTATCTGATTGAAGATGGAGGGTGATTCCGAAAACCCTTGGGGAATTCGACACCAACTGTAAACCTTGTCCAAGAATTTGAAACTGAAGAGAAATTGGCTGTCCTCATGAAGAGGCACAGAAAAGAATGCTTGGGACAAATCTACAACTGAGAACCATTCTGCATCACATGGAATCTGGAACATGATCACAGCTGGATTTGGCACCACTGGGCAACATTTCACCACTATGCCATTGATTTTCCTCAAGTCGTGGACAATTCGAACTTTCCCACAAGGCTTTCTCAGTCCCATTATAGGTGAATTACATGGACTACTCATCACTTCCTTCAGGAACCCTTGCTTCACAAAGTCTGCAATTATCTGTGATACCTGTATAAGGACATCTTGCACCATGTGGTACTGCGGTACCTGGGGAAACACAGCATTTGGCTTTACACTGACCTTAACTGGTTCTACGCCTTTTATCAGTCCCACTTCCTTTCCTGTCAAATCCCACACCTTTTCTTTTACTGTCCCCTGCAAATCCGGTGGCAGATCAGTCACTGTGAACATTGGGAAGAAGCTTATCAGGGGGTACTCCTCATCTGTCGCCTCCGTCTCAGGCTCTGAGATCTGTCCGTCATCCCCTTCATCGTCACTGTTTGTCTGCACCTGAATCCCTTAATTTGAACAGGTGATAGAACACCTCGTCTTGCACAGAAAGGGCCATATTTATACTTTTTGACGCACAACTGCGCCAACGCAGTTGTGTGTCAAAAATTTTACCGCCGGCCTACGCCATTCCACCACGCCATGCAGGCGCCTTATTTAAGGAATGACGTTAGCCGGCGCTGTGGACTGGTCTGAGTAAAAAAAAATGACGCACACCAGGCAGCGCCGTCGTAGGGGACAATGGGGGTTGTGTATCAAAAAATGGTGCACGTCAGGTCTGAGGCAAAAATCAGGCCTCAAACCGGACTTGCGCCATTTTTGTTGACGCACAACCCCCATTGACATGACTCCTGTCTTAGCAAAGACAGGAGTCATGCCCCCTTGCCCAGTGGCCATGCTCAGGGGACTTCTGTCCCATGGACATGGTCATTGGGCATATTGGCATGTAGGGGGGCCCAAATTAGGCCCCCCATGCCACTTTAAAAAAACATTAAAAAATACTTTTACTTACCTGGGATGGGTCCCCCCATCCATGGGTGTCCTTCAGGGGTGGGCGAGGGTGCAGGGGGTGTCCCTGGGGGCAGGGGAGAGCACCTCTGGACTCCTTCCGAGCCCACAGATCCCTTAACGCCTGCCCTGACCAGGCGTTAAAAAACGGTGCACATCAGGCTGTGCGCCGTTTTTTAAGGCCCACCCCTCTCCTGTGCGTCAAAATGACGCTGGGGTATAAATAAGGTGCACAGGCCTTAAAGTCATTTTTTGGAAGGGAACGCCTACCTTGCATATCATTAACGCAAGGCAGTTTCCCGCTTCCAAAAAATGACGCACACTGTGGAATTCTGACATCCGCGGGGGTCGGGCATCAAAGTTTAAATATGGGGCAAGGTTTGCGCTGAATGTGCGTCAAAAGTTTTGACGCACATTCAGCGCAAACAGAGTATAAATATGCCCCTAAGTCTCTTCCCAGTAGGGACATCGGACTTGAGTCACAAACCACAAATCTGTGCAATCCCTGAAAAGTACCAATCTCAACCTGAACCGGATCTGTAATCGGGTTAGTCAGGAGCTGATTTGCCACTCCCACTACCTTTATGGTACGTCCCGAAAGAGGCAATTTCGGAACTTCTGCATTTCTGACTGTAGAGCGTGTAGCTCCTGTGTCAACCAAAAATTAGACTTTGTGACCCATTACTTTCCCATGCACATAGGGCCCTCTCTGATCTACTTCTAGGGACCCAGCAAGTCTACACTCCTCACCATCTGAACTGTCATCCGACCATTCATCATTTATTCCATTCTCACCACGCAATGGGGACTGTTGTACTGTATTGTTATGACTCATTCCTGACCTGGACCTGTTGAGGAAGCATCACCTGTTGCTGTCCCATTGGTGCTAAGGGCAACTGCATTTGCTGTCTAGTTACCACATGAATCTGCTGTAGCACTTGCTGCATCTGTAGTGGTTGTACATGTGGCTTCTGCACTTGTTGCATGGGTTGAAGACCCTGCATCTGAACAATGTTATTCTGGAAGTTCGGATTTGGACCCCTCATTCTTGGTCCTTTAACATTTTGGAATGCATTGACATCATTGCTTTGTTGAACAACACCCTCCTGCACCATCATCGGGCACTCCTTCTTCCAGTGTCCGACGCCCCCGCACGCATGACATGGTAACACCTTCTTCATCCCCTGTACATCATTTTGAACCACTACAATATTCAAATCTGGACTGCGATTCACAAAACCTCCTCGACCTTTACCTCTTACTTGCGTCTGAAACATCCTGTTCCCTTGCGGCTGTTGCACCATCTGCTGTAAACCATTTCCCTGCATCCCTGCTTGCGCTGCCTTAATTTGCATCACCATCACCTTCTCCTTCAACTTTCTTGGCTTCAACTCAATCTCGTCACTACAGTATTTCGCATACTGCAACACCTCATCAATCGGCTTCGCTTGCCAACAGATCAAATGATTCTTAATCATCTGGCTAATCTCTGGTCGTCTCAATCCCTCAACAAATCTGAACACAAGGTGATTCGTGTCCTTTGCTTCTATGACCTCTGTACCACTGTAGTGCTTGAACGCTTTCAACAACCTCTCATAGTAGGCATGTATCGACTCTTTGGCCTCCTGTGCCGTTCGATCAATCTTTTGCCAATCAATATTTTGCGGCGACACCTTTTGCTTCAAAAACTCAATCACCTTATAGTAGTACCTCATTACATCAGGAGACGGTGCTCCTGTAGCCCTGTCCCTTGCCGGTTCTGCTGTCGTCCAGTCAACACTTCTCTTGCATTCAATTCACAAATCAGCTGGAACTATAATCTCAAACAGGGTATTCAGGTCTTCCCAAAGACACTTCGCAAGCTTCACAAACCTGTCTGTCTGCTGAAACCACTCTATTGGCTTCTCCCTGAACCTGGAGAAGTCATTTGTGAATGACAGAATGTCACCTCTGGACCATGGTACATGGACAAGAACCCCTCTAGCTGTCTCTCTCATGGGGTCATTTTTATTGTACCGGTATCAGGCACTGATTTCGCCTGCTGCTGCTCCGAGCAGTCACTTTTCCTTTTATCTCTTTTCTTTGCCCATCTGCCTTCCCACTTCTCTAAGGCTCCCCAAACCTGCGCACTCTGCAAAATTTCTTTAAGGTGTGCCTTCATTCCAGTAGATCTCATGTGATCAAAATCTTTAGGCTCGAAGTCTAACCTGTAACTCCTCTTCAAATGTTTAGTATTGTCTAGGTCTATCTCATATTTATCTGCTAAGTTCGCCAATCTCTGGTGCACTTTGTTCACTTCTTTAGTTATCTTTGGGCACAAATACCTCAATTCCGCTTCAGTGTATGATTCTAGTCTGTTCACTCCCATGCTTCCTTCAGCTAGCTCGGCTGCTTCCATGCCCAACCTCACAAAATTCAGATATTCCTCTCTTTCTGACCGCTCTGCTGTTGCAGGAGTAGTCTGTGGTGAATTTAACTTATCCAACCATTCATTCAGTTGTTGCGCTGTCAACCATTGCAATGATATATTACCAGTCTACATCATTGGTGTCTGCGGTACATTCGCACTTGAGATCTGCGGAGTCAGCAGTCCCAAACCTGATTGTCTCATGGTATCTGGAGGAACCCCTATCAGACTGAAGTCTAACAGTGATCTAGATCTGTCTATTGTCTGTTCCGCTGGAGTTATTCCTTGAGGGCTCCCCACAAACCCTCCTCTTGTCATCTCTTCGGTCATTACTCCCTGATCGCATACACCAGACTTCGTCTGCGCATACAATGGTACCAGCGGACCAACTGTAATCGGTAAGGATATAGCAGCTGGCGACTGCCTGCTTCCCAAACCCTGTGGAGCATTAGCCCCCATATTCTGGTTCATTGTAGATGCTCTGGCTAACTGTGGTCCCGTGACTGAGGCATAAATCGGAACCATCTGTTGCTGTGCCTGAGGCAGTAAAATTGGAGTTTGCTCAATCTGCACTAATTTTGGTCTCGTATATGCCGGATCAGACGGCACCATCAAGCTCGTAGTTGTCTCTAATATCGGGACATCAGGATAGAGCCTCTGAGCGGGTGGCGGCTGCAACTGTGTCTGCATCTTTGGAGCAGTAGACACACTGACACTACTCTGTAACTGAGCTGGTGTTGCAACTGTATTTACCTGTGCTGTATTTGTGGTTCCCTGGTTCTGTGTTGAATTTACAGGACCCGCACTAGTGCTTGGTCTATTATCATCTAGGGCATATGGCAGTGGTCGATCATGTAGCAACTAATTAAGGAACTCATCATCATCTGAGTCGTCTGCCTCTGCCCAGGACTTCTTAGTGTCCTTTTCTTTGCTAGACCCTTTCTCCGTCTTACAAGTGGCTTTTCTTCCTTGCGTTCCGGCTTCTTGAGTTATTGTTGGAAACATCCTAACTCCATCTATTATCTCCCTTCTCCACATCCTGTGCTCACTATCCCACCTAGCCTCCGCTAGTGTCTTTTCTGCCTTCCTCTTTCTCCTCTCAAATTTCTGTTGCCGTTGTCGTGTGGCCATCAATTCCCAAATTGCCAGTGCCTCAAACTGTGCTGGCCTCGGAGGTGGCTTTTGCTCATTTAATGCCTTCCGCAAATTCTCCAAAATCATTATATTGAACGATCCGTGTCCGGAAAAGCCAAACACCCATCTTTCTCTGTTAATTTGCACCATTGCTTTAGCCAAAGACATGGCGCGACTCCCCTCTCTTCCATTACGGCATAAGCCGGACTATCCTCTGGCAGTGTAGGCTCCCCCACACTCGCGGTAATGTACACATCTCCCCTCAAAGCGCTGCTTGGAGCTTTGAAAAACTTTATTTTTGCGTCTTTTATTTTGCTTACAATTGAATCAGGAAGTGACTTTAATTCCCAGAACTCTGTTTGCCTACCTTCTCAACCAATTGCCTCTCACGGACGGCTGCCAATCCGTGCGCGACCCTTCTGACTAACTGACCTATCCCAGCATGGCTCCAATGACGTCACACTCACACACACTGCGGCTGACAAAGTCTTGCAGCTTGTCTCCCTCTCTCTCGATTCACACAAAACTAATGCAATATATTGCGAGCACTGACAAAACAAAAATTTTCCAGTTTACTACAGAAAGGGTAACACAATTGCTTCAGAACTTTACAGAGATTTTACTTTAAGCCTCGGCCGCTACTCTCTCCTTCTGAGCTCCCGCACTCACAAGCAAAATTTGACCAACAAATTCTACTCTCGACTTGTCAATGGTTCGTCCTAGTGCACTTTAGAACTCCCCAAATCTCCATCGAAGTTTTAATTCACTCACTTTGACTCAACTCGACTCGTCAACCACGCCCTGATTGATCTATTAAACCGCGCAAATTACAACATAGACCATCAATATACTCTGGAGTCTTAGACCACGCAGGGTCCGTACATCACCAACAACCACGTGGACAATTTTTGATCACAAAGCGCCACAATCACATAAAGTTCGCCGACTTCCCTACTCTCATACTGCGGAGTACGCACACTCCTACTAAAACATCACCTGGCCTAAAATTCTCACAAACCTCACAATTCACCTGCGGTATGCATAAGCTGTGCAAGCGCAAACCCTACGTCACTCACACTATCACTAGAATGCCGAGAACATACCCCAACTCACCTCGGCAAGCTCAGAGATTCCGGGAAAGTCATTGGGATTTAGGGGCACATCATCTTTCCAACTTGTGTTATCTCAAAAACAAATTTCAAACAATGGTCCCTCATCCTAGGGCCCCAAAGGGCAGAAACCGTCCTCTGCTACCAGAACTGATAATGCGTCCCAACTTTGATAATTTACTTACAAGGGGACTCGTTTTAGGCCAATGAACCTTTTGACCCTGATTGGAGACTCCTCAGGACGAGATATTTATTTAACATCCCAATTGATAGATCAATAATCTAATCAATATCCACAATAACTAATCAATCAAACTGATCAATGACATTTACTAAGAATGAAACACACCATGACCTTTCAGCCATGAATAACCACACAAATCTAGTAAGATTTTGGATATTTATTCCCTATTAGTTACAATCTACTAGCATATTCATTAGTCTCAATATCAGTAAGCACATCAACAAAACTACAATAGGGCAACTCGAATAAGACTTTATCAAAGCATAGATCATGAACATTAGGACAAAGCACGTCGTCAACATGAATCAACTTTAGCAGAGTATCGTTAGTACATTATTCAACAAAACAAAGATTCAGTCATTTGTCTATTTGCACCCGATTTTAGTGAACTCCTTAACTAACCTCTAATTAGCATCAGCATGTTGGGCTTCATGCAAAACAATTTGGTAACATGAATTTAGATGACATCTAACTATGGCCTCTATGAAAAGAGCAGTTGGTACCTAGAAAAAAAAGGCAAACAGACAATTACAACTTATCATCAGATAGTTACCCATCCAAATGGGGCGGCATACAGTGACAGTCTTCGTCCTCAGGACATCAGTCAATTCGCCATCAGCCAGGATAAGCAGGTAAGTGCTCAGCAAGGTATAGCAAAAGGCTCTTCCCTCATAAAGAGGATAAGTGCAGTCAGGCAAAAGGGGGTAAGGCAAGGATGGTTTAGAGTATCATACAGCTGGAGACAAAGTCTCTCAGAGTGAAAAGGGTGATGAAGATTTGCGAAAATGGCTAGGAATAGCAGGGTAATGGTTCCGTAATGGCTGATTTCTCCTTGTGTCACGCTGTTATATTAAAGTTGTTGAACAAGTCTCTAATTTCCCATTGGGCAACATTTGGTGCATCGTTATCTCTGTCCAATAATCTGTCACACACCTTACTAGAATTTTCACCTAAGACAGTTCTTATGCAGTGTATTGACTCCTGTGATTGACGTCTTCAACGGGTAAAATGTCAGGTAAGAAAAGTTACACTTGTCACTCCAGTCAGTAGTTCCATTGTCTTTTACCAGTTTAGGTGACCTTGAACCTGTTGCGAATTACACTGTTGCATTCGGCAAGAATGTCTCCTTGAGCAAGTCGGGTCCCATGAGAAAGAATTTACTACGGTTACACACATCTCTCTCCTCTGGAAAAGTACAACGTCGTGTCCTTCAGGGAAGCAGCACATTGCACGTTAGAAAACACAATGTGAGACCAGGCAGCTAGGCCCAGACCCTTGCTAACTAAGGCCTAGTGAGTAATTTAGCAAAACCTTTATATATAACTCTTAGGGCTAATACAAAATCATACATGAATACATCATTAATTCCTTATTAGTCAGTTTCATTAGTCATCATATACATTGGTGGCCACTCCCCGTGGGCACACTTCAAACGCGTGCATTTGCATTACATTTATGCGGTTTCATTAGACATTACATTACAAGCTTTTCATGTTAAAATTGATTATAAAAGTCACACTACAACAAGCACTAGCTAGAGCAGGTCAAGAGTGTAGAATCCAACAGCAGGGACAAGCGAAATAAGTTGTGATACGCTGCCACACAATTACAGCTCGAATCATCTAACGAGGAGGAACATTCCGATAGGAAGAGGTTGGTCTCCAAAAACAGCTGACTGGAGTGATGTTGAAGGTTGGTAGTCATCTCTGAGAGGTATCTATGTTTTGTGACCATCTTGGTATGGTGTCTCACCAAAGAAGAGTTATCCTGCAGCTTCTACCTAATAGCCACCACCTTTCCTAGTTCAGAAGCATATGAGCCTGGGTATCTGGGGGTAGTGAGAACTTCCCAAAAGTGAATACCCCTGTTTTTTATTCTTCTGACAGGTCTGTTCTAGGAAGTTAGCTGGTCACCCTCCACAAGACTCCTTGTAATCTGGGGCTCAAGTGCACATTCATTCCAAGTCAAAACACACTGTTGGACCTCGCCCTTTCTGTAGGATTATCCCCAAACCCTTTGCCTTCTTCCTCCTATTTATTCTGACCTGTTTTCATTGGCTTTAGGACTCTGGACACTTTCTCACTGCTAACCAGTTTAAAAGTGCATATGCTGTCTTTCTAAACAGTATTGGAGATTTGTTTCTCCATGACTGGCATATTTGATTACTAGTAAGCCCCTAGTACAGTGCATGGTGTGTGCCCAGGGCCTGTAAATCAAATGCTACTCGTGGGCCTGCAGCACCAACTGTGCCACCCGCCTGAGTAGCCCTGTAAACATGCCTCAGGCCTGCCATTGAAGTGCCTGTGTGTGCAGTTTTAAACTGCCATCTCAACCTGGGAAGTGCACCCACTTACCAGGCCCAAACCTTCCCTTTTACTACACATAAGTCACTCCCAAAGTAGGCCCAAGGCAGCCCCATGAGCAGAGTGCAGTGTACCTAAAAGGTAGGACATGCACTGGTGTGTCTTACATGTCCTGATAGTGAAATGCTGCTAAATTTGTTTTTCACTATTGCAAGGACTATCTGTCACAAAGGGTAACATGGGGGTTGTCTTGAAATATCTTTCAAGTGTAATTTCCAATTGGGAGCAGATAGAGACATGGAGTGTGGGATCTCTGAACTCACAGTTAAAAAATGCTAGTTATGGTGAAGTTGGTTTTTGAATTGTAAGTTTGAAAATACAACGTTTAGAAAGTGGGCATTTTCTTGCTTAACCATACCGTTCTTTTTCCTGTCTATGGTGTAGATGTCTGGGTCAGGAATTACAGTTGGACTGTTTGTGCATTCACTCTAGGCAGTCACACAAAGACCCTGCATATCCTGATAGTCCGTCACCAGGCTAATGGATCTTCCTGAGCTAGAGTGGTGGGAAGAGATGACACTTGCACCTGAATAGGACTGGACCTTTCCTCACACAAAGCGGCCTCCAGCCCCCTGTAATGTGTCTGGGGCCGGGACAAGGAACGCAGGGTTTTGTGCACTACAAAGACTTCTCTTTGCCTACTTCAGAGACAGAAATGGGTATGAGTACTGGACCTCTGACACCACAGAGAACACTTCTGGACTGAGGACATTCTACCAGGAAGCTGTAGGAGGGCCTGCCACCCTGCCTGCTGCTTTGCTGTGCTGGCCAGCTGCTTGCTGCTTCTGTCTAGGCAGTGAAAGGATCGGACTTGGCTTCCTACATCCTGCTTTCTAAGGTTCTCAAAGGGCTTCAACTGAGCTTGCCTCCTGATAAGAAGTCTCAGGGCCATCAAAGACTTCACCTACCAGTGCCAGGGCTCTCTTGCTGAGAGTCCTGACTTGCCAAGTGGTGCCTAATCCAGTTCCCGGGCCCTTGGAAGAGAGCTCTGGTGCAATCAAGAAGAAACTAAGGGGCATATTTATACTCTGTTTGCGCCAAATTTGCGTCAAACATTTTCAGTGCAAACCTAACACCATATCTATACTTTGATGGCCGACCACGCAAATGCCAAAATTCCGCTGTGTGCGTCATTTTTTGGATGCGTGAAACCAACTTGCGTTTAAGGACATGCAAGGTAGGCGTTCCCGTCCAAACAATGACTTAAACACCAGTGCGTCATATTTATCCAACTGCGCAAAAATGCCGCACGGCTGGGAGACGGAGTCGGAAAATGGCGCACAGCCCGATTTGCATAAAAAATTAACGCCTGGCTCAGGGCAGGCGTTAAAATGGGGCAAACACACCAGTACTTAAGGAAAACCCACAGAAGCAACATCAGAGCTTCAACAGGAAGACATGGAGGTGCTATTCATCCAGCATGCACGAAGACCCAGACCACAGGACCAACAGCAGTAGCTTCCACCACACCAACAGGGACCCCAAAGGCAACGCCGAAGACAGGAGAGGATATTCCGGACCAGGACAACCCTTCTGGGCCTCAGGGAACATGACATCATCCAGAGGTACATACTAAACTGGCAAGCCATACAGCAACTGCTGCGCAACATTGAGCCACAGTTGGCACCTGGCTTGCAGACACCCCGCACCATTCCACCAGAGACCAAGCTGCTACCTGTCCTCCACATGTTGGAAAGTGGCTCTTTTCAAACAACTGGTGCCCTGGTTGCCGGAATCTCACAGCCCTCATTCACTGCCTTCCTACCTAAGGTACTGGATGCCATCATCTCCCTCACACCCTGCTACATCAGCTTCCCCAACACACAGCAGAAGCAGCAGGAGACCAAACAGGGCTTCTACCAAATCAACGGCTTCCCACACGTGCTTTGTACCATTGACTGCACACATGTACGGATTGTGCCACCTGCTGCAACCAAGCATCTATACCGCAACAGGAAGCACACACACTTCATCAATGTGCAGGCCACTGTGGATCACCGGGGATTGATCACCAACATCGTGGCAAAGTATCCTGGGAGTGTACATGATTCATTCATCTTCCGCCACTGCACCATCCATCAACACTTCCAGGTTGGACGATATGGCAATGGCCTACTTGTTGGTAAGTACAGAAACCTAGTTATTTACACACTGCACAGCAACCCTGTAAGACACACAACACATACATTACTACATTGACACTTGGCCAGGAAGACACTGAGGTTGTGACACTGCTAGTCATCTTTGATATCCTGACTCAATGGGATACACACCTATGGACAAATGACAGATGCAAATAACAACAGATGCCACTCCTGAGCCATAAGGGACCAATTTAAAAACACACAGGCCCGTATTTAAACTTTTTTAGCGCCACATTTGCGCCGCTTTTGCGTACAAAAATGACGCAAATGGCGCACTAAAAAAAGTATAAATATGGGCCACAGTGACAATGACATGGCCTTAACTGGCAGTACAACTTGGAAGATGCATCTTACAATATCACATGAATAACACTCAATCACACACCCTTCCAAGCAATACATACTTTGTAAGGGGTGGCTAATGTGTTTCACTGCAGGTCAAACACCATGAGACATATAGCATGATGATGATGACTCAAATGAAGGGGACATGGAAGCATTGAGGCAGTACCAACATCTCACGTCACTCCTGGGGTGACATTGCCCGCTAGCAATAAGGAAGTGGACTGTGCTATGAACACATATTGATGTGACACTAATGCAAAGTGCACACTGCTACACATACGGATTGAGACAATGACACATATACATAACGGATGTACAGGCACATGGACCTTCCTACAATAAAATCTTCACCCCCACAACCAAGTTAGCCAGCTTACCTGGAGCAGGTTCAGTAGTGTACGTACATGTTTACATCTGAGCCAACTCGGTGAGGGCACAAAAATAGGTTTGCCTAGCACTGGTCACACATGGGATATTTGTGCATTGTCAATTGTGAACACTTCAGTGCTGCAAACCTATGGAGATGTGTTGTACATTGTCACCTAGCCAAATCAAAGGGCCTCACTGTTGTTTTTCACAGGCTATTACATATGTTGAATTGGATGGGATGTTCAGGCCATATAGTGCAACCGTGTTACCACCACAGTAGAATTAATTCTGTGTGTGGAAGTATCATGTCACCCCCAGTGAAGACACGTGGTCACTTCTTTCACATGACAAAATGCAGGGGGGGTACACAATGTACTGCAAGTGTACAAAACATTACTGCTGATATCCGGTAAATCAGCCAAACACCAGTTTAGATAGTTAAACAAGCCAATGCTTATAGTACATCCTAGAAGCCTAGAATTCCACACAATAACACAAACACAGATGAGTCACAGACAACACAAGATAACAACTGCAATGCAAAGTGATAATCATGGTGCAAGCTACATCAAAATATTTTTCACTCATTTTCTTTTTAAGCTGATCAGGGGTATGGGATCCAGCCATGGATCATGACGCCATTTGCCAACCCAAGCACAGCAGCAGAGCGTGCCTATAATGAGGCACATCGGAGGACACGCACCATATTATAGAGGACTTTTGGCATCCTGAAGTTACGATTCAGGTTCCTCGACATCACCTGAGGCAGCCTCTTATATTCACCTGAAATGGTCTGCAAGATCATTTTGACCTGTGCCATCCTGCACAACATATCTGTAAGGATGAACATTCCCCTCTATGAACCAGAGCCACAAATATCTAAAGAGGAGGAAGAGGAGGATGTTGTCCATCAACATGAGGGGGACCATCCAAACACTGCAGCAGGATTGCGTCGGAGACAACACATTGTACAAAACGTCTTTTAATTCTACTCAGCATCACCACTGTCTTACCATATGGCATTAAACACCTCACTCCATCACTAAATCATGGTCTGAGTAATTATGCATGCATCACATGATCCATAGGAATCATAATCAGAGTTTAGCCTCATGGAGCATTGCAGATATACAGTTTAGGATACTGAAAAGGCCACATCACATTTGATGGGTATGAATGTACACCCAAATTCATACACAGTGGAAATGACCTATATCCTGTCCATTTCACATTTGAAGGGCAATATCAGAGTAGCACAGCTATGGCACACATCCATGTTGACCAAATGGTTCATTGCAGCATATGGCACACAACTATTACACCATCAATCATAAGTTAAAAAACTGCTTCATACATGAGGCAGTGGATGTGCTATTACATTGGTAACAGGAATGTATGACCAGACCCTTAACGCAGTAAGTGTGACATCGGGCAAGGAGCATGTGTGACAAGAAGTCCATCTAAGCTGAAAACGGGTAGCACGAGTGCCCCAGTTATGACAAGCATTGCTCACAAGACATGCCCTGCACTTGATATCCCAGGTTATATGTCCTGCCACAGGCATGTTTTCAGTCTCTCCCCACCCTTCTTTAGGGGGCCCTGTAAACGGACTATTTGTACCCTGGTAATCTTTCATCTACACACACCCAAACTCGCATTTTGACTCCAGTGTGCTTCCCTCTTTAGTATGGCATAGTCCTAGTTCATCTATCTGCATGGACCTCAGGTCCAATAATGCACTACCTGGTAGTCTGTAGGACCTGTAATCACCTGTCCATTGCTTCCCATCTGATAGGTACTGTTGGCCCTTTGAACTGGATTCTCACCTACAGGACTTGTGAGAGACTGAAGCTGCACACACCTGTGAGCACTTCCATGCAGACCAGCCATTTGAACCTGCACTGCCATTGCTGCTGCCTGGAATGGCTTAGAAGCTGCCATTTTATGTATATCCTTGTTGTGCATTGCCGTATAACTCACTTGTCTAACACAGGCCTTGGGTTATTGTGTAACGTTGCAGCCCACAGCACAAATACAGCTTTTAGTTTCCACAGTGTTGTTCCAGCTTTTCCCATTCAGAGCCTGCTCACTGTCATTTGCCTTGTTCGTGTTAGTTCCTGACAGAGCCTGCATCTTGTTAGCCTGATTGGTTCCTGTCTTTGTGTTACCATAGAGGTTTGGTGTGGCTACATTTGTTTCATAGTTGCTTTCCATGCCCTCTCTTTCCTCATGGGGTATTGTGTCTGGTAGGTCTACGATGAATCCTCAAATAGATTGTATAGTCTAATCAGTTTACTTATCGTATCATGGTCTGGGACATGTATTCTAATAGACTAATCCCAGCCCTATCCTTTGTCCGGGTTTTATGTTTGCATGAGTGACAGACACTGACAGTGAACCATGGGTGTATCAATGGATTGGGTATGGTACCTCCAGCACAACAAACAACGTTTGCTAATGTGCATGAAAGGATAAAACATGTTTGTGCCCTGATGGTCCACATACAGGTTCACATTGGCTGCAAACCAATGATGGTGCTTGCGTGGTGACTAGCTGTGAGATTAATCAGCACAGAGGCACTGATGTTCCCTGTTGCAGTGGGAATTTCAGAGGCCACCCTGTTTACAAATGTTGTGATGAAACCTGCCGTTTTCTAATTACTGATCCATTAAGTTTGTGAGCACACCAAGGTTGCCCTGTTGTCAGCCTCATAAAACTTCTGCAGTGCCATAGCTGGACTATCCCATGTGTGTTGTCAATTCCTCTTTGGCTTTCGGTCAGTTCTGCTTTGAAGGATACTCTGTTAATGCAGGGAATGGCTCCACAGACTCATGACTAGATCTGCACGTAACTGTGACAACATGGAGGCCAGTACTGACACAGGGTACACATGGCCACAGACTTGAACTGGACACCTTTGTGCAATTAACCACTGGAAATATGTGAACACATGCAGCTTTGTCTGCTGGTCCTCCACTGGCACAAGAGAAACATAGATCATTTATATGACTCAAACTGTGGAGTGACTTTACATTTTTGGATTGGTTTTGGGACTCTGGGGCATACTTATACTCTGTTTGCGCCGAATGTGCGTCAAACATTTTGACGCACATTCGGCGCAAACCTTGCACCATATTTAAACTATGACGCCGCACCCTGCGAATGTCAAAATTCCTCCATGTGTGTCATTTTCTGGATACGGGAAACCACCTTGCGTTAATGACATGCAAGGTAGGTGTTCCCATCCAAAAAATGACTTTCAGTCCTGTGCGCCTTATTTATACTTCCATGTCATTTTGATGCACAGGAGGGGCGGGCCTTAAAAAACGGCACCCAGCCTGATGTGTGGCGTTTTTTAACGCCTGGGTGAGGGCACTCGTTAAGGGACCTGTGGGCTCATGTCCATGGTCTCTGACCATGGAAGCAGTCCACAGGTGGCCTTCTCTGCCGCCAGGGACACCCCCACCCACCCCTGGAGGACACCCATGGATGGAGGGACCCATCCCAGGTAAGTACAGGTAAGTTGAGGTAAGTATTTAAAAAAAAAAGTTTTAGTGGCATAGGGGGGCCTAACTTGCCCCCCCCTACATGCCACTGTGCCCAATGGCCATGCCCAGGGGACAGAAGACCTTTGGGCATGGCAATTGGGCAGGGGGGCATGACTTCTGTCTTTGCTAAGACACGAGTCATTTCCATGGGGGTTGTGTATCAAAAAATGGCGCAAGTCCGGTTAGAACCATGATTTTTTACTCTAACCTTACTTTGCACCATTTTTTGACGCACAACCCCCATTTTCCCCTACGCCGGCGCTGCCTGGTTAGAGTAATTTATTTTACTCTGACCAGCCCGCAACGCCGGCTAACGTCAATCCATAAATAAGGCGCCCGCCTGGTGCGTTGGAATGGCATTAGCCGGGGGGAAATTGTTTGATGCAAACCAGCACCGGTGCTGTTTTGCGTCAAAAAGTATAAATATGGGCCTCTGTGTCACAAGCACTGTACCTACATAGCATTTTCAAATGCCTGACTCATGGGTAGTATACAAACAAGTGACCAGGAAGTGGTATCCAACATTCCAGTACATGTGATGGATTACTCTTGTAACATTGCCATTATCAACCGTCCTCTATCTATCCTGTGCATAGTTTGTCAGGGGGAGATGTTTTGTCCCAAAAGTCAGGGAAGTTCACACAGCATTAGATGCTACATGTATGACAAACACATATCCTGACTCATTTCCACACTGAATAGCATCTGAGGGTTATCTACATTTACAACACATGCATAAGAGCCCATTAATGAAAGCACGTCTTGTGACGTTCACACAGAGGCCCACAAACAATTGAAATAGCCAATTCACACACATAAACACAGAGGCCATAAGTGGATGTATTAAGTTGCGTAGCCTTGATATCCTCTATTGACACACCACCTGCTCAAACTCGTTCACACCAATTTTCATCCAAAATGTTTGGGTAGCTGTTGCATCAGTTAAGACTGCCCATCTGGTACAACAACATGAGTATCATGGTCCACAGTAATGTGGTCTTCCACATGTAGCCAAACACTGGAACACACAATGCAGGCACAGACAGCCTATCTCTATACAGTTACAGCTTTCATGTACGTTACAAATGATAGAAATGACACAAACACTGTTAAAGACAGATATTTTGGCGCAAACGCGTGAAAAAAACCACATATGCATCAAAATTTGCCGCATATGCATTGAAAAATGACGTTCACAGCCATTTTATATCCATTGGGCCCTAACGGTAATTCCTGCACTGTACCCCATGAAATTGGTTACCAATGAAAAATATATGAAAGTATGAATGCGGGCGAATTTGGAAGCATGTGCGTCAAAAAACTTTTACGCACAGCCCGTATGCATCATAAAAGTTTCACGCACCATAATAAAAATGCACTGCATCTGAGACAGGAAGTGATGCAATAGGATATCCTGTTTACAGAAATGATACAGTGGGTGTACTTTCACTTTGCAGTCTGTGATTTTTCTAGACTGTGTGGCTTTGCTGAGAGATTTGACTGTCCAAATTGTGCTTTTGTCCCCTGTGTGCCATCCTATCTGTCATCTGTTGTTTTAGTAATTGTCTCAGTTGCTCAGTGTGTGTTTTTGTCATATTTGGTGTGTAATTTTGTCTTTGTACTGTTGGGAGTGTGTAGTGGGTATTGTTAGTTTGGGGATGGTTGGGCTGTTTGTGGGTTATTTTACTTTCATTTTCCTCACTCCTTTCCCTGTATTTTCCTCTGTACCCTTTCTTATTAATATTATATCAGTCATGTTGGGTAGGCCACGTCTGGGGAGAATGGGTGAGGAGGAGCTGGGGGAATTTATTTGGCTGGTGTGCCACTTCCTCCCCCTGATGATTGAGGCTGGTGGCAGGGTGATACAGGGGTATCACATGGAGGCAAGGAGGCTCAGGTGGTCCAAGGTGCTGTACCATCTGAGGAGAATTTTCAACACACCGCGCAACGACCACCAACTCAAGCACCGCTGGGCTGACCTTGTTGCCAAAGAGCAAGACCTGCTGGACCACCTGGGTGTGGTGATTGGTGGCCCTGTTGGTGAGTACATTTCAGAGTAATGTGCACATTTAAATGCTCTGTAGTGACATTAGCAGATTTGCTGCATGCAATGTTTTTGGACATGTGGAATGCAAGTTAAACATACAGTGGCCCTGAGTTATACAATATTTGCTACACATTACCGTCATTTGTTGACGCAACAGCAGCACAAACTTACAAAACACAACTTTATCTTGTAAATTAGTGCTGCTTTGACATCAATAGATGATGGTAATGCAGCTCTAACACATGTTTCATTCATGGTCTGTGAGTGTACCAGGAAAGAGATGTATTTCACAAGCTAAAGCAAGGAATTAATGTTGACCCCAATTATTTGGAATACATGTCTGAACTGTATTCCTGGCCATAAATACAAAGTTCTTCCTAACCTCAGGTAATATCTTAGGCTGATACTTTGACTTGGTTTGTGCCGCAATTAAATTAGAAATGGATGCCAAAGTAATGCACACGGGTTCATATCTAAATGTTTGGTGCTACTTTCCATAGCTGTAGCGTAAAACATGAAGCTAATGCTACCAATTGAGGATTAAAAGGTATATCTGGCCCTCTGTTCATTATTCCTTTGTGTTTTACATTGCCTTGGGCACAATAGCTGGAACAGAGCTGATGCATTTGCCATCTGTGTTACTTTATAGCCATGCAATTCTCATAAGTGATTGGGTCATCATGGGATACGTGAAGTTGGTGATTGCATGGTCACAATTATTACTTGCATTATGTTGTGCAAAGGACCCCTGACCGATTCCAACATACATATCAAGTCCCCAAATACTTTGCAACTTTACGTTTGGTACACCCCTGCTGATCTAGTGCAGCATATGTACAATAGCTAACTTCCCAGTATGAAGGCTATCACAGACATGGGTGTATGCTAAGATCAGAAGACAAGCATTCCTGTGACTGCTGCCATCGACTAGGTACATACAAATTGAAACCTACATCATCAAGATTGCCACAGTCGGACATTTGCTAAACCATGTTTCAACAATGGGACAATGTCAGTTTGCTGTGTACCCGCAGATCTCACAACTTGGCTGATGTAAGATGATGAATGTGGCTAACTGTGAATTCCAATATCCAATGTGAGTACACAGGGCAATGAGTGACACATTTCAGGTGCAATGACTATACCTGTGCCCATGTATTCTGTCACGGATGACTAAATTAAACACTGTCAGCATATATTTCTTTGTTGTAATATTTTCAATAAATGGACAATCCATGTTTAGCTTCAGATTGACCCCAAGTCATACACAGGATCCCTGCCATTATGGTGTCATAGGGGGCATATCTGGCTCAGGGTACAATGTCAATGTAACCTACACACAACTCAGGCCCACATGTAATGGACCATAGAAAGAATAATAATTCATGAGCTAAGCTCAACCCACATGAGCATCACACAGTAACTGATTGTCCCTTGATGCACAGGCCACAATACCTGAGTGGCTGGTATTGCACTGCACCAGGAATGTGGCTTTGCATGTCTCTCATAACAACAAATGAATAAATGGAGTACACTCTATAAATGAGTCTGCAACCAATTGAGGAATCATGTTTGTCACCACATGATAGTTAGGGCCACTGCATGTGTGCATATGTGTGTGTATCAGTCACTGGAGTGACAGGGTCTATACATGTTTGCAGTGGTATCTCTGTTGGAGTGTCATCATGCCTGAGGGGCTGGACTTTCAGATATAATGTCACACACAGTAATTTTACTTCAAAGTGTTGTACAGTGCACAGACATTAAGCACCTTTCACCCTTCCATGCTTTATAGGTGGACCTGCCCCCTACACAATTGGAGAAGTGGCTTGATTTGCAGACCCAGACACATCCAGTCAGTGTTGATATTTCAGTTCTGTGTTGTGGTTGCAGCTATATTGTGATTGACTCCTTTGTGTTGGACACACAGCAAGGTATGATGTGCAGGCACATGATCTGATATGTGACTTGACTGGAGTATGACTTGTTTTTCCATATTTGAGTTGGACAATCAGTGGCGTAGAGTCATATTTTGGGATTGTAGTGCATCCCTGTAGGCATGGCCATGTGAATAGGGTGACATTTGTTGTTACATTTCTTGTAATGAAAAATTTGGAGAGAGACATTTTCATGATTTAGTCAGCAAGTCATACCCTGAATCACACAGAGTAGGGATGCCTAAGTATTACATACAGACTTGATCCTCCCTGTTCACTAATGAACATGTTAGACTGTATGTTTGACTTCCTAGCAGCATCTAGCTCCACATGTTGTGCTACGTTTATGTGGTACTTGAGTAAAATGTCATAGGTGTGCATGCAGCTCATGCCCAGATGGGTGCTTGCATCTATGTGCTTGTCATAGGACAGGTATTGGTGGTATCAAATGATGTTGACAATTGTCCGCAATTAGGAACATAAATGTGGATGTGATTGTACAATGTTTGTGTTTATCCTAGTTGGACACCCTCCTTACCTGTGGTGGACTGACTAAACCCATGGATAGCTGTCCAAAGCGTCCTGGCTGTCATTGATGTTTGAAAGTATGTGTTGCTTGTCCATCCCCCCTGAGGCACAGGTTTAGGGTTATGAAATATGTGTACCTAGGTGTGAGGATCCAAGTTTAGTACACAGACATGTAATTCTGAAATTCATTTGTTCCAACCTAGGATACCAGTCATGATTAGCAACTGCATACCATCCTGGCAATTCCATTTACAAATCACAGATCTTGTGGCCCTTGATTGTCATCCAGAAGATAGTAATTAGTTGGCCTGTCACATGTGGAGGACTTGCAGCATTTGTTATGTGACTAATGGCAGAACAATGATACTTAGAGCATTTAAGTAGGTACACATCTTTTTGAGCATTGCAGTACTGTCAGATAGGACATGTGTAGGCTGCGTTGGCATGTACTTCCTCAGGGAGAATCTGTGTTCTGTACTGTGATTTGGCCTGTTTAAGCTAAATTAGATGAAATTTTTGATTATCATCAGTAGCTGTATCACACAATGATGTAACTAATGTTTGGCTTTATCTTTTTTAACAGCAGCCAATATGGATGCCAACCAGATTCGCGAATTCCAGAGGAGGCCGATGCGTTACCGCCGCATTCTGGATGTTGAGTCTGGGTTCCGCCACATGGCACAGCGCTATTGCCAGGAGAGAACCACAGGGGTGTGGAGGGCATTTGCCCAAGGGGGCTCATCTGTGTCCACAACAGCCGGAATCACCAGCACCACCACTCTGACCCAAGTGACAGTAAGGATAACAGCCACCACTGCAGGTCCGTCAACATCATCCGCTCCCGGACCACTGACAGCAGCCCCTGCACCTCCACCTCCAAGCATGGCACCGGCAACTGCACAACCCTCCACAACTGGCACACAGACCACCCCTGCTGCAGTCATTAACAATGTAGAATTTTGTAACATGCAACGTGACATGCAACGGATGTTGCACAGATTGGACAGGCTGCAGCAGGAGGTGTCAGGGCCCCATGCGGCTTTTCACTGTCTGCCATGCAGACAGTGAAAAGCGCGACAGGTGCAACTGCACCCGTCGCACGGCCGCAACACCGCCGGCTCCATTTGGAGCCGGCTCCCATGTTGCGGCCCACATCCCCGCCGGCCCAGCAGGGATGTCATAATGGGCACGGCGGTTACAACTTCCGCCCGCCAATGTTGTAATGAGGGCCTATGTGTTTAGGTTAGTAGATGTTGTCCTCCATGTGTCCCGTCATATAAGGGGGACAGGGGGTTGATGTTTAGAGTGTTTAGATAAATGTGATAAGTAAGTTTAGCTTAAGGTAGTTAGGGCCAGTTGTGGGTAATGTGTAGTTCGGATAGGTTAGGTTAGATAAGGTGTTTCCCCTAGCTTTAGCATCCTTTTGTTACAGTTAAGTAAATACTTAGGTACTCCTTCACAGTATGTGTCATATGCTTGGGGATCAGGGCCTTGGCATGGGGGAACTGTGTCAATTTAGTACTTGCATTTGTGTTCCATCCTGCATCCAAATCCCAATTGAGCTGTCACATTGGCAGCTACACCAAAGCTATTTCGCTAGGAATCTGCATTCCATTGCACCCGCCACTCAAGGTTACTATGGTTCCCAATGTGTAGTTAAGTTTAGATGTATGTTTTCAATCTGTCATACTTTGAGACCAGATTTTGTATAGCGGACACTGTGGTACGTCTGCCTGCAGCCTGATGTGCATGTGAACCCTGATACGGTGAATGATGGTATACTCTCATGTAGTATAGTATACATAACTCACACATATCATTTCTCACATTGTACTGCCAGGTTACTTATTTGTCCATACACTCGTACACATCCATTACTGCTGTATGGTGAAATTTTAGAGTCAAATGTCACATACCTAAATATTGTCTAGAAGACACATTTGAAGACATTGATTTTCTGCTTAGACATCCCTTGAAGCAGACGTTTTCTGTCCAACACAGCATTATACTGTAATTTTTCTATTTACTTCAGCATTAACCCTTAGGAATGGCAGATGATGGTACAATCCGGACCCCAGTGCATAGTTATCAGCCCACAATCTTTCAAGGCAGTTGTATTGACATTCTATGGGCATTCACATGAGGCAAACATCATTAATCTCCTACACGGTTGATGTGTCACATTACACAGAGACAAAGTGGTTGTGTAAGTGCTATTTATTTTAAAGTGCTGTAGTGCTATATTTACATAGTCTGGGATTGTGAGTCCATTAGTGTGACGGCTTCTATTGTGATACTACACAAGTGCAAAAGGACATTTCAATGGACATGCTGGGGTGAAGTGTCATACAGTGCAGAGGGACATGAATTGCCAATGAGGTAGAGAGAGACAATCACAGAGCATAGTGTCAAGGTAAACAGTGGGCTGGAGAACAGTGCTTTTGAGCAGCTGTTGCAAGACTGGCATGTTACAAAGCACAGGACCTTGGCTATAAGTGCCCATTTGGCATGGACTAGTGCTACCGGTACTCTTACGGGTGAAGGTGATCTGTTCCACGTCTTCATCTTCTGATGTGTGTGTCATCTCCTCTGCCCTTGGTGGTGGTGGGTTTGAAGGGGCAACACACACTTCAGTGTTTGAAGACGTTGAGTCAGAAATCCCGGTAGCTGCCAACTGTGGGGTTATTAAGGGCATTACTGCAGCAAGGAGGAGCTGCTGGTTCTTACGTATAGCAGCTACATCACTGTGGTGGGCAGCCAGGTCGGCCCTGAGGGGGTCAATATTGCATTCGTGCACACGTTGAAAGGTTTGGTGTGCGAGGTGTTGTGTCAAAGTCCCTTACTGCTGTGCTGATTTCCTTCTCACTTTGTTGAAGTTCTTGCAAGATAGATGTTCGCCCTTGCATGGCTGCTGCCTGTTCTGCAGATGACATCATGCACAAACGCACCCCCTCTAGGCTGGCTGCCATATTTTGCATCCCCACCTGCACCTCCTTGGCCAGCTCCCGCTGTACTCCGACTACAGTTCTCTCAAAGCTGGTGGCAGTGTCGTCAGAGTCCTCAGCTGGGTTGGAGCTGGCAGGTCATACTATTGGGGGGGTGGGTGTATCTTCTGTGATGGCTGCTACTTCTGTGCTCCTCCTTGCGACTGAAGGTGGGGTCTGGAGGGTTCCAAGGACAACTTGGAGGGTCTGCTGGCTAATGTTTGTCAGCTCATCATCCATGTCGTCAGGGAAGTCCAGGACAGGCATATCCCCAGGAGAGCCATCGTCCTATGCAATGAGATATTGTACAATTAGTGTGTCATTTGTAATGTGACGTGCCTGACTTCCTATTAGTTGCACATTGTGTTCTTGGTTCCTGTTCACTGTTCCTGTCATTAAGATTAGCATTCTCCCAGGCCTATGCCCCACCTGCATGTCACATGTAGTGTGGGCAGCTTGGGGAATTGTCTGCGTCACATCCTCTAGGTGTAGGTTCTGCCCAAATTGTATGTTGCCACCTTCTTATACAACTCAACCCTCCGTCTACTTCCATTCTCATGTTGTGGCCTTGCACTGGCTGTGGGTGTTCTGATGGCACTTGCACCACACTTAATCTGGAACTGCCTCAGTCTCAGATATTTCACATCCAGCTATATGTTGCTGAGACCTAGCATATACTATGTATAGCATTGGCATGACACAAGACAGGTGTCAGCATTGGTAGTGTGTACTGCTGATGTTGGTTGAATGTGTGCTACATTGGATTGCACTGATGGTCCTAGCAGTGTTCTATTTCCTCTTCCGACTGTGAGGGTGTGTTTCACTAGCCGGAAACATATGCCCCCCCCTCAATGCTGTTGTCTTAGCAGTATGACAGTTGGTATGTTGCATGGTGGCATTGCAGCTATTGTGACCCAGGCACAGGGTGGACCCTGACATGTGCAGCATGGGTATGACATTACTGCTGTGTACCTTATAATGTTTATGACAATGGCTGATGTTTGTAGCGACTTTGGACATTAGCATTTGACAGGATTTGCACTTTGTTAGGAATTACAGGGGATTGATAACGTTGTCATCCTGAATCCTCTAATTTGGGTGTGTTTGATCGATGGGCAACTAACTGCCGTTAGCTACATGATCTGCACACACAGCAGAGGTGGTAGTGGCAACTGTTATCAATGTTAAATTCCACTTGCGGATATGGCCTGAGACTGTTAATTGAGCCCTAGTTCATGTAGTGAGAATACCAGCTGTTGTGTGACAGCATGCCAAATTTACGTTGTACCCTATCCTCCTGGACTGGCTCTGCTTTTCCAACATCCTTGGCATGGCAGCATACCCCAATACAAAGGTTGTTGGTGTAGTGTTGTGCTGTGCCCCAGGTTTGCCCTGCACAGCCCATGCCCCCGTGCCGTGCCCCTTTGCCCTTTCCACTTCCTGATTATCATGACTTACATGCATTGTGTAGTAGGTATGTCCCACCCCCGGTTGCAGTTAACAATTAGGCATTTTAGTTCCCCATGCCACTTACCCTGCATCTGTGTTGTCTCCTGGTAGTCAGCGCTGTCCTGTCCTTGAATCCTTGTGACGATCTCCTCTGGGATGACAGCTGCCACCATCTCCTTCATGTGGTCCAGAGCCTCCTGTGGTTCTGGACTCCCACCTCCAGTCTGCAGTGCTGCATTCCTGTTCTTGGCCATCTTTTCCTTGGTCCTGCGCTTGCAGTCATGCCAGCGTTTCTTGAACTCGATGACTGTTCTCTGTACTCCTGCCACACTGTTGATCTTGTCAACAATTTCTTGCCAAATCCCCTCTCTCCTACTAATTGGCAATTTAGAGGTGACAAAAAGTTGGTGCTGGTGTTCTGTCACCTCTTTCACCAGTATTTCCTGCTCCTCTGCACTGAACTGACACTTCCTTTTCTTCTTCTCCCTCTCCTGGGTCTTGTGTGGGTCCTCCTGGCTGGTTCCTGGTCGGTTGTCATCTTCCTGGGGTCTCTCATAGCTTCTGGGATCCATTTTGGCTCTTCTTTGCACATTTTGCTGTGTTCATCCGCTTTTTGATGCAATTGCGGCAAAAAAAGACGCGTATCCGGTTTGCAACGTTGTAAACTGGATAAAAGTCATTTTCACCGCGTTAATGTCGTTTTTCTTTGCTACGCATTAGTTTGAGTAAAAATAAATGACTCTAACCAGTGGTTTGCGTCGCCAAGCGGCAAAGTATAAATTTGACGCCCGAGCGCGCAAAGAAATGGCATTAGCCGGTGTTAAAAGTTTTGATGCAAAACTGTGTTGGCGTAGTTTTGCATTAGAAAGCATTAATTTGGGCCTAAGCACATTAATTTCAGAGCGACTTCGAAACCAGCGCTGCTCTCCGATTCCGCGCCGCTGCCTGCACCGGAGCCATAGTCCCCACCAAGTGCAATGACTACAACCTGCAACACAGGCCAGATGACGCAGCAGCACCTCAGAAGACCCACCGCAGCATGAGCCCTGAGTGCCATGTTGCTGATGTCCGTGACACCCAACTCTGTTGCAGCACCTGTGGCCCGTGGTGTAATTGCAACACTGCAAAGTCAATGCCTTGCCTTTTGACCTGCTAGATTCATCGACTCTGCTTTGTTGTTAGGAACTGATGCCCCGCCTCTGACACCTCATAACCTCCCCTGCAACTGTAAGGAACCAATGCCTCCCCTGGGGGGTGGAGCTTGCCCGGCTACAAGATGGCCGCGTTGTAGTAAAGCTCCGCCAGCCACCAAAAAATCCGTCCACAATCCTACATGTCACATTCGAATTATGCCACCAGGTGTGGTGCCAAGGACAGCTACGAGGTGGGGGCGCGAGCTGATGCCCTTTTTCCCCGGAAAAAAAGACATATGGGAGCCCTGTAGAGCGAATCGCACCGGCGGCTAGCCGAGTACTGGCGCGAGGTGGGCTGCATGTACAGACGGGAGCGACCCCGGAGGAGGGACGATCGGAGACAAGAGCCCGGAGTAGAGAGAGGTGGAGTGACTCTCGTGCCCCGCGGAGGCGGGCGGCCCCAGCAACGAACCTTGGACACTGTGCGACGGAGGGCGGTGAGGAGGACCGGCGTGAGATGCGAGAGTGCACCGGTGGCACGAGAGGGCTTGTGAAACACGGCGTGTGGATGCAGGTGGGCACCCCCTTCCCCCTCAAGTAAAAAAAAGGCCTATTGGGGAAAATTAGAAGCGGCGACAGAGAAAGCTGGGCTGGATGGCGTGGCGCTGGGGCCGGAGGGCCTGGGAGGCCGCTGGTGCTGTGGGAGGGCCCCGCTATTGGCACGAGACTGGAACATTATAGAGACTGATCAATAAATGTAGCACTTTCAACGTACAACCGAGCGAAACGGGGTGATCGCATCCAACATCAGTAATCATCAACGCGTAGCGCCATCCATAGTGGGGCGGAGTGCGCAGGTGGCGGGAGCCTCTTGGAACCGCGAGTAGAATCTCCACGACACCTAAAACATGGGCAAGACAGACAAAACGCAAGCCAGGCTGCAATTTGAGCGACGGAAAAAGCAGGGCCCAGCAGGAGATGGAACAGTGACAGACTCAGAGAAAGGCCCGGAGGGCACTCCTGGGGAAGAACAGGACTTAAGGCAACTCCTAGTTTCAATGCAGCACAGTCTTAATCAGATAGATGGGAAGATCGACGCCCTTGCTTACCGTATGGACAGAATGTCTGAACGCATAGATAAGCATGCGGAGTGATTAGACCATGTGGAGAATAGGGTGTCTGTGACTGAAGACGGGCAAACGGAACTGACAGGCGGCCAAATGAAACTTAGCAAAGAACTAGGAGCGCTCAAGCTAAAAGTGGAGGACATGGAAGCCCGGTCCAGAAGGAATAATCTACGAATAGTGGGCCTGGCAGAGACCACTGCGATTACCAACATGGAAAGCTACATTGAACAGTTGCTGGTGCAACTACTGGGTCGTACTACCTTTTCGGACCTATTCGTAGTAGAGAGAGCGCACAGATCCTTAGCGGCTCGCCCGCCTCTGGGGGCCTCTCCGTGCCCCATCATCGCTAAGTTATTGAACTTTAGGGACCGCGATGCTGCCCTACGTCGCGCAAGAGAACTTAAGCAATTGCAATATGAGGGGGCGACGTTGTTGATATACCCGGACTTTACAGTACAGGTACAAGAAGCGAGGAGAAAATTCATTGAGGGGAAAAAACAATTACGGTCCATGCACCTGGAGTACAGAATGCTTTACCCAGCAAAATTGAGAGTTGACGTGGGTGGAAGTCCGATTTTTTTCACAGACCCTAAAAAACTGGAACAATTTATGATGTGCAGGAAGGCGAACAACGGTGCTGAAGCTGCCGTGGACGAGGACATGTAGGTGGCGATAAGAGGGTGGTGTTTCCACTACCACAGTCATCTTCGATACTCTAACAAACCTGCAGAAGATGGAGCTCTTGCGATACAATGGAACAGAGAGATCACATGTACTACACGTTATTGAACAATCTGGGTGCATTATGAGAGCAAAAAGTGACATGATTACTCACCAGCATAGGTGGCTGGCACGCTAACTCTCAAAGACAAGGCAGGGTAACATCCGCCATGATGTGTGCTCCACTTATACCTCAGGAAGAGGGAGATATCGTTTTGGGTGGGTGGAGGGGGGAGACGAAGTTGTGTAAGGGATGGGTAAGATGGGCAAGTTGGGGTATTGCCTATCGTGGGTGGGGAGCGGGATGGCAGTGGGATGTTCGGGGACAGTTATTTGAGTACATACTCTTACACAAAGATATAGAGCTGCACATTTACAACACAGGTAGGACTAATACTGTACTACACAATAATAGAGAAGACAAACCACTACACACACACATCCCAACATAAATAAAGATCGCAAACAGCTTCGATTGATCACCTGGAACGTTCGGGCCTCAATGACGCACGGAAGACTCGTAAGGTAATTGCGTATCTATGTAATCATAAGGTAGATATAGCCATTTTGCAGGAGACACACTTGGCCCCAAATAGCCCTATGCTTACGTCTCGCAAATTGCAGGGACAATTTGTTGCGGCAGGATATACCTCACATTCCAGAGGTGTGCTGATCTGGGCATCAAAAGAAAGGGATATCAGGCTCTCCTTAGTGGCAGCGGACCCAGGAGGGCGATTTGTGGTGGCACATTGCACTGCGCGAACATTTACATTCTTACTGACAGGCATAGACGGCCCCAATTATGATGACCCCCTATTTTATCGAGAATTGGCACTCAAGGCAGACTCCTGGGAGGGCAACCACAGCTCTGGTGCAGTGACTTCAACTGTACATTGGACCCAGCTCTGGACAGGTCGGGGTTGGCTCGTAGGCCAGTGGCGGCGGCACGCGAGATATTGCGTTTAGCCGCCGAACTGGATATGGTAGACGTGTGGCGAGATAGGCACCCTGAGAGAGGAGGCTACACACACTATTCAGCTGCGCACAATCTGCACACGCGTATAGTTTTTGGCTAGTGGCTCGCCGGTTGCTGTGCAACCTGACCCCAGAAGCTCCTCGGCCTCGAACATATTCAGACCACTCCCCAGTACCAATACTGTTGACAACCGGAACGATGATGGCTCCTCCGTTTTCGTGGAGGTTCCCTCCCTTTTCGCTCTTGGACACTGTCTTTAGGGCCGAATTGGCCTCAGAGATCACAGAGTTCTTTCGGATTAATGAGGGATCCGTTCCCGAGGTAGGCACGGTATGGGAAACCTTTAAGGTGTACATCAGAGGGATTACCATAACCAAACATGCGGGGTGCTTCGATCGATAAGGCGGCGGCTCCAACTACTAGAAAGCGACTTATGAAAACTGGAGCGAGACCACAGTGACACTGCAGACGCCGACATATTGAGCCAAATCCACGCTAAGATTCAAGAATACCAGGAGACAGCTCATACAGAAATACAACACCTGGGTAAATACACCACAGCCCGAGTATACGGGGAGGGAGATAGACCGGGGGCAGTACTGGCGGGTTTGGTACGCCCCCAGCGAGGCAAAAACTAAATTGAAACCATACAGACTGAGGGGGAGAGGAAATAAGAGATCCTGAACATATAGCTGATAGATTCCGAGAATACTATCAATCATTATACTCTACCAGGGTAAACCCAAACCCGAAGGCAATAGCAGACTACCTCACACATATCACTATGCCAAGACTGACACAGGAGGATAGGGAGGTTCTCAGTACACCCTTGACTCTAGGCGAAATTACGAGGGCACTGGGAGGTATGGCGGAAGGAAAAGCTCCGGGTCCGGATGGGCTGACAGTATACTTCTACAAAGCATATCAACACCTGTTACTCCCAAAGTTAAAAGATGTATACAATGAAATGGTAGAGAAAGGTAGCATGCCCCCATCAATGAGAGAAGCAATGATAATTGCCCTGCTCAAACCGGGTAAACCCCGTCAAAACTGCTCCTCCTATAGGCCATTGTCACTGTTAAATGTAGATGTAAAATTTTTCGCCCGGATCCTGGCTGATCGCTTGCCGGGAGTGCTGCCACATCTGATTGGGCCGGAGCAAGCTGGTTTTGTCCCCGGCCGCAATGTGTCCATGAACCTTCGCACATTATTTGGCACAATCCAAAATATCAACTCGGAATTGAGGGCAGTGGTAGTCTTCCTGGATGCCGAAAAGGCGTTCGATTCGGTAGAATGGGAGTTTTTGAGGGCGACTTTGCCCAGATTTGGGGTAGGCGACACCTTCCTTCAAATGATCTTTACATTGTATAGTGACCCCCGAGCCAGGGTTTGCGCCAACGGTACGATGACGGAATCGTTTGGGGTTACGAGGGGTACCAGACAGGATTGCCCGTTGTCTCCCCTGTTATATGCATTGGTGGCAGAGCCCTTGGCGTGCGCACTAAGAGAGTACCATGGACACCGGGGTCTCAGATTTCAAAATTACACCCTTGTTTTGTCCACGTATGCAGACGATACTCTATTGTACATCAAAAATCCTGAACGTAATGTCGCCCCAATACTTCGGGAAATCATAAAATTTGGCTCTCTGTCAGGGCTAGTAATAAACTGGAATAAGTCCATTGTGTTTCCCTTGACTCCAGTAACAACGCAGGTCGATGTAGACTTCCCGCTAGGGTGGGAGACGAACACTGTCAGATATTTAGGATAAAGGTACATACCGACCCTAAGAGAGTGATAGAGGATAATTTTGAAACTGCATTGAAAAAATTGTCGATGGATGTGGAGAGGTGGATCAAACTACCGGTGTCATTACTTGGACGCATAGCGCTGATGAAAATGGTGGTTTTGCCGCGTTTTCTATTCCTGTTTCAAAATATACCGATAGTACTGCTGAAGACATATTTTGCCGCTTTAAAAACATTATTAATTAAATTGGCATGGACGAACAAGGTACCTCGCGTGAATTGGCGAACTCTGACACTCCCATATGAGATGGGAGGCCTGGGCGCCCCAGACCTTGAGATATATTACATAGTAGCGCATGCAGCGGTGGCACAGGACTGGATTCATGGGACAGGAGAGGCCCCGTGGCTAAGGATTGAGAGGGAGTTGGCTGCCCCAGAGCAGCTGAGTAGTAGGTTGTTCCATGCACCCCATAGACGAAATAAGGAATTTGCATCCATAAATTCGGTCACGCGTGCATGGCACGAACTCATTAGCAAACAGGGGCTGGTATTATTATACTCTCCGCATATCCCGGTAGAGTGCTGTGCCTGGTTCTCTCCTGGGAGAGACCGTAGCTTGGTGCAATCCATGCGCGAAATAGGCATTGACAAAATGGGGGACATCTTCGAAGAGGGCATAGTGAAGACCTGGGACGTAATAGCAAGAGACACGGAGACATCAACTTCCTTACACCGATATCAGTATCACAGGGTGAGACACGCTCTGACGGAATTGTTGGGAGATGGTATGCAAGAGCCCCCAGAGGTACATGCTCTCCCGGTGGTACTGTTGGGAAAACAACCTCACAGACTGATTTCTTGTCTATATGCGCATGTTCAGAAGTCAAGGGAGCATGAGTTATCGAGATCTCGTCTGGAATGGCAGAGAGAGCTGGAGGTGCAGATCTCAGACGCACAGTGGCGATACTGCTGCTCTTGAACGCGTTCCATATCCTTGAACGGCCGACACCGTCTAATACATTTTAAATATCTAAACAGAGTCTATTATACCCCCCTGTGACTCTATCAATATGGTTTACGAGAGACAGCTAATTGTCCCAGATGTAAAGAGGAACGGGCTGGATTCTTACACGTCTTGGGGGTATAGGGGGGTGCAACAATTTTGGAGGGCAGTGACAAAGGAATTAAACAATATCGCTGGAGCGCAGATGACCTGTGAGCCGCTGACAGCACTTTTGGGCTGGGATAAACAATTAGCGGTGCAAAATCGCAGGCTAGTGGCGATGGGGTTCCTATTGGCCAAGCGGCGGATAGCAATGTGATTGGATCGCGGCCCAGTCCCACAATACAAGAGTGGCATAGAGATATGGCATATTGTAACACACAATCAGACAACTATAACGAGTTGCTCCCCCTGCCACTAGGCCAAAGAAATACTGGGAGGCCTATAGCCGCTACCTTGCTGGAAAGGATACAAGAGAATCAGAAACAGGAGAGACATTCTGATGGAGCGAAATAAAATTGAATCGCACGAACATATGCAGTAATTGTGGCTAGATTAACGATCAGATGTTACAGGGCAGGATGGAAATGTGTAGTACTGTTTATTATATGCGACCTCCTAAAGTACGTAAAGTGATTGATATGTTTGCAGCAAGATGAATACATTGTTGTGTTGTAAATGACTACATTAAAATATAAATAAAGATTTTTTTTTAAAAAACAAAAAAAAAAACAATGCCTCCCCTCCCGTGCCTAGCAGTAAGGAACCAACGCCTCACTTCCCCCGTAGCTGTAAGGGACCAACACTGCACCTGCTGCTGCTCACCTCCCCGACTTTGTGCAGGGACTTTGTTTCCTCTTCGTTTTCCAAGGTACTGTACCCAGGGTCCATGCGACTCCATGACCACCCGTACTCCCTCGCAAGTGGCGTCAAGACGCCGTCACAGCACTAGATGGAGCTATTGTATTTCTAAGCGCGATACTCAAATTTAATCTTTGAAAAATCGTATCTTGTGTATGTTGGATTTTGTGATTTTGGCCTTGTTTCATTCAGATAAATACTGCTTATTTTTCTAAACTGGTGTGGAGTACTTTTGTGGTGTTTTCACTGTGTTACTGTGTGTGTGTACAAATACTTTACACTTTGTCCCTAAGATAAGCCTTAATGCTTGAACCAACCTACTGAGGGGGTGAGCAGGGGAATTGTTAGCTGTGTGACTTACCCACACTGACTAGAGGGAGGGCCCCTACTTTGACAGGATAAAAACCACTGTCAACTAGAGACCCCCATTGCTAAAACAAATTGAGGCTTATGAGGGTCCACAAGGTATTTGCTCCAAGGAATAACTTAAGTATGGTATTCTCTTTATTTAATGGAAGCAGTGGTATTTTGGTATGTTTTTATATTATTTATACTTTGCATTATTATTGTTGAGAAAACGTCTACAATTCAGTTCGGACTGCCCTTCTGCTGGCTCGCTGGCTGGCTTATCTTTTAGTAAATGTTCCTAGCAACCGAGTCACCCGATCGGCAGTAAAATTGTCCAGAAGGAAATCAGATTATCAAACAACTTCTTTGCAATGTTACACATTATATAAAAACAAAAGTTAAAAGAAAAAATAATTATGGCTAAAAGGGAGTGGTTGAATCCCCCTTTTTGCACCCTCTGGTCCTGATTCACAACAGAATTTACCAATCTCGTTTTGGTTTTCAGCTTTAGATATCTTTCATTCACAACAAGTTGTCGTATGCCTGTAGAGTTGCTCATACCTGTATTTTGGTGTGACTAAATCTCCTTTAAGGCCTGTGGGGTGGGCAATTCAGGGAAAGAGGGACCTGAAACTTTGGGAAAACCCAAGTTTGCAGCATTCATACATATTTTCCTGATGGATTTTCAGCCTGCATTTAGTCAGAGATTCATCACATTCAAAGGCAGGAATTTGTCAATTTCCAGGGTAAGAATAGGCTCTGGCTGTGGTTTTGGGAAAGGGTTTCTATGGGGGAAAATACTTTTCTGGGGAAATAATTTTTCAGTGGAGGAAATAAAAGTGCAGCTATACTGATGGAAATAGATTTTCACATGTGTAATTCAAATATATGTCCAATTTTGCAAATGAAAGGCTGTCTAATACACAGAATTAGAAAATCAGACAACATTTGAAACATGCAGCAGTTTTAATATCAGCTCACATATGAGGGAGTAAACCTGCAGGTGCCAAATTAAGGGGCATATTTATACGTTTTGATGCAAAACTGCGCCAACGCAGTTTTGCGTAAAAAAGTTTACTGTCGGCTTACGCCATTTATTTGCGCTGCTCGGGCGTCAAATTTATACTTTGAAGCACGGTGGCGCAAACCACAGGTGTGAGTAATTTTTTTTTACTCAAACCAATGCGGCACGACGTAAAGAAAAATGCCGTTAACGCGGTGAAAATGACTGTGAGCCGGTTTACGACGTCGCAAACCGGATACGTGCCTTTTTTTGATGCAGTAGCGTCAAAAAGCGGCTCAAACACAGCAAAATCTGCTAAGGAGAGTCAAAATGGATCCCAGATGCTTGGACAGGCCCAAGGAAGATGACAACAGACCAGGAACCAGCCAGGAGGACCCACACAAGACCCAGGAGACGGAAAAGAAGAAAAGAAAGTGTCGCTTCAGTGCAGAGGAGCAGGAAATTCTGGTGAAAGAGGTGACGGAACACCAATACCAACTTTTTGTCACCTCAAAGTTGCCAATCAGTAGGAGAGAGGCAATATGGCAACAAATTGTTGACAAGATAAACAGTGTGGCAGAAGTACAGATAACAGTCATTGAGTGCAAGAAACGATGACATGACTGCAAGCGCAGGACCAAGGAAAAGATGGCCAGGAACAGGAAGGCAGTACTGCAGACTGGAGGTGGGAGTCCAGCACCGCAGGAGGCCCTGGACCACATGGAAGAGATGGTGGCAGCCGTCATCCCTGAGGAGATCGTCACAGGGATTCAAGGACAGGATAGCGCAGACTACCAGGAGACAACAGAAATGCAGGGCAAGTGGCATGGGGAATTAAAATGCACAAATGTTAACTGCAAGCGGGGGTGAACATACCTACTACACAATGCATGTAAGTCATGATATTCAAGAAGTGGAAAGGGCAAAGGGGCACGGCACGGGGGCATGGGCTGTGCAGGGCAAACCTGGGGCACAGCACAACACTACACCAACAACCTTTGCATTGGGGTATGCTGCCATGACAAGGATGTTGGAAAAGCAGAGCCAGTCCAGGAGGATAGGGTACAACGTAAATTTTGCATGCTGTCACACAACAGCTGGTATTCTCGCTACATGAACTAGGGCTCAATTAACAGTCTCAGGCCATATCCGCAAGTGGAATTTAACATTGATAACAGTTGCCACTACCACCTCTGCTGTGTGTGCAGGTCAAGTAGCTAATGGCAGTTACGTCCCCATGGATCAAACACGCCCAAATTAGAGGGTTCAGAATGACAAAGTTATCAATCCCCTGTAATCAATAAAAAATGTTCTAATCCAGTCAAATGTCAATGTCCATAGTTGCTACAAACATCAGCCATTGTCATAAACATTATGAGGTACACAGCACTAATGTCATACCCATGCTGCATATGTCAGGGTCCACCCTGTGCCTGGGTCACAATAGCTCCAATGACACCATGCAACATCCCAAATGTCATACTGCTCAGACAACAGCATTGAGGGGGAGGACATACACCACCGGCTAGTGAAATTCACCCTCACAGTCAAAAGAGGAAATGGAACACTGCTAGGACCATCAGTGCAATCCAATGTAGCAAACATTCCCCAACATCAACATTACATACTACCAATGCTGACATCTGTAGGGTGCCATGCTAATGCTATACATAGTTATGCTATGTCTCAGCAACATATAGCTGGATGTGAAATATCAGAGACTGGCTCAGTTCCAGATTGTTAAGTGTGGTGCAAGTGCCATCAGAACAACCACAGCCAGTGCAAGGCCCCACCATGAGAATGGAAGTAGACGGAGGGTTGAGTAGGACAAGAAGGTGGCAATATACAATTTGGGCAGAACCTACACCTAGAGGATGTGATGCTGACAAGTCCCCAAACTGACCACAATACATGCAACATGTAGGTGGGGCATAGGCCTGGGAGAATGCTAATGTTAAAGACAGGAATAATGAACAGGAACCAAGATCACAATAGGCAACAAATAGGAAGGCAGGCACGTCACATTACAAATCCAACAACACAGACACATTCATTGTACAATATCTCATTGCGGAGGACAATGGCTCTCCTGGGGATATGCCTGTCCTGGACTTCCCTGATGACATGGATGATGAGCTGACAAACATCAGACCCTCCAAGATGTCCTTGGAACCCTCCAGACCCCACCTTCAGTCGCAAGGAGGAGCACAGATACAGCAGCCATCACAGAGGACCCACCCACCACCCCATTTGTACGACCTGCCAGCTCCAACCCAGCTGAGGACTCTGACGACACTGGCACCAGCTTTGAGAGAACTGTAGTTGGAGTACAGCGGGAGCTGGCCAAGGAGGTGCGGATGGGGATGGACAATGTGGCAGCAAGCCTAAAGGGGGTGTGTTCATGCATGTTGTCAACAGCAGAACAGGCAGCAGCCATGCAAGGGCGAACATCAATCTTGCAAGAACTTGAAAAAAGTGTGAAGGAAATCAGCACAGCTGTAAGAGACTTGACACAACACCTCCAACAACAAACTTTTCAACTCATGCACAAATCTAATATTGACCCCCTCAGGGCCCACCTGGCTGCCTACCACAGTGATGTGACTGCTATTCTAAAGAACCAGCAGCTCCTCCTTGCTGCAGTACTGCCCTTAATAGCCCCACAGTTGGCAGCTACCGGGATGTCTGACTCCACGTCTTCAAACACTGAGGTGTGTGTTGCCCCTTCACAACCACCACCACCAAGGGCAGAGGAGACAACACACACATCAGAAGATGAAGACATGGAACAGATCACCTTCACCCGTAAGAGTACCCAGTAGCACTAGTCTCTGCCACCTGGCCACTTATAACCAAGGTCCTGTGCTTTGTAACATGCCAGTCTTGCAACAGCTGCTCTCAAGCACTGTTCTCCAGCCCACTGTTTATCTTGTCACTCTGCCCTGTGATTGTCTCTCACTAACTCATTGGCAAATCATGTCCCTCTGCACTGTCTGACACTTCACCCCAGCATGTCCAATGACGTCCTTTTGCACTTGTGTAGGATCACAATGGAAGGTGTCACAGTAATGGACTCACAATCATGGACAATGTAAATATAGCACTACAGCACCTTATAATAAATAGCACTTACACAACCACTTTGTCTCTGTGTAATGTGACACATCAACCGTGAGGGATATCAGTGATGTTTGCCTCATGTCAATGATTATAGAATGTCAATACAACTTCCCTGAAAGAATGTGGGCTTATAACTATGCACTGTGGTCTGGATTATAGCATCATCTGCCCTTCCTGAGGGTTAATTCTGAGGAAAATAGAAACTATACAGTATAATGATGTGTTGGACAGAACAAGTCTTCCTCAAGGGATGTCTAAGCCAAAAACTATTGTCTTCAAATTTTTCTTCAAGACAATCTTTAGGTATGTGACATTTGACCCAATATTTTCCTAACACACACCATACAGCAGGAATGGATTTGTATGAGTGTACGCACAAATAAGTAACCAGGCTGAACAATGCAACAAATGATAGGTGCGAGTTATGTATACAACACTACATGAGATCAACCACCACTCACCTTATAAGGCTTCACTTGAACATCAGGCTGCAGGCAGACGTAACGGAGCGTCCTCAATCCCAAATCTGGTCCCAAAGTATGTGAGATTGAAAACATACATCAAAAATTAACAACACTTTGGGATCCATAGTAACCTTGAGTGGAGGGTACAATGGATAGCAGAATCTTGGCAAATTAGCTCTGATGTAGCTGCCAATGTAAGAGCTCAATTGGGAATTGGTTGCGGGATGGGACACAAATGCAAATACTAAAGAGACACTGTTCAGCCATGGAAAGGCCCTGATCCCCAAGCATTTGACACATACTGTAAAGGATTACCTAAATATTTATTTAACAGTAAAAAAGGAAGATAAAACCTGAGGAAACACCTTACCTAACCTAACCTATCCTCACTACACATTACCCACAACAGGGCCTAACTAACCTAAGCTAAACTTACTTATCACATTTAACTAAACACTCTAAACATCAACACCCCAGCCCCCTTATAAGACGGGACACATGGAGGACAGCATATACTAACCTAAACACATAGGGGGTTATTCTAACTTTGGAGGAGTGTTAATCCGTCCCAAAAGTGACGGTAAAGTGACGGATATACCACCAGCCGTATTACGAGTTCCATAGGATATAATGGACTCGTAATGCGGCTGGTGGTAAATCCGTCACTTTTCCGTCACTTTTGGGATGGATTAACACCTCCTCCAAAGTTAGAATAACCCCCATACTATTTTATACTAAACAAATATATTTTTTTGGGTATTTTTATATATATATATTTTTTTTAAACACCAAAACCCCATCCCCCACCCACCCACAAACAAACATAATAAAAAACATATTAAAATTACCATACCCCCACCCCCAACCCACTACTACTAACTAAACTAACAGCCTATTCTAACCTAACACTAAGGGGGTCATTCTGACCCCGGCGGGCGGCGGGAGCCGCCCGCCTGGAGGGAACCGCCAGAAGACCGTACCGCGGTCAAAAGACCGCGGCGGTCATTCTGGGTTTCCCACTGGGCTGGCGGGCGACCGCCAAAAGGCCGCCCGCCAGCCCAGTGGGAAACAGCCCTCCATGAGGAGGCCGGCTCCGAATGGAGCCGGCGGAGTGGAGGGTGTGCGACGGGTGCAGTGGCACCCGTCGCGTATTTCAGTGTCTGCAATGCAGACACTGAAATACAAAGTGGGGCCCTCTTACGGGGGCCCCTGCAGTGCCCATGCCATTGGCATGGGCACTGCAGGGGCCCCCAGGGGCCCCACGACACCCCTCACCGCCATCCTGTTCCTGGCGGGCGGAACCGCCAGGAACAGGATGGCGGTGAGGGGGTCGGAATCCCCCATGGCGGCGCAGCATGGGGGATTCCCAGGGCAGCGGAAAACCGGCGGGAGACCGCCGGTTTTCCTCTTCTGACCGCGGCCGAACCGCCGCGGTCAGAATGCCCTAGGGAGCACCGCCAGCCTGTTGGCGGTGCTCCCGCGGTCCCCGGCCCTGGCGGTATGACCCCCTAAGCCTCCTAAACCCACTAATTAAAAGAACCAGGAAAGAGGAGGGAGGGGAGGGATTCAAGTCAGAGAGTATATTTTTCACAAGTTCACCCTCCGCATTGTCTTCTTGATGCCATGCACCCTCTTATTAATTTGTGCCACCTCCTGCTGCAGCCTGTTCATCTTCCTCAACATATGTTGCATGTCACGTTGCATCCGTTGGAAATCTGCAGGGTCAATTACTGCAGCAGGGGTGGTCTGTGTGCCAGTTGTAGATGTTTGTCCAGTTGTCGGTGCCATGCTTGTAGGGGGAGGTGCTGTCATAGGTCCGGGAGCAGTGGAGGTCGATGGTCCTGCAGTGGTGCCTGATATGCTTGGTGCCACCTGGGTGGTAGTGGTGGTGCTGGTGGTGGCGGCTGTTGTGGACACCGAAGGGCCCCCTCGGGCAAATGCCCTCCACACTCCGGAGGCTCTTTCATGGTGATAATGCCGTGCCATGTGGCGGAACACAGACTCCACATCCAGAATGTAACAGTAACACATCGACCGGCGCTTAAACTCCTGAATCTGGATGGCATTCATATTGGCTGCTGTTAAAATAGATAAAATGAAACATTAGGTACTTCATTGTGTGATATAGCTACTGGAGTAAATCAAACGTAGCTGAAACAGGCCATATCACCATACAGATCACAGATTCGCCCTGAGGAAGTACATGCCAACGCAGCCTACACGTGTCCTATCTAACAGCACAACAATGCTCTAAAAGATGTGGAACAACTTAAATGACCTATGCATCATTGTTCAGCCATTTGTCATGTACAAAATGCTGCAAGTCCTCCACGTGTGACAGGCCAACTAATGACTATGTTCTGGATGACAATCAAGGGCCACAAGATCTGTGATTTCTAAATGGAATTGCCAGGATGGAATTCAGTTGCTAATCATGAGTGGGTATCCTAGTTTTGGACAAGTGATATACAGATTTACATGTCTGTGTACTAAACTTGGATCATCACTCCTAGGTACACATTTCATAACCCTAAGCCTGTGCCTCGGGGGGGGGATGGACAAGCAAGAAATACTTTCCAACATCTAGGACACCCAGGAAGCTTTGGACAGCTGTACATGGGATTGGGCAGTCCACCACAGGTAAGGAGGATGTCCAACTAGTATAAACCCAAATCTTGGACAATCCCACCAACATTTATGTTTGTAAATGCAGACAATTGTCAACATCATTTAATACCAGTAATATATGTTTTACAACAAGCAGATAGATGCAAGCACACATCTGGCCATAAGCTCATGCACACCTATGACATTGTACTCAAGTGCCACATACACGAAGCACAACATGTGGAGCTACATGCTGCTAGGAAGTCAAACATACAGTCGAACATGTTCATTAGTGAACAGGGAGGCTCAAGTCTGTGGGTAAGACTTTGGCATCCCTATTCTGTGAGATTCAGGGTCTAACTTGCTGACTAAATCATATATAGGGCCCTCTGCTAAATTTTCTTCATAACATTTTTAACAACAAATGTCTCCCTATTCACATGGTCATGCCTACAGGGCTGCACTACAATCCTAAAATATGACTCTACGCTAATGATTGTCCAACTCAAAGATGGAAAAAAAGTGATACTCACTCAAGTAACATATCCGATCATTTACCAACACATCATACCTTGCTATGTGTCCAACACACAGGAGTCAATCGCACAACAGCTGCAAAGACAACACAGAACTGAAATATCAACACTTACTGGAGATGTCTGGGTCCACAAATCGAGCCACCTCTCCGATTGTGTAGGGGGCAGGTCCACCTGTAAAGCATGGAAGGGAGAAATGTGCTCAATGTCTGTGCACTGTACAACACTTCCAAATAAAATTACTGTGTGTAACATTAAATCTGAAAGTCCAGCCTCTCATGCATGATGATACTGCAACAGACATACCACTGCAAACATGTACAGACCCGGTCACTCCAGTGAGTGATACACACATATCTGCACACATGCATTGGCCCTAACTATCATGTGGTGGCAAACATGCTCCATCAATTGCAGACTCATTTATGGATTGTACTCCTCTCATCATTTGTAGTAATGAGAGACATGCAAAGCCACTTTCCTGGAGCACTGCAATACCAGTCACTCAGGTATTGTGGCATGTGCATCAAAGGACAATCATTTACTGCGTGACGCACCTGTGGGTTGATTTAAGGTCATGTTTATCATGCTTTCTATGGTCCCTTGCATGTAGGGCCTGTGTTGTGTCTAGGTTACATATGCTACATTAACAGTATACCCTGAGCCACATATGCCTCTGATGACACCATAATGGCAGGGATCCTGTGCATTATTTGGTGACAGTTTGAGGCTAGCCATGGATTGACCAGTTTTAATATTTGGATACAACAAGGCGATATATGTTGACAGTGTATATTGCATTGTCATGCAGACTGCATGGACACAGGTGTAGTCTTTGCACCTGAAATGTGTCACTCATTGCCCTGTGTACCCATTATGGGTTTAGGAAATCACAGATGAGCCACATTCATCATCTTACATTTGCCAAGTTGGTTGATCAGCGGATATACAGCAAACTGACACTGTCATATTATTAACAAATGGTTTAGCAAATGTACCACTGTGTCAATCATGATGATGTAGGTTTCAATTTGTATGTACCTTCGGAATGACAGCAGTCACAGGAATGCTGGTCTTCTGATCTTTTCATACACCCATGTCAGTGATAGCCTCCATACTGGGAAGCTAGTTATTAAACATATGCTGCACTAGATCAGCATGGGTGTGCCAAACTAAACTATCAAAGTATTAGTGAACTTTATATGTATGATGGAATTGGTCAAGGGTCCCTTGCATGACATCATGCATGCAATACATTGTGATCATGCATTCCCCAACGTCAGGTATCCCATGATGATCCCATAAGTTATGAGAAGTTCATGGCTATAGAGTAACACAGATGGCAAATACATTAGCTCTGTTCCAGCTATTGTGCCCAAGACCAATGTAAAACACACAGGTACAATGAACAGAGGACCATGGACAGTTGTTATCCCTCAATTTGTATCATTTGCTTCATTTTATGTGCCACAGCTATGGAAAGTAGCACCAAACATTTAGATATGAACCCGTGTGCATTACTTTTGGCATCCATCCCTAATTTAATTGCGGCACAACCAAGTCAAACTATCAGCCTAAGATGTTCCCTGAGGTTAGAAATAACTTGGTGCATATGTGTCAGAATCCAGTTCAGACATGTATCAGAAATAATTGGGGGACACATTAATTCTTGAAAATATCTGGATTAAAAACATGTCTTTCCTGGTACACTCACAGACCATGCCTAAAACATATGTTAGAGCCAAATTTGCATCATCTATTGACGTGAAGGCAGCACTAATTTACAGGCTCCAGTTGTGTTTTGTAACTCAGTGCAGCTGTTGCATCAACAAATGACGGTAATGTGTAGCAATTATTGTATAACTCACGGTCTCTGTATGTTTAACTTGCATTCCGCATGTCCTAAAACATTGCCTGCAGCATATGAACAAATCTGCTACTGTCACTACAGAGTATTTAAATGTACACATTACTCTGAATTGTACTCACCAACAGGGCCACCAATCACAATCCCCAGGTGGTCCAATAGGTCTTGCTCCCTGGCAACAATGTCAGCCCAACAGTGCTTTAGCTGGTGGTTGTTGCGTGGTGTGTTGTATATTCGTTGCAGATGGTACAGGACCTTTGCCAACTGGAGCCTCCTTGCCTCTATGTGATATTCCTGTATAACCCGGCCGCCTGCCTCTATCATCAATGGGAGGAAGTGGCACACCAGCCAAATGAATCCCCCCAGCTCCTCCTCTCCCATTCTACTAAGATGTGGCCTACCCAACATGCTTGAAAAAAAGAAGGAATTAAGGGGTACAGAGGATAATGAACGGAAAGGAGGAGAGGGAAATTAAAAGTAAATAACACCACAACAGCCCAACTATCCTCAAAATAACACTACCCACAACAGACTCCCAACAGTACAAAGACAAAATTAGACACCAGAAATGACAAAAAATACACCTACACAGGATACCACAGACACTTAGAAAACACCAAAAGACAATATAAAGGGCACACAGGAGACAAATTCACAATATTCACAGAGAGACAAGTCCTAACACAGCCACACAGTCAAGAAAAGTCACAGACTGCAAAGTGAAAGTGCACCCACTGTACCAATTCTGTAAAGAGGATATCCTATTACATCACTTCCTACCTCAAATGTGGTGCCTTTTTATTTTGATGCGTCAAAATATTATAATGCTTACAGTCTGTGCGTCATATTTTTTGACGCACATGCTTAGAAATTACCCTGCATCCATATTTTCAAATATTTTTTATAGTTAACCAATTTCATGGGGTACAGTGTGGGAATTACCGCTCAGGGCCAATGGATGTATCATGGCAGTGAGCATCATTTTTCTACGCATATGCAAACATTTTTGACGCACGTGCATCTTTTTTGATGCGCATGTGTCAACATTTCTGTCTTTTACTGGGTTTGGGTCATTTCTCAAATTTTATAGTGCATGACAGGTGTAACTATACAGAGATAGGCTGTTTGCACCTACATTGTACATTCCGGTGTATGGGCACATGTGGCAGATCATACTACTGCAGACCATGATCCTCTAGTTGTTGTACCAGATTTGCACTCTTCACTGATGCAATAGATCCCCAAACTTTTGGAATACAAATTGGTATTACCCAGTTTCAGCAGGTTGTGCGTCAATAGAGGATAGCAAGGCTATGCAATTCAATACAGTAACTCATTGACTGAGTGTCAATGTGTGTGAATTGGCTCTTACAATTTTAGTTGTCCCACTGTGTGAACATCACAAGACGTGTTTTCATAAATGTGCTTGTATGCATGTGTTGTCAATGTCGACAACCATCAGATGCTATTCAATGTGGAAATGGGAAAGGAAATGTGTTCTTCAGAAACGTAGCAACAAATGCTTTGTGAACTTCCCAGATTTTTGGGACATAAGCATCTCCAATGACATACCATGCACAGGATAGATAGAAGATGGTTGATCATGGCAATGTTCCAAGACTAAGCCATCACATGTCCTGGAATGTTGGATACCACTTCCTGGTCACTTGTTTGTATACTATCCGTGAGTCAGGCATTTGAAAATGCTATGTGGGTACGGTGTTTGTGACACCGAGTCCCAAAACCAATCCACAAATGTAATGCCACTCCACAGTTTGAGTCATATAAATGATCTATGTTTCTCCTGTGGAAGTGGAGGACCAGCAGACCAAGCAGCACATGTTCACGTATTTCCAGTGCTTAATTGCACAAAGGTGTCCAGTTCAAGTGTGTGGGCCCATGTGTAGCCTGTATCATTATTGGGGTTCATGTTGTCACAGTTACGTGCAGGTTTAGTCATGAGTCTGTGGAGCCATTCCCTGCATTAACAAGGTATCCTTCACAGATTAATTGAACGAAAGCCAAAGAGGAATTGAGAACACACATGGGGATAGTCCAGCTATGGCACTGCAGAATGTTTATGAGACTGACAACAGGGCAACCTTGGTGTGCTGACAAAGTTAATGGATCAGGAATTTTAAACCAGCAGGTTTCCTCTCAACATTTGTACAAAGGGTGGCTTCTAAAATTCCCACTGCAGCCGGGAACATCAGTGCCTCTGTGCTGATTAATCTCACAGCTATTCACCACGCAAGCCCCATCAATATTTTGGGGGCGATGTGAATCAGTGTGTGGACCGTCAGGGTACAAACATGTGTTGACATTTCATGCACATTATCTAACGTTATTTGTAGTGCTGGAGGCACCATACCCAATCCATGCATACAGCCATGGTACACTGTCACTATCTGTCACTCATGCATACATGAAACCCGGCAAGGGATGGGCCTTGATTAGGCTATTTGAAGACAAGTTCCACCCCATGATACGATAAGTAAACTGATTACGCTGTACAATGTATTTGAGTATTCATTGTAGACCTACCTGACACAATACCCCAGGAGGAAAGTGAGGGCATGGAAAGCAACTATGAGACAAATGTAGCCACAGTGAACCTTTATGGTAACGTAAAGACAGGAACCAGCCAGGCTAACAAGATGCAGGGTCAATCAGGAACAAAAATGAACAAGGCAAATACACAGGGCCATATTTATACTTTTTGACGCAAAACTGCGCTAACGCAGTTTTGCGCCAAAAAAATTAGCGCCGGCTAACGCCATTCTGAAGCACCATGCGGGCGCCGTATTTATTGAATGGCGTTAGCTGGAGTTAGCCGACCGGCGCTGCCTGGTGTGCGTGAAAAAAAACCACGTGCACCAGGCAGCGCCGGCGTAGGGAAAAATGGCGTTTGGGCGTCCAAAAATGGGGCAAGTCAGGCTGAGGCAAAAAAATCGTCTTAACCCGATTTGCGCCATTTTTTTTTGGTGCCCAGACGCCATTAACATGACTCCTGTCTTAGCAAAGACAGGAGTCATGCCCCCTTGCCCAATGGCCATGCCCAGGGGACTTCTGTCCCCTGGGCATGGTCATTGGGCATAGTGGCATGTAGGGGGGCACAAATCAGGCCCCCCTATGCCACAAAAAAAAATAAAAAAAAATACTTACCACAACTTACCTTTTCTTCCCTGGGATGGGTCCCTCCATCCTTGGGTGTCCTCCTGGGGTGAGCAAGGGTGGCAGGGGGTGTCCCTGGGGGCAGGGGAGGGCACCTCTGGGCTCATTCTGAGCCCACAGGTCCCTTAACGCCTGCCCTGACCCAGGCGTTAAAAAGAGGCGCAAATGCGGGGTTTTTTGCCCCTCCCACTCCCGGGCGTCATTTTTGCCCGGGAGTATAAATACCACGCACATGCCTGGGAGTCATTTTTTAAGACGGGAACGCCTACCTTGCATCTCATTAACGCAAGGAAGGTGTTCACACCAAAAAATGACTCTAACTCCATGAACTTTGGCGCTAGATGTGTCTAACGCCAAAGTATAAAAATGGAGTTAGTTTTGCGTCGAATTTGCATCGAAAAAAACGACGCAAATTCGGCGCAAACGGAGTATAAATATGCCCCACAGTGAGCAGGCAGTGCATGATCAAACGGCTGGTCTGCATGGAGGTGCTCACAGGTGTGTGCAGCTTCAGTCTCTCACAAGTCCTTTAGGTGAGAATCAAGTTCAAAGGGCCAACAGGCGACCTCTGACCCTGCATCCTTGCAGGCAGGTCGCTTCCTCCTCACCACTGCTCCGGTAAGTGCTGCCATTGTTTTGGGCTGATTTGGGCTTGCCTGGGTTTGTCTGGGCTTCTTGGCTTCTCCTCTCCCGGAAGGCCCCACCCCCTCCCTCCTCCTCGGAGCTCTTCCCGCTCCTGACTCCTGCTGCCACCGCCCGCACTCCCATTGGAGGTTTCCCTCCCTCCTCCCAGCTGCCTCTCCCCCCCACCTCCCCTCTTATGCCGGCCGCAGCGTGAGGTTAGAAGCGACCTCTGACCCTGCATCCTTGCAGGCAGGTCGCTTCCTCCTCACCACTGCTCCGGTAAGTGCTGCCATTGTTTTGGGCTTATTTGGGCTTGTCTGGGCTTGTCTGGGCTTGTCTGGGCTTCTTGGCTTCTCCTCTCCCAGAAGGCCCCGCCCCCCTCCCTCCTCCTCGGAGCTCATCCCGCTCCTGATTCCTGCTGCCCCCACCCCCGCACTCCCATTGGAGTTTTCCCTCCCTCCTCCCAGCTGCCACTCCCTCCCACCTCCCCTCTTATGCCGGCCGCAGCGCGGACGCGTGCAGCGGGCACGCCGCTGGCGCACCGAAGGCGCGCCAAAGGCAAGCCTGTCTGCGCCCGTCCGCGCCAAGAGCACGCCCAGCGCCAGACCCCCTGGCCAACACACCTCCCGCGCCACCAAACACCTTTACACTGCCAACGAACTCCACGCCCTTAATCCAGGACGCTCCTCCATCTGCTTCCAGTCCACACCGACGCGCACCAAAGGACCCTTCTCCTGCAAAGCCTGCAATTTCACCTGCAACCTAACCTCCAAACCCCAAATCAAAACAGACAACCGCCTAAGATGCATCCTACTTAACACCCGCTCCGTCCACAAACATGCAATTGAACTCTGGGACCTCCTGACCACATACTCGCCCGACGTCGCATTCCTCACTGAAACCTGGATGAATTCGGCCTCAGAACCAGACGTAGCCATAGCCATACCAGAAAACTACAAGATCACCAGAAGAGACCGAATCAATAGACCAGGAGGAGGAATCGCCATAGTCCACAAAAACACCATAAGAGTCTCCACCAACACCCACAACACCATCAACTCCGCCGAGCACCTCCACTTCAAAATCCACATCAACTCCAACAACACACTCAGAGGAACACTGGTCTACAGACCCCCTGGACCCAGACCGGAGTTCTGTGACGACATCGCCGACGCCATCAGCTTCCAAGCTCTTGCCTCAACACACTACATCCTCCTTCGTGACCTAAACTTCCACCTAGAAAATAACAATGATATCAACACCACCAACCTAATCGACAACTTCGCTAACTTCGGCCTCAAGCAACTCGTCACTACACCCACCCACTCCGCAGGCCACACACTCGACCCCATCTTCTCAGCCAGCAACCACGTCTCTTTCAGTCACACCACCGAACTCAGTTGGACAGACCACCGCTGCATCCACTTCTCCTACCAAAAAGCAGTCACTCACCACCACCGCACACAACCCCGATGCAACTGGAGCAAAATATCAATGGATCAACTGATCTCCACTCTCGCCCGGGCCCCACACCCTGGGACCCCGGACCACAACATAGCCACCACCACCCTGCATCACTGGATAGAAGATTGCGCCAAAACCCTCGCACCGCTCAAAAAAATAACAAACACCTCCCACAGAATCAAGGCCAGCTGGTTCACCCCAGAACTACAGGAATCCAAACGGCTATGTCGCAGAATGGAAAAAACCTGTCACCTTGACCCTACCAACTCCAACCACATCGCTTTCAAGGATGCCCTACGCAAACATCACCAACTGATCCGCACCACCAAAAGGACCCACTTCAAAAACCGCATCAAAGCCAACGCTCACAACAGTAAAGAGCTCTTCGGCATCATCAATGAGCTCTCCACCCCCAGGACCTGCTCCAACGAACCCCCGCCATCACAGGAGTTCTGCAACTCACTGGCAACCCACTTCCATCGAAAGATAGAAGAAATCCACAATAGCTTCAAACCCCAGACCCACCAGCTGACTACAAATACCCAAGAACCCAATGCTCCAAGCAACACCCACCTCCTCCACACCTGGACCCCCGTCAACATAGAGGACACCGCCACCACCATGGCATCCATCCACTCCGGATCACCATCGGACCCCTGTCCACACCATATCTTCAATAAGGCAAACATCATCATCGCCCCCCACCTCTGCAAAACCATCAACAGCTCCTTCGAATCAGCCACCTTCCCAGAAAGATGGAAGCACGCAGAAATCAATGCCCTGCTAAAGAAACCAAAGGCAGACCCAGACGACCCCAAGAACTACCGGCCGATCTCCCTCCTCCCCTTCCCAGCCAAGGTCATCGAAAAAATTGTAAACAGCCAACTATCCTGGTTCCTGGAAGACAGCAAGGTACTCGACATCTCCCAATCCGGATTCCGCAGAAATCACAGCACTGAGACTGCACTCATTGCTGCCACAGACGACATTAGGACCATGCTTGATGAAGGAGAAACAGCAGCACTCATCCTCCTGGACCTCTCCGCAGCTTTCAACACAGTATGTCATCACACTCTCCGCACACGCCTCCACAACGCTGAAATCCGCGACAAGGCACTCGACTGGATCTCGTCATTTCTCTCAGGCAGAACCCAGAGAGTCCGCCTCCCACCGTTCCTGTCAGAAGCCTCCAGAATCATCTGTGGCGTACCCCAATGATCTTCGATTAGCCCCACGATCTTCAACGTTTACATGGCCCCCCTCGCCAACATCGCACGAACCCACCACATCAACATAGTTTCCTACGCAGATGACACTCAGCTCATCCTCTCCCTCACGAAAGACCCTACAACTGCAAAGAACAACCTCCACAACAGACTTCACGCCATCGCCTGCTGGATGGAATCAAGCCACCTCAAGTTAAACACAGACAAGACAGAAATCCTCATCTTTGGCACCAACCCCTCAACTTGGAATGACTCCTGGTGGCCCACCTCCCTAGGAACCGCACCCTCACCCACCACCCACGCACTCAACCTATGCTTCATCTTGGACTCCACACTCAGCATGACTCAGCAGATCAATGCCATCTCTTCTTCCTGCTACAACACTCTCCGCATGCTCTGCAAAATCTTCAAGTGGATTCCCGTCGAAACCAGGAAAACTGTCACCCACGCCCTGGTCAGCAGCCGATTGGACTACGGAAACACCCTATATGCCGGAATAACAACCAAACTCCTAACAAAACTGCAAAGAATCCAGAACGCATCCGCCCGCCTCATTCTGGACATCCCACGCTGTGACAACATTTCCCCCCACCTCAGAGACCTTCACTGGCTACCAGTATCAAAGAGGATCACCTTCAAACTCCTCATCCACGCACACAAGGCCCTCCACAACACAGGCACAGCCTACCTCAATGACAGACTCACCTTCCACACCCCCACCCGCAATCTTTGCTCTGCCAGCCTCGCCCTCGCCTCCATCCCCCGCATCCGCCGCACCACCGCCGGAGGACGATCCTTCTCTCACCTAGCCACTAAGACCTGGAACTTCCTACCGCTCCACCTTCGCCAGACCCAAGACCTCTTGACATTCAGGAAATGCCTCAAGACATGGCTCTACAACCAGTAGCTCCCCCCCAGCGCCTTGAGACCCAAACGGGTGATTAGTGCGCTCTATAAATCCTTGATTGATTGATTGATTGACAGTACCTTTCTCATGGGAAGCAATGGACAGGTGATTACAGGTCCTACAGACTACAAGGCAGTGCATTATCCGACCAGAAGTCCATGCAGAGAGATGAACAATGACTATTGCATACCATACTAAAGAGGGAAGCACACTGGAGTCAGAATGTGATTCTGGGTGTGTGTAGATGAGGGAATATCTTGGTAGAAATAGTTCATTTCCAGGGCCCCCTCGAGAAGTGTGGGGAGAGAAAGAGAACATGGCAGTGGCAGGATTTATGACCTGGGATGGCATGTGCAGGGGATGTCTTGTGAGCAATGCTAGTCATACCTGGGGCACTCGTACTATCCATTTGCTGCTTACCTGGATTTCTTGTCACACATACTCCTTGCAAAGATAGCTGATGTCACACTTACTGCTGTCAAGGGTCTGGTCATACATTCCTGTTACCAGTGCAATAGCACATCCACTGCCTCATGTATGAGCCATTTTATTTCCTTAGTGAATGATGGTGTCTTAGTTGTGTGCCATATGCTGCAATGAACCATGTTGCCAACATGTATGTGTGAAATAGCTGTGGCCCTCTGCTATTGCCCTTCAAATGTGAAATGGACAGGATATATGTCATTTACAGTGAGTGTGAAGTTGGCTGTACATTCATACCCATCAAATGTGATGTGGATTTTTCAGGATCCTAATATGTATTTCTGCAATGCTCCATGAGGCTACACTCTGATTATGAATCTTAGGGACAATGTGATGCAAAAATGACTACCCAGACCACAATATAGTGATTAGAATAGGTGTTTAATGACATATGGTAAGACAGTGGTAATGGTGACTATAGTTAAAAGAAGTTTTGGACAATGTGTTGTCTCCGACGCAATCCTGCTGCTGTGTTTGGATGGTCCCCTCATGTTGATGGACAACGTCCTCCTCTTCCTCCTCTTCAGGCATTCGTGGGTCTGGTTCATAGAGGGGAATGTTCTTCCTTACACAAATGTTGTGCAGGATGGCACAGGTCAAAATTATCTTGCAGACCATTTCTGGTGAGTATAGAAGGCTGCCTCCGGTGATGTCGAGGCACCTGAATCTTGACTTCAGGATGCCAAAAGTCCTCTCGACTATGGTGCGTGTTTTTCGATGTGCCTCATTATAGGCACGCTCTGATGCTGTGCTTGGGTTTGCAAATGGGGTCATGATCCATGGCTGGATCCCATACCCCTGATCGCTGAAAGAGAAAATGAGTGAGAAACTTTTGATGTTGCTAGCACCATGATTATCACTTTGCATGCAGTTGTTATCTTGTGTTGTCTGTGACTCATCCGTGTTTGTGTTATTGTGTGGAATCCTAGACTTCTAGGATGTACCATTAGCATTGGGTTGTTTCATTATCTGAACTGGTGTTTGGCTGAGTTGCAGTACATTGTGTACTCCCTTGCATTATGTCATGTGAAAGAGGTGTCCATGTGTCTTAACTGGGGGTGGCATGATACTTCCATACACAGAATCAATTCCACAGTGGTGGTAACACGGTTGCATCTATATGGCCTGGACATCCCATCCAATTTAACATATGCAATAGAATTAGTTCAACATCAGTGAGGCCCTTTGATTTGGCTAGGTGACAATATACTACACATCTCCATAAGTTGTCAGCACTGAATTGTTGACAATTGACAATGCACAAATATCCCATTTGTGACATGTTCTCTGCAGACCTATTTCTCTGCCCTTGCCGAGTTGACTCATGTTCAAACGTGTACCTATACTACTGAGCCTGGTCCAGTTCAGCTGGCTAACTTGGTTGTGAGGTTGACATTTTGAGTGCCAGAAGGTCCATATGCCTGTACATCTGTTGTGTATATGTGTAATTGTCTCAAACCATATGTGTAGCAATGTGCACTTTCAATATTGTCCCATCAATATGTGTTCTTAACACAGTCCACTTGCTTATTGGTTGTGGGCAATGTGAGAGTAGGAGTGATGTGAGATATTGGTACTGCATCAATTATTCCATGTCACCTTCATTGTAGTCATCATCATCATCATGCTATGTGTCTCATGGTGTTTGACCTGCAGCAAAACACATTGCACACCCCTTACACAGTACTTATTGCTTGGAAGGGTGTTTGATTGAGTGTTGTTGATGTGATATTGAAAGATTAATCTTCCAAGTTGTACTGTCAGTTAAGGCCATGTCATTGTCATTGTGTTGTTTTAAATTGTTCCCTTGTGTCTGTGGAGTGGCATCTGTTGTTATTTGGAACTGTCATTTGTCAATAGGTGTGTATTCCATTGGCTCAGGAATTCAAACATGCCTAGCAGTGTCACAACCTCAGTGTCTTCCTGGCCACGTGTCAATGTAGTGGTGTATGTGTTGTGTGACCTACAGTGCTGCTGTGCAGTGTGTATATATGTAGGTTTCGGTACTTACCAACAAGTAGGCCATTTCCATATCATCCATCCTGGAAGTGTTGCTTGATGGTGCAGTGGTAGAAGATGAATGAATCATGTACACTCCCAGAATACTTTGCCACGATGTTGGTGATCAATCCCCGGTGATAGACAATGGCCTGTACATTGATGCAGTGTGTGTGCTCCCTGTTGCGGTATAAATGTTTGTTTGCAGCAGGTGGCACAATGCGTGCATGTGTGCAGTCAATGGCACCAAGCATGTGTGAGAAGCTGTTGATTTGATAAAACCCCTGTTTTGTCTCCTGCTGCTTCTGCTGTGTGTTGGGGAAGCTGATGTGGCTGGGTGTGAGGGAGATGATGGCATCCAATACCTTGGGTAGGAAGACAGAGAATGAGGGCTGTGAGATCCCGGCAACCAGGGCACCAGTGGTTTGAAAGGAGCCACTTGCCAACATGTGGAGGACAGCTAGCAGCTTGGTTTCTGGTAGAATGGTGTGGGGTGTCTGCAAGCTGGGTGCCAACTGTGGCTCAATGTTGAGCAGCAGCTGCTGAATGGCTTGCCAGTTGAGTCTGTACCTCTGGATGATGTCTTGTTGCCGGAGTCCCAGAAGGGTTGTCCTGGTGCGGAATATCCTCTCCTGCCTTCTGCGTTGTCTTTGGGGTCCCTGATGGTGTTGTGGAAGCTGCTGTTGTTGCTCCTGTGCTCTGTGTCTGCGTGCATGCTGGATGAAGAGCACCTCCATGTCTTCCTTTTGGAGCTCTGCTGTTGCTTCTGTGTGTTTTCCTTAAGTAGTGGTGTGTTTGCCCCATTTTAACGCCTGCCCTGACCCAGGCGTTATTTTTTGACGCGAATCGGGTTGTACACCATTTTCCGCCTCCGCCTCCAGTCCGTACGGGATTTTTGCACGGTAGCATGAATATGGCGCACAGGTGTTTAAGTCATTTTTTGGACAGGCACGCCTACCTTGCATGTCATTAATGCAAGGTGGTTTCCTGCATTCAGAAAACGACACACACAACAGAATTTTGGCGTTTGCAGGCTTTGGCGTCAATGTATAAATATGGTGCAAGGTTTGCGCCGAATATGCATCAAAATTTTTGACGCACATTCTATGCAGAGTATAAATATGCCCCCAAGTTTTTTAAAGTATATATAAGCATCAAAAACCTATGTAACTGTCTGCATGAAATTAATTTAAACTGTACATGAGAGTCAGAGAGCTTGCAGAAAGCCATCTATAATCCATACAATGAACTGGCATCTAGTTTAATGTTAAAGTCTGATTTAATGATACAGTTTTGAAAATTGCCACTTTTAGAAAGTTAGTATTTTCCTGCATTTAGCCCTGTGTGCATGCAGCCGGCCTCTGGTCACTTGTCTGGGATGGGTAACAGCTGGGGTTTGTATATACCTTTTAGACAGCCACACACAATGTGAGCTTAGGTGTGACGTGATGGTCCCTGGTGGGCCATCAGGACAGGATGGGAGAGAGGAGCTGGACACAGCTTCACACTTACACCTGAATAGGCTGTGTCCTGTCCCCACACAAAGGGCTGCATACCCCCTTGCAGTGAGCCTGGACCCAGGCCAGGAAGGGAGGGCCCTGTGCACTTCAAAGGCTTCGTTGAAGTCTCCCCCACTTCAAATGCACCACTGGGTATAAGACCTGGACCTCAGACCACAACCAACTCAGCACACTCCTGGCATGTGAATACCATGCCGGGATGCAGGATTGCTGTGCTGCTACAAGGACTATCACGCTGTTGGACTTCAGCTCTGGAAGAACTGCTTTCTTGCTGTGCTGACCTGCTGCCTACAGCCCTCCCTCCCTGGGTGAGAATGACTGGGCCCACATCCCTTGACCCCAACACGCAGAGTGACTACAAGGGCCAGTTACCTGGTCTTCTGTTTTCTGAAGTCTCAGGAACACAATGACTTCCAACTCACATGCTACAGCACCTGGACTCTGGCATCTGTAAGTCTTGCCCTGCCAAGTGGTGCCAATCCAATCCTGGGCCCTTGGAAGTGGATATAAAGTGATGCTTCAACAAGTTTCCCTGCATTGATGCAGTTGTTGTGCTCTGAACCGTCACATCTCCATCAACGCATCGCTGCAAGGATCGAGGACTTTTCATCACTAGTGACGTGGTACATCACCTCCATCATTTCCAACACATCTCTGACTTTGTGCATCTTGGAGCTGATGCATTGCCTCCATCCTAAGGATCGATGAGGACGCATCGCCTCCTTTGCTCTTTACATCTCCCTTGAAGCAAACAAGGTACTTTGCAATGGGCCAAAGCTGGTCCCTGTATTGGACCCACGCTCCATCACGGTTGGCCTGAACTTTTAGGTTTTACCCAGCTGTGGGCGACCAGATGGCCCAAGTTGGCGCATTATGCTTTTAAGCATTACATTTCCATTTATTCTTTAAAAATTCATACCTCCAGTTCTACTTATTGGATTTTTATCGTTTTAGTCTTGTTTTGTTCATGCAATCAATTTCTGTTTTTCTAACCATTTTTGTTTTTGTGTGGTGTTTTCACAGTTGTTATTGTTTGAAATGTTGCACTAATTCTTTATACTTTTCCTTCTAAGTTAAGCCTGAAAAGCTACCAGAGGGTGAGCACAGGTTAATTTATGGTGTGTTTGTGACTTACCCTGACTAGGATTGTGGTTCCTGCTTGGACAGAGTGCATACCTCTGCCAACCAGAAACCCAATTTCTAACACCATGGATGACCCTAATGCCAAACATTAATGTCTAGTGTATCAGGGCCAGCATTTTGTCATGATTGCCCATCCCGTGTGCCACAGTTGTCCTCCTTTATGCCAAGAATTATCCTCAATGTGCCAGCAGAAGTATTTTGCAACAGGTGCCTCCTATGCCAATAATTATTTCAAGTATAGGCATACTGGCGCCAGGATTTTGATTTGGGTTTTTTATGTGCCCAGAATTAGCTCTCTATGCCAGTATCAGTGTTTGGCCACATGTGCCTGTCATGCTAATAAGTGTCTCCTGTGTGCCAGTGCTAGCATTTTGCCATTGGTGCTTTTATAAGCCAAGAATTACCTTCAGTATGTCAGGGCCAATGGCAGACTCACAAGCTCATGCTCTTCAGATGTACACTAACACTAATTCTCATTCATATTCATTCTCACGCATTGGAAATCTTGTTCATTCATACTCACTTGCATTCACTCTTACTCAATCTCAGTTATTTACACCCATTCTCACTTCCTCTAAGTAACTCATGCTTTCTCACTTCCTCATTCTTATTTGCACTCCCTCTCACTCTCACTTATTCTCAGTCTCACTTATTCTTACTCTGACTCACTCATTCACACTCATGGTTACCCTCTTTCATTGTCATTTACACTCATTTTAATTTATACTGTCTCACACTCTCTAACATTCCTCATACTCATTCTTGCTACTTCATTATCTCTCACTTGCAGTCACTCTTTCTCACATTCATTCACTCACTCTTGCTGACTTGCTTATGCTTACTGACACCCAACCTCACTAATTCCCATTACTTGTCAAATCTCTCTCTTTGACTCACACACATGCTGACACATACAGACATAAGTTCATACATGCTTTCTCACAAACACATCCTCACCTGCACGCACACACACAACATTGTATTTTGCAATCTGCAGCTGTCATTGAAGGTTCCATTGTAGCTCCAGGTATGTTTAATTACACTAATAGTGAACAGCAGATTATTTTTCAACATTAGTGTAATAAAAATGGGCGGAAAACATGGATGATGGACCCCAAATGCACCCTGTTCTTGGCACTTTTTTTACCACCTCTGTTTGGTCTTAAACTTGTCTTGTTTTTGTGGTAGTTGAGTGTGGCAGGCCTTATTGTAGTGTAGTTATAAGTTAATTGTTTTAATAAGTTATGTATTTACTCCATGTGTTTAAAATTGTATATTATAATTTAGGGGCATATTTATACTCTGTTTGCGCCGAATTTGCGTTGTTTTTTTCGACGCAAATTCGACGCAAAACTAACTCCATATTTATACTTTGCTGTTAGACGCGTCTAGCGCCAAAGTTCATGGAGTTAGCGTCATTTTATTGCGTGAACACCTTCCTTGCGTTAATGATATGCAAGGTAGGCGTTCCCGTCTTAAAAAATGACTCCGATGCATATGCGTCGTATTTATACTCCCGGGCAAAAATGACGCCCGGGAGTGGGCGGGTCTAAAAAACCGTCGGATTTTAGCGCCTGGGTCAGGGCAGGCGTTAAGGGACCTGTGGGCTCAGAATGAGCCCAGAGGTGCCCTCCCCTGCCCCCAGGGACACCCCCTGCCACCCTTGCCCACCCCAGGAGGACACCCAAGGATGGAGGGACCCACCCCAGGGACATTAAGGTAAGTCCAGGTAAGTATTTTTTTTTTTTTTTTTTGTGGCATAGGGGGGCCTGATTTGTGCCCCCCTACATGCCACTATGCCCAATGACCATGCCCAGGGGACAGAAGTCCCCTGGGCATGGCCATTGGGCAAGGGGGCATGACTCCTGTCTTTGCTAAGACAGGAGTCATTTCAATGGGGGATGGGCGTCGTAAAAAAATGGCGCAAATCGGGTTGTGGCGATTTTTTTGCCTCAGCCTGACTTGCACCATTTGTGGACGCCCATACGCCATTTCCCCCCTACGCCGGCGCTGCCTGGTGTACGTCGTTTTATTTAACGCACACCAGACAGCGCCGCCGGCTAACGCCGGCTAACGTCATTGAATAAATACGGCGCCCGCATGGCGCTTCAGAATGGCGTTAGCCGGCGCTAATTTTTTTGGCGCAAAACTGCATTAGCGTAGTTTTGCGTCAAAAAGTATAAATATGGCCCTTAATGTTTATGGGGTTTATGTGTTGTGCAGTTGGGTATTTTTTTTTTTTTTACAGGTTTTATTTTAGGTCATCAGAGATGTCTATTTTTAATGTTTTCTTCAAGAAGATACATTTGATTACATGTTTTTAAACCATGATCTTTTTTATTTTCTTAATTTTTCAGTTTTCCTGGAGAGTTTCTTAACTTTTTTTGAGGGTTTTGAGTGGTATAAATGGTTTATTATTATTTGTTTAGAAATGTATTTTTGAGTTTGATATTTTTACGCTTTTCTGGGGAGACTTTTTATTTTTGTGTTATGAAGTATGTTTGCATTGGGGATTAATATGTATTTTCATTTCAGCCTCTGAGGCCAATAGTGATAACGGCAGTGTCAATGGTTGCAACAGGCAAGCCGGGGTCACACTGAGCCCTTAATGATGCCCATGGTAACAGGGCCTACTCAGTGGTTATAGAATTTCATAAACACCCATAAAAGTGTGAAGAGCTTCAAGGGGGTTCTACAACACATTGATTATTCTGTCAAGTTGAGGCTCAACCTGATGATGAAGCATGGTACTGATAGTGGGTGAGGGTGTTGCAAGTGGGTTATGCCCATTTAGTCCACCAGAAGTGGTTTCTCCACTTTTACTGTTAATGGGTCTCACTGCTTGAATCTCACCCACAGTAATTTCACAGTATTTGGACTGAGCTTGTTTACTAGTAGTGTCCACCTTTTAAGAGAAGGTCTGTATGGTGCAGCTAGGGTAAAGGGCACAGGGTTAGTTACACATGTGCATGCTGCTAGCATGAAACTACTATTGTGCACAGTCCAGTGTAGACCTGGAGTAGGCCTTATAATATTTCTTGTCTTTCATAGATAGGTCTGTAGGTTTACTGGAAAATTCGTAGTGCTTTCAATGTATCATACACATAGGTGAAAACTGCCTTAGAGTGCCCTTTCACTCCACTTAGGCCTACACAGTGCAGAAACATGCCAAACTGGGATAAAACATGCACACCAAGTTGGATTTTGCAAGTTCCATTAACATACATTTACATCTTGTGGGACGTGAAGATGCCTTTGTCCCACCTGATGGGCTAAGTTAATTACTGTGTTCCCCAGCAGAGGTAACACAGGTCTCCCCACACAAAGGGACGATTATTAGTGATTGGCTCAGTTCCTGGGAAGAAAGGAGTAGGTCAGAAAATCTGCATCTGATAATTAGTTGTCATACTGCATCTGGGTTGGGTCAACCCAGGTTCAATAAACAAAAGAGTAAGGCCCATATTTATACTTTTTGACCCAAACCAGCGATGGCACTGGTTTGCGTAAAAAAATGTACCACTAGCTAACGCCATTCCTATGCACCAGGCGGGCACCTTATTTAAGGATTGACGTTAGCCGGTGCTGTGGGCTTTTCAGAGTAAAAAAAAATGGCTCAAACTAGGCATTGGTTTGCGTAAAAAATTGTACCACTGGCTAACACCATTCCTATGCACCAGGCGGGCACCTTATTTAAGGATTGACGTTAGCCGGTGCTGTGGGCTTTTCAGAGTAAAAAAAAATGGCTCAAACTAGGCAGCATCGGCTGAGGGAAAAATGGGGGTTGTGCGTCAAAAAATGTTGCATGTCAGGTTTGAGTCAAAAATCATGCCTCAAACTGGACTTGCGGCATTTTTTGACGCACAACCCCATTGAAATTACTCCTGTCTTAGCAATGGCATGGCCATTGGGCACAGAGGCATGTAGGGGGGCCCAAGTCAGGCCCCCCTATGCCACTTGAAAAAATAAAAAAATTATACTTACCCCAACTTACCTGTACCTACCTGGGATGGGTCCCCCCATCCATGGGTGTCCTCCAGGGGTGGGTGAGGGTGGCAGGGTGTGTCCCTTGGGGCAGGGGAGGGCACCTGTGGACTGCTTCATGGTCAGAGACCATGGAAGTGGGCCCACATGTCCCTTAACGCCTGCCCTCACAAAGGCGTTAACAAATGGCGCACATCAGGCTGTGTGCCGTTTTTAAAGGCCAGCCCCCTCCTGTGCGTCAGAATGACACAGGAGTATAAACAAGGCGCACATGCCTTAAAGTCGTTTTTTGGAGGGGAACGCCTACCTTGCATGTCATTAACGCAAGACGGTTTCCCGCATTCAGAAAATGACGCACACAGAGGGATTTTGACGTTCGCGGGGTCGGGCGTCATTGTATAAATATAGGGCAAGGTTTGCGCTGAATGTGCGTCAATTCAGCGCCAACAGAGTATAAATATGCCCCTAGGTTCGAACATCTGGAGCCAACCCAGGCAGTCCCCACCTTTGACATTTTGGTGGGAAGGGATCCGATAGTGATGTCAGATAGGTGTGGGGCTGAGCCCACAGAGTATTTCTTCACAATGAAAACTTGATGGTGCAATATTGGATTGTCCCAGAATGCTGTGCCGGAGCGATGGGACAGGGGTTGGGGGGTGATGTGGCTTCCTAGAATAGGTCAGGGATGCCTGTCATCTAGAAGTTTCCACCCCCACTTATAAACTCTTGCACAAGGAAGGACCAGTTAAAACAAGACCCTTGTCCTGGGAGGAGAGGACAGTGGAATAATGAACAGCTCATGACTTTGGTCCAGATGACTCCCTGGGCTAAGTCTGCCTCTCCAGAGCCAGTGGTGCTGACCCCTTTATGTCCTGCTGAAGACCATTTGGGGGAAGATCTGGACTCCACTGCCACCCCACGTGTTCTGCTGGACAAAAGCTTGGAAGTCCAGGCATGGGGTTTGTTGGAAAATGGGTTATTGGTAAGGGCAGGTAGGTACCTACACTTAGCAATAAGCCACTAACCTCCACTAAGGTCCAGTTAGGTCTCAGTAAATTAAACCCAGCTCAACCCTTGGTAGCTTGGCAACGAGCGTCAAGGCTTAACTTAGGAGACAGAGTGTAAAGCATTCAAATATCACAAAACAGTAATTAAATAAAACACAGGAAACAGTTTAAAAATCCAAAACCAATTTATAAAAATAGATTATATTTTTATCTTTAAAATGACACCAAAACGAATCAAATCGGATAAGGGGAACCGGAGATATGAATTTTTAAAGAATTTTTTTTTTTTTAGCACCTAGAAACAAAAAGCGCCAATCAGGTCATCTGGTTGCACCTCGACCGGGGCGAAGTCAAAGTTTCAGGCCGACCGCGATGGAGCCCGGCTCGGCTACAGGCCGCGGGAGGCCTCGGTTAAAAGTTTACCTTCACACTTAGTCTCTTTTTCGAAGATTTTCTTCAGCGGGACGAACTTGCCAGTCCAATCTGACCTCCTGGAGCCCTTCTCCGGATACGCGATGCTGGAATCCTCTGTGGAGATTTTTACCTTCGGACTTAGTCGTTTTTTCGAGGTGAAAATCCTTCGACCGGGGAAAACCTGGATCTTGATCCGACGTCCCTGGAGCCCTCCTCGGATACGCTGGCTGGGAGGTCCCGGTCAACTTTTTACCTTCGGACTTAGGGCCTGATTCTAACTTTGGAGGACGGTGTTAAACCGTCCCAAAAGTGGCGGATATACCACCTACCGTATTACGAGTTCCATAGGATATAATGGACTCGTAATACGGTAGGTGGTATATCCGCCACTTTTGGGACGGTTTAACACCGTCCTCCAAAGTTAGAATCAGGCCCTTAGTCTCTTTTTCGGAGATTTTCTTTACCGGGACGAACCAGCAAATCGCGGTTGAGGCAAGCCGGCTAGAGTTGCCGCGGCGGGTCGGTCCCTCTACGGAGCTTTTTTACAAAAGTTGTCCAAACTTCTCCAAACTTCTGGGGCTTCTCCCAGATGTCCTTTTAAGGTTCTTTTGGGGTCCACAGCTCACCCCAAGGGTCCAGAAGTTCTGAGATGGTCCTTGGGGGGTGCGGACTACAACTCCCAGAATGCACCTGGCGCAAACTCCTTTTTGGCCACTGGACAGTGGTCAGCTGGTTGCTTTCTTCAGGAGTTGGTGCAGGGGACTCTGGATAGCAATTTTTCACCTGTAGCAAACAGGGAGTCCCTCCTTGAACCAGTTGAAGCCAGGCAAAGTCCTTCTTGTGGTGAAGCCCAAGTGTGCAGCTGGTGCAGTCCTTCTGAGTGCAGGTTCCAGGTGCAGGCCAGGGGTCCAGCAGGGAAGTCTTTCTTCTTCTGTAGTTCTTCCTTGTTGGATGTGGTAGGGAACTGAGGTGTGTGTGCAGGTCTGCCAGTTTTGTCCTTGCTCCTGGGTGAAAAGCAGCGGGGTCCTGGTTCTCCAATCAGGTGCAGGGTCCTTCCCCCTGTGATGACCACTTCCTGGGAAGTGTGGCAAAAATCAATCCCAGGAGGCAACATTCTCTAAAAATCCATCATGGCTGAATCTGATTTTTGGAGGTTACATCTGGCTGAGCCCACCCACTGGTGTGGCTAAAAATCATAAACACACCCCTCTCCTGCCCTCTCCTAATCTAATCAAGGGGGCACCTAGTTGTCTGGGGTTGCAGGATGTGGAGGTGTTGCTGGTTGCTCCAAATGTCCTTCTCTGCCTTTGAAGACCAGTTTGGCAGCCCTCCCCCTTACTGCCTCACCATCTGCTGAGGGGAGATTCCTTCCCACAGGCACATTCCGTGGTGTGAAGCCAGGCCACTTCACACCTCATCAAGGCAGCTTGGCCAAGCTGCTAGAGGCTGGCCAATCAGAGCACAGCAGCAAAAACAATGCAGGGCTGAAATTGGCAACTTTTCAGGTAAAGTTTAAAACTCTTTACCTGAACAAGTTATATTAAATCCAACAACTGGAAGTTGTGGGATTTATTACAACAATTAATTTGATACCAAATTCTTGGTATGCATCATTTAAGGAGACTTTAAAAATTAAAATAAAGTCTCCCCATTCTAGCCTATGAAGGCCATTTACTACAATGAGGGAAAAACAAATTTGGCTGTTTTTACCTCACCAGGGCTTATAAAACTATTTTTATAAAGTCCCTGCTTATACTGTAGTTACATGGCACGCAGCCCTAGGGGCACATAGGGCACACCTTAGGGGTGACTTATATGTAAAAATAAGGTAGTTTAAGACTTTGGAACTACTTTTAATTCCAAAGTCGAATTTGCATATAACTTTAATTTAAAAGCAGCCAGCAAGGCAGGCCTGCCTTTAAAATGACACTGGGCACCTCAGCAGTGCACCTATGGGTGCACCACCTATGCTGTGGTCCCTAAACCTACATGCCCTACCATATACTAGGGACTTATAGGTAGGTTAACTTAGCCAATTATAATTAGCCTAATTTGCATATCCATTTTACACAGAGCACAGGCCCTGGGACTCGTTAGCAGTACCCAGGGCACCATCAGAGTCAGGAAAACACCAGCAAAAAGTGGAAAATGGGGGCAAAAAGTTAGGGGGCCTCTGCAATCAGCCCTGTTTTCCCACAGGGTTGTTATGCTGGCTGATAGAAGAATGGCAGAACAAGATGCCCCCAAAATCAGGAGAGGAAAACTAGGCAGAAAAGAAGGCTGGTGCAGGTGGGCCTGACTCCCAGTAATGTGAGCCCATTTAGAATCCAGGAGGCCTGTTGAAAATGCTCCTGGTGGCTAGAGCTCGTCCCCAGGAGTAAAATGAATCAAAGATTTAAAAAATCAGCCCAGGGGTCCTGGAAGTACGCCTCGTTAAAGATTTGCCCATTTTTAATATGCCAGAATGATTACTGGAAAGCATGGCACTCCACTAGATTCCTTTAAATACCTCAGAGAGGGTCAGAGCCCTAAGATCAACACATCTTTAGTGAATTTATTGCTGTGAGAGTGGGAACCCTCACCTGATTCAGAATTGCCCCCAGGGGCTCCTGTCTCCCTGGAGGCTGGCACAACATTTGATACAGCCTAGAACCCCATCCCTAGAGCTCCGATGGTTGGCAGAGGGCTAGCACAGAAAGGAGGGAGAATTTACACAAAGGTTTCCGCATGACCAGTGGAGGTGACAGGGCAATGCATGAGTGGGCTCCCAGCAGACCCCCACAAAATTGGAGACACAGGACAGGGGCACCCATAAAATAAAAAATAAAAAAGTATAAAAACACCCAGCTGTAATCCAGAGCAGACGCTCAGCAGATATTCCCAACCAACGTTCTAGGAACACCCCTAATGCGGACATGGGCTAATTTGCATAGTTTGTGCTGCTCTGCGGTGCTTAATTATGTGTAGGGGTGACAACCAATGTATTTTGAATGTGTTGCAGGGGACTGTGGGAAGGGCTGGAGCCCCCCTATTGATTCCAGGAACATGATTCTCAGGCCCAGACTTACTAAAAAGTCACACAACACAAAGCAGCAAGCTAACCTGCTACGCTATGCAACAGGAAGAGAGCAGGAATGTGTTCTATGTACTAATCTCTGATGCATTCCTGCTCTCTTCCTCTGCTGGGGCACTGAGCGCTGCCCACACCAATGCACACAAAAAGAAGTTATCATGGACGGAATGTTGAACAATGTCAAACTCCCCCCAAACCCCAGTCAGAGATCGGGGTCTGAATCCATTGTGTTTTTGCTCACCACGCCATTTCAGTTTGGACACAGCCATATGCAAATCAGTCTTAACCCTGCTTCCCATAGAACAGTCCCGCCTGAACTGCCGGGCCAGGTCCCGCCCGAAACAGAAACAGGCATCCTGGGACTGGTTTCAGGGTATCACCCCTCCTCAGCAAGGCTACCTTGACTCTGGTGGCACGCAGGGCCCACCTCTGGGCATACACATCACACTGCAGGTGACAAATGCAAATAGAATAGATGATTGATGGAATGTAGAATAATGTCAAACATTCACCTCCAGTCAAAGATCCGGGCCTGAATCCATCTTTTTTTCTCACCGTGCTATTCCAGTTTGGATCCAGCCATTTTAAAAATTAGTCTTGACCCTGCTGTGCCACTGGATTCAAGCTAGCTTGGCTGCTGAGGGGTGATACCCCCCAAACCGGTTCCAGGATGTTTGCTTCTGGTCCAGAGAGGACCTGGCCTGGCAGTTCAGGCTGGACTGTTCCCATGGGGAGCCGAGTCAAAACTGATTTGCATATGGCTGGATCCAAAACTGGGGTGGCATGTTGACCAAAGGAGTGATAGATTTAACCCAGATCTGTGACTGGGGGTGAGTGTTTAAAAAGTTTCAGTACTCGGTCCATCATCTTTTTGTGTTGCCCACACCAAAGCATGCACCCTTGAACCATTGTGCAAAAGTACCTATATTACATGCAGGGTTGTTTTTGTGGAGGGAGTGACACCTTCCTGAACAAAAACAATCCTCAGAGGCATTTTCCTCTTTCTGCGTTTGCTGCATTCTGCAGCAAAGGCCCCATAGAGCCACACAAGGTGGCTTTGCATGGCTTACTAAATCTGACTTAAGGGCTTGTGTTGCTTTTGTCACTTTACAGGATGCAGGGGCAACATAAGCCCTTAGTTCATTAAACCTGGATTTAAGTCTCCTAGGTGCTGGAAGTCGTCATCTGGAAGAGGTTTGTGATATTTTCAAGTACTCTTGGAGCTGGAGTTCGAGCTTTTGTTCTATGGCATGTAAGACTTTTTGTGGTTGATCCTATGGCTGTATTTTATGTGGCCTAACCAGTGTAAATTATGACTATTTTACATGTTATTATTGTTTTGAAATTCAAGGCTTTCTTATAATACTTTATTGAAAACTTTATTGGTAAACATTACAATGCATAAATGCATTTCAATATGACTCTTGATTGTATTGACTTTAATGATGTATCCTAATATGTGGTCAAAATCTAATAGGATTACTTTATATAGTAAATTGTTGACTCCTTGACAAAGCCAGTAGGCTCTCATTAACTTGGTGAACACTTTACAAAGCCAGTGGGCCTGTCTGATCTAAAACAACACCTTCTTATATTGGGATGTTGCATTTGGCATAGGTGAGGGGTATTGGGATTATGAGGTGCATGACTTACTAGGGCGGAACTGTGATTAATAGGTGTCATCAAAGGTATTTTTATCTTTATTTGCAACTGAATGTATATCATTTAGTAGTGTGTATGTAATAAATGTACTTTTCTTTTCTCAAAGAAAATCACTGACTGGGCAATAATTTATTGCTTGGTATTGTTGTGTGCCAGCAAAGTGAGATTGGTAGCTCACAGCTCCTTACCTTAGATGGCCTTGGACTGCTCTGCTTCACTACCCAGAGAGAGACAAGTGCTAAAATGGGTAACTTGGTTCCCGTTAAGGAGGCAATTGTGGACCTGTTACACAAGATTCACAACATATACAACTAAAAACCCGGGGGCATATTTATACGCTGTCTGCGCCGAATGTGCGTCACAAAAATTTGACGCACATTCAGCGCAAACCTTGCCCCATATTTAAACTTTGACGCCCGAGCCCGCGGACGTCAAAATCCCGCCGTGTGCATCATTTTTTGGATGCGGGAACCCGCCTTGCGTTAATCATATGCAAGGTAGGCGTTCCCGTCCAAAAAATGACTTAAACGGCCGTGCGTCATATTTATGCTTCCAGGCAAAAATGCCGCACGGCCGGGAGGCGGAGCCGGAGCCGGAAAATGACACACAGCCCGATTTGCGTCAAAGATTAACGCCTGGGTCAGGGCAGGCGTTAAAATGGGGCAAACACACCTGTATTTAATCAGAACACAGAAGCAACAGCAGAGCAGCAAAAGGGAGACATGGAGGTGCTTCTCATCCAGCGTGCATGCAGACGCAGAGCCCAGCAACAACAACAGCAGCTACCACAACACCAGCAGGGACTCCAAAGGCAGCGCAGAAGGCAGGAGAGGATATTCCGTGCCAGAACAACCCTTCATGGCCTCAGGGAACATGACATCATCCAGAGGTACAGGTTGAACTGGCAGGCCATTCAGCAGCTGCTGCTCAACATAGAGCCACAGTTGGCACCCATCTTAATGACACCCCGCACCATCCCAACAGAAACCAAGCTGCTAGCTGTACTTCACATGTTGGCAAGTGGCTCTTTTCAAACAACTGGTGCCCTGGTTGCTGGAATATCACAGCCATCATTCTCTGCCTTCTTGCCCAAAGTACTGGATGCCATCATCTCCCTCACACCCCACCACATCTGCTTCCCCAACACACAGCAGAAGCAGCAGGAGACAAAACAGGGGTTTTACCAAATTAACGGCTTCCCACACGTCCTTGGTGCCATTGACTGCACACATGTACGCCTTGTCCCACATGCTGCAACTGAACATCTATACCACAACAGGAAGCACACACACTCCATCAATGTGCAGGCCATTGTCGATCACCAAGGATTGATCACCAACATCGTGGCAAAACATCCTGGGAGTGTCCATGACTCCTTCATCTTCCGTCACTCTTCCATCAATCAGCACTTCCAGGATGGACGGTATGGCAATGGACTACTTGTTGGTAAGTACAAAAACCTACTTATATACACACTGCACAGCAACCCTCTAGGACACACAACACATACACCACGACAGCAACATGTGGACAGGAACACACTGCGGTAGTGACATCACTAGCCATGTTTCATAGGTCAGCATTGAACCTGTCACACATCTGAAATTAGTGTACAGTCTAATGTCAAGACGTCAGTGATCACAATGTTTGGAGAGGTTTGCCTATTTGTCACCTTGCAAAATGTAATCGTCTCACTGATGTTTAAATTAATACATTGCATAAGTCTAAAAGGATTGGGATGTCCAGGGTACATTGATGCTACCGTGTTACCACCACTGTCAAAATTAATCTGTGTATGGAAATATCATCTCACCCCCAGTGAAGATACAGGGACACATGTATCACAAGTCACAATGCCAGGGAGTGCACACTGTACTGCAAATCCCAAAACATACTGCTGACAACCGGTCAGCAGGCAAACACTCGTTCAGCCAAAGAAACAACCCAATGCAGATGGTACATCTTACAAGGCTAGGACGGAACACAATAATACAAAAGAGTCACAGACAACACAAGACAACTACTGCCATGCAAGGTGATTTCAATGGGGCAAGCTACATCAACATGATCCCATTCATTTTCTTTTTCAGCTGATCAGGTGTATGGGATCCAGCCATGGATAATGACACCATTTGGCAACCCAAGCACTGCAGTAGAGTGTGCCTACAATGACGCACATAGGAGGACACGCAGCATAGTCGAGAGGACCTTCGGCGTCCTCAAGTCGAGATTCAGGTGCCTCGACATCACAGGTGGCAGCCTCCTATATTCCCCTGAAATGGTCTGTAAGATCATTCTAACATGTGCCATCCTGCACAACATTTGCATATGAAGGAACACTTCCCTCTTAGAACCAGAGCCACACATGCCTGAAGAGGAGGAAGAGGAGGATGCTGGCCTGCAACATGAGGGGGAACAACAAAACACAGCTGCTGGATTGCGTAGGCGCCAACATATAGTGAACAATTTATTTTAAAACTAATCACCATCACCACTGTATTAACTAATGTAAATAAACACTGATAATAATCACCATATCATGGTCTGGCTAATCATTTTTGCTCACCTTTATCTCTAACTATCAGAATAAGAGTGTAGCCTCATGGAGCATTGCTGATATACCGATCAGGACACAGAAATTTCCAAAGCAATTGTGATGCGTGTCATACAACAGTCACATACACACACACTGTAAATGACATATATCCTGTACATTTCACCTTTGAAGGGCAATAGCAGAGGACCACACCTATTTCACACATACATGTTGGCAACATGGTTCATCACAGCATATGGCACACAACTAAGACACCATCACTCAATATGGGGAAAACAAGCCTCATACATGAGGCAGTGGATGTGCTATTGCATTGGTAACAGGAATGTATGACCAGACCCTTGACAGCAGTAAGTCCAACTGCACCGATCTTTGCAAGGACTATCTGTGACTAGAGTTCCATATAAGCAGAACATAGACAGCACAAGTGCCACACCTATGACAAGCATTGCGCACATGACATTCCATGTACACGTCAGCCCATTTCCTAACTCCTGACACACCCATGCTCCTGGTCACAACCCACCTGTCTGAAGAGGTCCCTGGAATGGTAATATGCGTACCCCGATATTCCCTCCTCTACACACACACAGACTAACAATACTAATCCTGTGTGCTACACCCTTTCCTATGTTATGCCATTGTCATAGTACATCTGACTGCATGGGCGTCAGGTCAATTAATACACTGGCTTGTAGTTTCTAAGCCCTGTTATCACCTGTAGATTGCTTCCCGTGTGAAAGGTACTGTTGGCCATTTGAATTCGAATCTCACATACAGGACTTGTGAGAAACTGATGGAGCACACACCTGTGATCACCTCCAGGCACACCACCCATTTGAACATGCACTGCCCCTGCTGATGCCTGGAACAGCATAGAAGTTTCCATTTTGTCAAATACACAGTTATGCATTGCTAGTAATTAAGCCATGTAACTCAGCCCTTGGGTTCATGTGTCACCTTCAAAAACACAGGACATACACAGTTTTCCATGTCAACTGTCTTGTTCTTCCTCCGACCAGTCTTAGTCAGATCACTGATTATGTACCTTGTGAAATTACTGGATCCAGGTGACCCTGCATCCTGTCAGCCTGACTGGCACCTGTCTGTGCATTACCCTAAAGGTTCCTTGTGGCTACATATGTACCACACTTGCGTTACCAAACCTCTCATTCCTCAGAGGGTATTTTGTCATGTGCTTCCTCAATGCATACCCAAATACATTGTATAGCATCATCTGCTTTTTAATTGTACCATATTAGTAAAATTGTCTTTGAATACCAAAATCATGGCCCATCCCTTGTCTGGGTCTCATGTATGCATGAACGACAAAGTGTGACAGTGTACCAGGGCAGTATGCAGGGATTGGGTATGGTGCCTCAAGCAGAACCAGCTACCTCTGATAATGTGCATGAAAAGCCCACACATATTAGGACCCTGACAGTTCACATGCTGAATCACATTGCTCACAACATATTGATGGGCTGTGCATGCTGAATAGCTGCTACATTAATCAACACAGAGGCTATGATGTTCCCAGATGTAGTGGGAACTTCATAGGCTAACCTGTGTACAAATGTTGTAATGACACCTGCCAGAACATGACACCTGAGACATTATCTCACTCAGCACACCAAGGTTGCCCTGTTGACAGTCTCATAACACGTCTTCAGTGACAGGGTGGGACCATCCCCATGTAGGTTCTCATGTCCTCATCGACTTTACTCACATTGATCTACGAAGGTTACTCAGTAGATACAGGAATAGCTGCCACTGACTCATGATGAGACCTGGACGTAACTGTGACAACATACATTCCTAAAAATATACAGGATCAACATTGGACCACACACATGAACAAGACACCTCTGTGCAATTGATCACTGGAAATATGTGGCCACGTGCTGCCTCGTCTGCTGGTCCACCACTGCCACTGGAGAGTTGTGGCTCAGTCATATGACCACAACTGTGGCGTCATATTACATTTGTGGTTCACCTTTGGCTGTCTGTGCCAATAACATGGTACCCACTTAGTCTATGCATGTGCCTGACTCACTGTGGGTTCACCAACAAGTGCCTAGGAAGCAGTTACCAAATGTCTAGGACATGGGATTGCCAACTTGTGGACCATTGACATGAACAAGCGTCTGCCATCTATCCGGTGCATGCTTTTTGTCATTTGTGGTGTCTACGTTAACCAAAATCTTGGAAGTGCACACAACAGATGTTGCTACATGTATGACTAGCACATGTCCTCTCTCATTTCCACAATGACTTGCATCTAAGGTTTGGACACATTGACTTCACATTCATACAAGCATATTTGCAATAATGCATTTTGTGATGCACACACACTGGGTCGACAACTACATTAGTAGCTAAGGCACACATATTGAGCCATAGGCATTGAGGTATTGTACTTATGTGCATCACCTTGCTAACCTCTCCTGATGCCAGACATGCCCAAATTATGCAATACATTTATGTAGGCCACACATATGGCCATCTAGTGCGTCAGCCAAGCGTGAGAATCCTGTTAAGGAAGTAGCGGGTCATGGTCCGCAGCAGTATGATGTCTCACATGTGAACATACACCATCAACACCAAAGTGGGTGCAATCAGCCTATCTCATTTATGTCACAAATGTAACATTACATTAAAATGGCAAAAATACCCAAAACCAGTTCATGCCCTGAAATTTTGACGCATACGTGTCAAAAAATTATGCACAAGCGTAAAAATATTATGCTTATGCCTGAAAAACTACGCATAATGCCATGAAAATTGGTTAAGTGTTAAGACTATTTCCAAATATATGGATGCAGACTAATTTTTACTCCTGTGCGTCGAAAAAAATGACGCACATACTGTATGTGCGAAAAAATATGACGCATAACGATAAAAACGGTGCCCATTTTATGCAGGAAGTGATGTAATAGGATATCCTGTTTACAGATTATGTAAGCGGTGGTTCTTTAACTTTCACTTTGCAGTATTTGATTCTTCTAGACTGTGTGGCTGTGTTCTGAGTTTTGTCCAGTGAAATTGTGCTTTTGTCTCCTGTGTGCTCCATTACTTGTTAGTTTGTGAAATAAATATTGTTGTATACTGTCTGAGTTCTACTTTCCCCCTTTTCTCCTTTGTTCTTCTTTATCCCCTATTCCCCTTTTTGGTGCTAAAATGTTGGGTAGGCCACGTCTTAGCAAGATGGGTGAGAAGGAGCTTGGGTTTTTTTTATGGCTGGTGTGCCATTTACTCCCACTGATGATTGAGGCGGGGGCAGAGTGATACAGGGGTATCACACCGAGGCACTTCGAATCCGGTGGAGAAAGGTCCTGCATCATTTCTAGTGCGTATCGAGCCAGAGGAATGACCACCAGCTGAAGCACCACTGGGCTGACCTCATCACCAGGGAGCAAGATCTGCTGGACCACCTGGGAATAGTGATTGGTGGCCCTGTTGGTGAGTACAAATCATGTAAATGAGCGCAATTAAAAGCTCTGTAGTGACATCAGATGATTTGTACAATATCTGCCGGCTAAGTTGCTGAGTGTGTGGAATGCTTCGGAAACATACAGGGTCATTGATGGACTATGTGAAGGACCACAATTGCTAGCTGTCAAGAAGCACGTGCTCTGCAAACTTACTGAATACTTTTGCTTAATGTAATTTGGTGCCACCTTTGTGTCAGACAGCAGCACAAATTAGGAGCCAATCATGTCTATATAGGTCACATTTGCCAGTGAAGTATAGATTTTCCAAAATATTGGCAACTTTTGTTGACGCAACAGCTAGACTGACTTTCGAAACACTACATGATGCAGAAATTGAGTGCAGGCTTCACGTCATTTGATGATAGCAATGTGGCCCAGACATATGTCTCATGTGTGTCTGGTGAGTGTGTAAGGAAAGCATTCACGGTAGTTCTATGAATGTTAGGGAATTATTGTGGTCCTTCATTATTTTGGATACATGTCAGATCTGGATTTGGAAACATAGGGAAAAAGTGTAAGGTGCCCTCAGCTAACATCTTACACTGGTATTTGGTGTTTGCTGTTCCACCTTTCGTTTAGAGATGGCAGGCCAAAGGTATGCACATGGGTTCATGTCTCTATGGTTGGTGCAAATCACCATAGCTGGGCCACATCAAATGAAGAAACTGTAACAACATGAGGGCTTACAAATGTCCCTGCCCCTCTGTACATTGTACCTATGTGTCATAAATGTGTCATGGCCACAATGGCTGTTTGACTGGTAATGCACTCCTCAAGTAACCAGGCTATGGATGTCTCTCTTAGATGCACATGATGAGACGAATACACGCCATTATTATGTCTGCTTACTAATGAAGGAGCATGTTTGCCACCACATGGTAGTTAGGGCCACTGCATGTGTGCAGATATGTGTGTAATTGTCACAGGAGACCCATGCTATGTAAATGTTAGGCATGCTATATTGGATGCAGTATCACCATGTCTGAGTGGCTTTACTTACTTTTGTCATCTTACACATAGTTTTTGTCTTTGGAATTGTTGGTCAGTGCACAGATTTTGAGCACATTTCTTCCTTCCATGCCTTACAGGTGGACCCGCACCCTACACTGTGGGCGAGGTGGCTTCATTTGAGGACTCCGAGAACTGCAGTAAGTGTTGATATGTCTGTTATGTGTTGTGTTTGCTGGTGATGTGTGATGGACTCCTGTGTGTTGAACACATAGCAAGGTGTGATGCGCTGGCTCATCATTTGTCTTGTTCCATGAGTGGGATTTCATTTTCTAAGCATTTTGGAGTTTGCCAATGCTTATCCTATTGTCTTATCTAGGGATTCTAGGTCATTCCTGTAGGCCCCAATGTGAACTGGGGTGAGTCATGTGGATAACACTTGTATCAAAAAGAGTCGCACTGGACCTAATCTCAGATTTAGTCTGCCTGTCAGACCCACATTCTCCCAGAATGGGGCTGCAAACTGCTTACCCACAGACTTCTGCTTCCCTATTCACCAAAGTACTTATGAAACTGTAGGGTGAACTTCCTAGCAGCATGTAGCTCCACATGTAGTACTACAAGTATGTGGCACTTGAGTGCAATGGCCTAGGTGTGCATGCAAATCATGGCCAGGGGTGTTCTTGCAACTCTGTGTCTGTTGTAAGTCATGCCTTACTGGAAGTATATGACGTGGACAAAGGTCTGCATTTCCGGACATGTGTGGCGCTGCGATTGGTCAAGGGTTTGCTCTCTCCTATTTGTAAATACACCTTACCTGTGGTGTGTGTGTAGAGCCAAACACATATCCAGCTTTCCTAAGCTTCCTGGGTGTCCATGTTGTTTAAAATTGTTAGTTGTTTCTCCACCCCCCACCCTCAAACACAGGCATGGGTTTGTGAATAGTGTACCTATGACTTATGATACAAGTATGTTACACAGACATGTAAATCAGTGAATGTTTGGTCGGAACCTAGTATACACGCTCATGTATAGCACATGAGTACTATACTAGCAAATCCATTTACAACTTGCAGATCATGTGGCCCTAGATTTCCATCCCGTACACTGACATTTGTAGCCCTGGCATTGGCGCAGGATGTGCTGCATGATTGTTAGCTGAAAACTGCCAGAACTCTGATGCCAAATTAATGCCAGTTGTTACCCATCTTGTAGGGATTGGATGTGCTATGTGTGATACGACCTTTGTAGGCTGGCCTGCCATGTACTTCCTCAGGGACATTCAATGATCTGTATGATGATAGGAGCTGGTACAAGTACAGTAGATGTACTGTCTGATTTACTTCTTGTGCCATTTCACACAATGCAGTTCCTAATGTAATTTTTTGCCTTTGTCTTCACAGCTGCTAACATGACACCCATCCAGGTCCATGAGTTCCAGAGGCGGGCAATGCGTTACCAGCATATCCTGCTGGTAGAGTTGGGGTTCAGACGGATGGCCCGAAGATACAGGAATGAATGGGCCTCCGGAGCATGGAGGGCTTTCCCACAGGGTGGCCCTTCTTTGCCCACCACAGCCACCACCAGCACGACCACCACTACCACCCAGGTGGCACCACCCACAGCTGGGACTGTTGTCCCAACAACGTTTGCAAGTGCTCCAGGCCCTAGCAGTGGACCACCTTCAGGGCAGCCCACAGGCATTGACAATACACGCTCACACACCTCCTCAGCTGGTACCCATACCGCCCCAGCTGCTACAGTTGACCCTGCAGCTTTTCAGGACATGCAGCGCAAAATGGACTGTGTCCTCCGTAAAATTAGTCACCTGAGCGGGGATGTTCGCCATATGAACAGGCGTGTGCGGTCGATTAAGCGGACCCTCTGGAGGGCCAACCTCTAGACTTTGTAAATGGACATGATTCCCTCCCCTCCCTCATCTTTCCTTGTTCTTATACTTAGTGGGCTTAAGGGGCTATGGGCCAGATGTAGGAAGGCTTTTGCGACTCGCAAACGGCGAAAAACGCTGTTTGCGAGGCACAAAAGCCCTTACGCGATGCAGAATCACATTTTGCGAGTCGGTACCGACTCACAAAATGTGATTCCGACTCGCAAATAGGAAGGGGTGTTCCCTTCCTATTTGCGACCGCATCACGATGTAGAGTTGATTTGTGACCGCGAAAGCGGTCGCAAATCAACTCGCAGTTACCATCCACTTGAAGTGGATGGTAACTCATTCGCAAAAGGGAAGGGGTCCCCATGGGACCCCTTCCCCTTTGTGAATGCTCACAAAAATATTTTTTCAGAGCAGGCAGTGGTCCTATGGACCACTGCCTACTGTGAAAAAACCCGAAACAAAAAGGTTTCGGTATTTGTTTTATTTGCAGCCCGTTTTCCTTAAAGGAAAACGGGCTGCAAAGAGAAAAAAAAAAATGCTTTATTTAAAAGCAGTCACGGACATGGTGGTCTGCTGTCTCCAGCAGGCCACCATCCCCGTGAGTGCCTAGACTCGCTATGGGGTCGCAAATTGCATAGCGAGTCGCAGAAGGTGTCTGAGACACCTTTCTGCATTTCCTTTTGCGAGTTGCAAATTGCGAGTCGCTGGGACTCGCAATTTGCAACTCGCAAAAGGGAACCTTCCTACATCTGGCCCTTAGTGTTAGGTTAGTATAGGCTGTTAGTTTAGTTAGTGTTAGTGGGTGGGGGTTGGGGGGTCCTGATTATTTCTAATTTTTCTTTTTGAGTGTGCTGGCTATGTTGGGGTTATTGTGTGTTTAGAAAAAAATATATTTTTTTTTTAAATAACAAAAATTACAAAAAAATATATATTTGTATAGGATAGTATAGTATGTGTTTAGTTTAGTATCTGTTGTCCTCCATGTGTCCCGTCTCATAAGGGGGGCGGGGTTGATGTTTAGAACGTTTCATTAACGTGATAAGTAAGTTTAGCTTAGGTTAGTTAGGGACAGTTGTGGGTAATGAGTAGTTAGGGTAGATTAGGGTAGGGAAGACTTTTCCCCGAGTTTCATCTTCTGTTATTACCGTTTAATAAATATATAGTGAACCCTTTACAGTATGTGTTAAATGCTTGTTGATCAGGGCCTTGGCATAAGTACACATGAATTTTGTTCTATTACATTTGTGTCCTATGCTATGAACAAATCCCAACTGAGCTGTAAGATTGGAAGCTACCCCAGAGCTACCTTGCAAAGATTCCACCATTCATTGCAACCACCAATCGCAGTTACTATGGATCCCAAACGTGTTTTTTCAATAAGTATGTTTTCAAAGTCACAAACAGTGCTTCCAGATTTGGTATTGGGGGAACTGTTTTATGTCTAACTGCAGTGTGATGTTCAAGGAAACCCTTATAAGGTGAGTGGTCGTAAGCACTCTTGTAATATCGTCTTCATGACTCACAAACATCATTTGTGACACTGTTCAGCATGATTACTTATTTGGATGTAAACTCAGACACCTTCATTCATGCAGTTTTTTGAGTGTTTGCTTAGATTTGTGGGCACTGTTATATGTGTTAGTATTGCATGGTGACAACATTTTGCTGCCACTATTTGAAGGCTTAGATATCCCTTGAGGAAGCATTATTCTGTCCAACACAGCATGATGGTGTATGGTTTCTCTTTTCATCAGATACTACCCTCAGGAAGGGCAGAGTATGATGCAATCCAGGCCACTGAGCAAAGTTTTCAGACTACATAATTTAAGGACAGTTGTATTGACAAGCTACGTAATTTGACAGGAGGCACATTTCAGTTATCTACTGCACAGTTGATGTGTCACATTACACAGAGACAAAGTGGTTGTGTAAGTTCTATTTATTCAAAAGTGCTGTAGTGGTATATGGACATTGTCCATGATTGTGAGTCCATTATAGTGACATCTTCCATTGTGATCCTACACAAGTGGTAAAGGAAAATGTATTTGACATGCTGGGGTGATGTGTCAGACAGTGCAGAGGGACAGGATTTGCCAATGAGTAAGTGAGAGACAATCACTGGGCAGGATGACAAGATAAACAGTCATTGAGTACAGTTGTTGTAAGACTGGCATGTTACAAAGCGCTGGACCTTGGTAATAGTTGGCCATGTGGCAGGGACTAATGCTTCCGGGTACTTTTCCATGTGAAGGTGATCTGTTTCATGTCTTCTTCTTCTGATGTGTGTGTTGCCTCCATTGTCTTTGGTGGTGGTGGTTGTGAAGGGGCAACACACACCTCAGTGTTAGAAGACGTGGAGTCAGACATCCCGGTCGCTGCTACCTGTGAAGGTCTTAAGGGCAGTACTGCTGCAAGGAGGATCTGCTGATTCTTAAGAATAGCAGCCACATCACAATGGTAGGCAGCCAGGTCGGCCCTGAGGGGGTCATGATTGCATTCGTGCATGCAGTGGAAGGTTTGGGGCGCGAGGTGTTGTGCAACTCCCTTACTGCAGTGGTGAATTCCTTGACAGTTTGTTGTAGTCCTTGCAGGATGGATGTTAGGGCTTGCATGGCTGCTGCCTGATCTGTAGATGACATCATGCACAAACACACCCCCTCTAGGCTGGCTGCCAAAGTTTGCATCCCCACCCGCACCTCCTTGGCCAGCTCCCGCTGTACTCCGACTACAGTTCTCTCAAAGCTGGTGCCTGTGTCGCCTGAGTCCTCAGCTGTATTGGAGCTGGCATGTCTTACAATTGGTGTTGTGGGTGGGTCCTCTGTGATGGCTGCTTGTTCTGAGCTCCTCCTTGTGACTGAAGGTGGGATCTAGAGGGTTCCAAGGAGATCTTGTAGGGCCTGGTGGCTGATGTTTGTCAGCTCGTCATCCATGTCATCAGGGTAGTCCTGGACAGGCATATCCGCAGGAGATCCATCATCCTCTGCAATGAAATAGGGTACAATTAGTGTGTCTGTGTTGTGGCATTGGTGATGTGACATGCCTGCCTTGTGATGATTTCACATTGTGATCTGTCAGCCTGACTGGCACCTGTCTGTGCATTACCCTAAAGGTTCCTTGTGGCTACATATGTACCACACTTGCGTTACCAAACCTCTCATTCCTCAGAGGGTATTTTGTCATGTGCTTCCTCAATGCATACCCAAATACATTGTATAGCATCATCTGCTTTTTAATTGTACCATATTAGTAAAATTGTCTTTGAATACCAAAATCATGGCCCATCCCTTGTCTGGGTCTCATGTATGCATGAACGACAAAGTGTGACAGTGTACCAGGGCAGTATGCAGGGATTGGGTATGGTGCCTCAAGCAGAACCAGCTACCTCTGATAATGTGCATGAAAAGCCCACACATATTAGGACCCTGACAGTTCACATGCTGAATCACATTGCTCACAACATATTGATGGGCTGTGCATGCTGAATAGCTGCTACATTAATCAACACAGAGGCTATGATGTTCCCAGATGTAGTGGGAACTTCATAGGCTAACCTGTGTACAAATGTTGTAATGACACCTGCCAGAACATGACACCTGAGACATTATCTCACTCAGCACACCAAGGTTGCCCTGTTGACAGTCTCATAACACGTCTTCAGTGACAGGGTGGGACCATCCCCATGTAGGTTCTCATGTCCTCATCGACTTTACTCACATTGATCTACGAAGGTTACTCAGTAAATACAGGAATAGCTGCCACTGACTCATGATGAGACCTGGACGTAACTGTGACAACATACATTCCTAAAAATATACAGGATCAACATTGGACCACACACATGAACAAGACACCTCTGTGCAATTGATCACTGGAAATATGTGGCCACGTGCTGCCTCGTCTGCTGGTCCACCACTGCCACTGGAGAGTTGTGGCTCAGTCATATGACCACAACTGTGGCGTCATATTACATTTGTGGTTCACCTTTGGCTGTCTGTGCCAATAACATGGTACCCACTTAGTCTATGCATGTGCCTGACTCACTGTGGGTTCACCAACAAGTGCCTAGGAAGCAGTTACCAAATGTCTAGGACATGGGATGGCCAACTTGTGGACCATTGACATGAACAAGCGTCTGCCATCTATCCGGTGCATGCTTTTTGTCATTTGTGGTGTCTACGTTAACCAAAATCTTGGAAGTGCACACAACAGATGTTGCTACATGTATGACTAGCACATGTCCTCTCTCATTTCCACAATGACTTGCATCTAAGGTTTGGACACATTGACTTCACATTCATACAAGCATATTTGCAATAATGCATTTTGTGATGCACACACACTGGGTCGACAACTACATTAGTAGCTAAGGCACACATATTGAGCCATAGGCATTGAGGTATTGTACTTATGTGCATCACCTTGCTAACCTCTCCTGATGCCAGACATGCCCAAATTATGCAATACATTTATGTAGGCCACACATATGGCCATCTAGTGCGTCAGCCAAGCGTGAGAATCCTGTTAAGGAAGTAGCGGGTCATGGTCCGCAGCAGTATGATGTCTCACATGTGAACATACACCATCAACACCAAAGTGGGTGCAATCAGCCTATCTCATTTGTGTCTGGTGAGTGTGTAAGGAAAGCATTCACGGTAGTTCTATGAATGTTAGGGAATTATTGTGGTCCTTCATTATTTTGGATACATGTCAGATCTGGATTTGGAAACATAGGGAAAAAGTGTAAGGTGCCCTCAGCTAACATCTTACACTGGTATTTGGTGTTTGCTGTTCCACCTTTCGTTTAGAGATGGCAGGCCAAAGGTATGCACATGGGTTCATGTCTCTATGGTTGGTGCAAATCACCATAGCTGGGCCACATCAAATGAAGAAACTGTAACAACATGAGGGCTTACAAATGTCCCTGCCCCTCTGTACATTGTACCTATGTGTCATAAATGTGTCATGGCCACAATGGCTGTTTGACTGGTAATGCACTCCTCAAGTATCCAGGCTTTGGATGTCTCTCTTAGATGCACATGATGAGACGAATACACGCCATTATTATGTCTGCTTACTAATGAAGGAGCATGTTTGCCACCACATGATAGTTAGGGCCACTGCATGTGTGCAGATATGTGTGTAATTGTCACAGGAGACCCATGCTATGTAAATGTTAGGCATGCTATATTGGATGCAGTATCACCATGTCTGAGTGGCTTTACTTACTTTTGTCATCTTACACATAGTTTTTGTCTTTGGAATTGTTGGTCAGTGCACAGATTTTGAGCACATTTCTTCCTTCCATGCCTTACAGGTGGACCCGCACCCTACACTGTGGGCGAGGTGGCTTCATTTGAGGACTCCGAGAACTGCAGTAAGTGTTGATATGTCTGTTATGTGTTGTGTTTGCTGGTGATGTGTGATGGACTCCTGTGTGTTGAACACATAGCAAGGTGTGATGCGCTGGCTCATCATTTGTCTTGTTCCATGAGTGGGATTTCATTTTCTAAGCATTTTGGAGTTTGCCAATGCTTATCCTATTGTCTTATCTAGGGATTCTAGGTCATTCCTGTAGGCCCCAATGTGAACTGGGGTGAGTCATGTGGATAACACTTGTATCAAAAAGAGTCGCACTGGACCTAATCTCAGATTTAGTCTGCCTGTCAGACCCACATTCTCCCAGAATGGGGCTGCAAACTGCTTACCCACAGACTTCTGCTTCCCTATTCACCAAAGTACTTATGAAACTGTAGGGTGAACTTCCTAGCAGCATGTAGCTCCACATGTAGTACTACAAGTATGTGGCACTTGAGTGCAATGGCCTAGGTGTGCATGCAAATCATGGCCAGGGGTGTTCTTGCAACTCTGTGTCTGTTGTAAGTCATGCCTTACTGGAAGTATATGACGTGGACAAAGGTCTGCATTTCCGGACATGTGTGGCGCTGCGATTGGTCAAGGGTTTGCTCTCTCCTATTTGTAACTACACCTTACCTGTGGTGTGTGTGTAGAGCCAAACACATATCCAGCTTTCCTAAGCTTCCTGGGTGTCCATGTTGTTTGAAATTGTTAGTTGTTTCTCCACCCCCCACCCTCAAACACAGGCATGGGTTTGTGAATAGTGTACCTATGACTTATGATACAAGTATGTTACACAGACATGTAAATCAGTGAATGTTTGGTCGGAACCTAGTATACACGCTCATGTATAGCACATGAGTACTATACTAGCAAATCCATTTACAACTTGCAGATCATGTGGCCCTAGATTTCCATCCCGTACACTGACATTTGTATCCCTGGCATTGGCGCAGGATGTGCTGCATGATTGTTAGCTGAAAACTGCCAGAACTCTGATGCCAAATTAATGCCAGTTGTTACCCATCTTGTAGGGATTGGATGTGCTATGTGTGATACGACCTTTGTAGGCTGGCCTGCCATGTACTTCCTCAGGGACATTCAATGATCTGTATGATGATAGGAGCTGGTACAAGTACAGTAGATGTACTGTCTGATTTACTTCTTGTGCCATTTCACACAATGCAGTTCCTAATGTAATTTTTTGCCTTTGTCTTCACAGCTGCTAACATGACACCCATCCAGGTCCATGAGTTCCAGAGGCGGGCAATGCGTTACCAGCATATCCTGCTGGTAGAGTTGGGGTTCAGACGGATGGCCCGAAGATACAGGAACGAATGGGCCTCCGGAGCATGGAGGGCTTTCCCACAGGGTGGCCCTTCTTTGCCCACCACAGCCACCACCAGCACGACCACCACTACCACCCAGGTGGCACCACCCACAGCTGGGACTGTTGTCCCAACAACGTTTGCAAGTGCTCCAGGCCCTAGCAGTGGACCACCTTCAGGGCAGCCCACAGGCATTGACAATACACGCTCACACACCTCCTCAGCTGGTACCCATACCGCCCCAGCTGCTACAGTTGACCCTGCAGCTTTTCAGGACATGCAGCGCAAAATGGACTGTGTCCTCCGTAAAATTAGTCACCTGAGCGGGGATGTTCGCCATATGAACAGGCGTGTGCGGTCGATTAAGCGGACCCTCTGGAGGGCCAACCTCTAGACTTTGTAAATGGACATGATTCCCTCCCCTCCCTCATCTTTCCTTGTTCTTATACTTAGTGGGCTTAAGGGGCTATGGGCCAGATGTAGGAAGGCTTTTGCGACTCGCAAACGGCGAAAAACGCTGTTTGCGAGGCACAAAAGCCCTTACGCGATGCAGAATCACATTTTGCGAGTCGGTACCGACTCACAAAATGTGATTCCGACTCGCAAATAGGAAGGGGTGTTCCCTTCCTATTTGCGACCGCATCACGATGTAGAGTTGATTTGTGACCGCGAAAGCGGTCGCAAATCAACTCGCAGTTACCATCCACTTGAAGTGGATGGTAACTCATTCGCAAATGGGAAGGGGTCCCCATGGGACCCCTTCCCCTTTGTGAATGCTCACAAAAATATTTTTTCAGAGCAGGCAGTGGTCCTATGGACCACTGCCTACTGTGAAAAAACCCGAAACAAAAAGGTTTCGGTATTTGTTTTATTTGCAGCCCGTTTTCCTTAAAGGAAAACGGGCTGCAAAGAGAAAAAAAAAAATGCTTTATTTAAAAGCAGTCACGGACATGGTGGTCTGCTGTCTCCAGCAGGCCACCATCCCCGTGAGTGCCTAGACTCGCTATGGGGTCGCAAATTGCATAGCGAGTCGCAGAAGGTGTCTGAGACACCTTTCTGCATTTCCTTTTGCGAGTTGCAAATTGCGAGTCGCTGGGACTCGCAATTTGCAACTCGCAAAAGGGAACCTTCCTACATCTGGCCCTTAGTGTTAGGTTAGTATAGGCTGTTAGTTTAGTTAGTGTTAGTGGGTGGGGGTTAGGGGGTCCTGATTATTTCTAATTTTTCTTTTTGAGTGTGCTGGCTATGTTGGGGTTATTGTGTGTTTAGAAAAAAATATATATTTTTTTTAAATAACAAAAATTACAAAAAAATATATATTTGTATAGGATAGTATGGTATGTGTTTAGTTTAGTATCTGTTGTCCTCCATGTGTCCCGTCTCATAAGGGGGGCGGGGTTGATGTTTAGAACGTTTCATTAACGTGATAAGTAAGTTTAGCTTAGGTTAGTTAGGGACAGTTGTGGGTAATGAGTAGTTAGGGTAGATTAGGGTAGGGAAGACTTTTCCCCGAGTTTCATCTTCTGTTATTACCGTTTAATAAATATATAGTGAACCCTTTACAGTATGTGTTAAATGCTTGTTGATCAGGGCCTTGGCATAAGTACACATGAATTTTGTTCTATTACATTTGTGTCCTATGCTATGAACAAATCCCAACTGAGCTGTAAGATTGGAAGCTACCCCAGAGCTACCTTGCAAAGATTCCACCATTCATTGCAACCACCAATCGCAGTTACTATGGATCCCAAACGTGTTTTTTCAATAAGTATGTTTTCAAAGTCACAAACAGTGCTTCCAGATTTGGTATTGGGGGAACTGTTTTATGTCTAACTGCAGTGTGATGTTCAAGGAAACCCTTATAAGGTGAGTGGTCGTAAGCACTCTTGTAATATCGTCTTCATGACTCACAAACATCATTTGTGACACTGTTCAGCATGATTACTTATTTGGATGTAAACTCAGACACCTTCATTCATGCAGTTTTTTGAGTGTTTGCTTAGATTTGTGGGCACTGTTATATGTGTTAGTATTGCATGGTGACAACATTTTGCTGCCACTATTTGAAGGCTTAGATATCCCTTGAGGAAGCATTATTCTGTCCAACACAGCATGATGGTGTATGGTTTCTCTTTTCATCAGATACTACCCTCAGGAAGGGCAGAGTATGATGCAATCCAGGCCACTGAGCAAAGTTTTCAGACTACATAATTTAAGGACAGTTGTATTGACAAGCTACGTAATTTGACAGGAGGCACATTTCAGTTATCTACTGCACAGTTGATGTGTCACATTACACAGAGACAAAGTGGTTGTGTAAGTTCTATTTATTCAAAAGTGCTGTAGTGGTATATGGACATTGTCCATGATTGTGAGTCCATTATAGTGACATCTTCCATTGTGATCCTACACAAGTGGTAAAGGAAAATGTATTTGACATGCTGGGGTGATGTGTCAGACAGTGCAGAGGGACAGGATTTGCCAATGAGTAAGTGAGAGACAATCACTGGGCAGGATGACAAGATAAACAGTCATTGAGTACAGTTGTTGTAAGACTGGCATGTTACAAAGCGCTGGACCTTGGTAATAGTTGGCCATGTGGCAGGGACTAATGCTTCCGGGTACTTTTCCATGTGAAGGTGATCTGTTTCATGTCTTCTTCTTCTGATGTGTGTGTTGCCTCCATTGTCTTTGGTGGTGGTGGTTGTGAAGGGGCAACACACACCTCAGTGTTAGAAGACGTGGAGTCAGACATCCCGGTCGCTGCTACCTGTGAAGGTCTTAAGGGCAGTACTGCTGCAAGGAGGATCTGCTGATTCTTAAGAATAGCAGCCACATCACAATGGTAGGCAGCCAGGTCGGCCCTGAGGGGGTCATGATTGCATTCGTGCATGCAGTGGAAGGTTTGGGGCGCGAGGTGTTGTGCAACTCCCTTACTGCAGTGGTGAATTCCTTGACAGTTTGTTGTAGTCCTTGCAGGATGGATGTTAGGGCTTGCATGGCTGCTGCCTGATCTGTAGATGACATCATGCACAAACACACCCCCTCTAGGCTGGCTGCCAAAGTTTGCATCCCCACCCGCACCTCCTTGGCCAGCTCCCGCTGTACTCCGACTACAGTTCTCTCAAAGCTGGTGCCTGTGTCGCCTGAGTCCTCAGCTGTATTGGAGCTGGCATGTCTTACAATTGGTGTTGTGGGTGGGTCCTCTGTGATGGCTGCTTGTTCTGAGCTCCTCCTTGTGACTGAAGGTGGGATCTAGAGGGTTCCAAGGAGATCTTGTAGGGCCTGGTGGCTGATGTTTGTCAGCTCGTCATCCATGTCATCAGGGTAGTCCTGGACAGGCATATCCGCAGGAGATCCATCATCCTCTGCAATGAAATAGGGTACAATTAGTGTGTCTGTGTTGTGGCATTGGTGATGTGACATGCCTGCCTTGTGATGATTTCACATTGTGATCTGTCAGCCTGACTGGCACCTGTCTGTGCATTACCCTAAAGGTTCCTTGTGGCTACATATGTACCACACTTGCGTTACCAAACCTCTCATTCCTCAGAGGGTATTTTGTCATGTGCTTCCTCAATGCATACCCAAATACATTGTATAGCATCATCTGCTTTTTAATTGTACCATATTAGTAAAATTGTCTTTGAATACCAAAATCATGGCCCATCCCTTGTCTGGGTCTCATGTATGCATGAACGACAAAGTGTGACAGTGTACCAGGGCAGTATGCAGGGATTGGGTATGGTGCCTCAAGCAGAACCAGCTACCTCTGATAATGTGCATGAAAAGCCCACACATATTAGGACCCTGACAGTTCACATGCTGAATCACATTGCTCACAACATATTGATGGGCTGTGCATGCTGAATAGCTGCTACATTAATCAACACAGAGGCTATGATGTTCCCAGATGTAGTGGGAACTTCATAGGCTAACCTGTGTACAAATGTTGTAATGACACCTGCCAGAACATGACACCTGAGACATTATCTCACTCAGCACACCAAGGTTGCCCTGTTGACAGTCTCATAACACGTCTTCAGTGACAGGGTGGGACCATCCCCATGTAGGTTCTCATGTCCTCATCGACTTTACTCACATTGATCTACGAAGGTTACTCAGTAAATACAGGAATAGCTGCCACTGACTCATGATGAGACCTGGACGTAACTGTGACAACATACATTCCTAAAAATATACAGGATCAACATTGGACCACACACATGAACAAGACACCTCTGTGCAATTGATCACTGGAAATATGTGGCCACGTGCTGCCTCGTCTGCTGGTCCACCACTGCCACTGGAGAGTTGTGGCTCAGTCATATGACCACAACTGTGGCGTCATATTACATTTGTGGTTCACCTTTGGCTGTCTGTGCCAATAACATGGTACCCACTTAGTCTATGCATGTGCCTGACTCACTGTGGGTTCACCAACAAGTGCCTAGGAAGCAGTTACCAAATGTCTAGGACATGGGATGGCCAACTTGTGGACCATTGACATGAACAAGCGTCTGCCATCTATCCGGTGCATGCTTTTTGTCATTTGTGGTGTCTACGTTAACCAAAATCTTGGAAGTGCACACAACAGATGTTGCTACATGTATGACTAGCACATGTCCTCTCTCATTTCCACAATGACTTGCATCTAAGGTTTGGACACATTGACTTCACATTCATACAAGCATATTTGCAATAATGCATTTTGTGATGCACACACACTGGGTCGACAACTACATTAGTAGCTAAGGCACACATATTGAGCCATAGGCATTGAGGTATTGTACTTATGTGCATCACCTTGCTAACCTCTCCTGATGCCAGACATGCCCAAATTATGCAATACATTTATGTAGGCCACACATATGGCCATCTAGTGCGTCAGCCAAGCGTGAGAATCCTGTTAAGGAAGTAGCGGGTCATGGTCCGCAGCAGTATGATGTCTCACATGTGAACATACACCATCAACACCAAAGTGGGTGCAATCAGCCTATCTCATTTGTGTCTGGTGAGTGTGTAAGGAAAGCATTCACGGTAGTTCTATGAATGTTAGGGAATTATTGTGGTCCTTCATTATTTTGGATACATGTCAGATCTGGATTTGGAAACATAGGGAAAAAGTGTAAGGTGCCCTCAGCTAACATCTTACACTGGTATTTGGTGTTTGCTGTTCCACCTTTCGTTTAGAGATGGCAGGCCAAAGGTATGCACATGGGTTCATGTCTCTATGGTTGGTGCAAATCACCATAGCTGGGCCACATCAAATGAAGAAACTGTAACAACATGAGGGCTTACAAATGTCCCTGCCCCTCTGTACATTGTACCTATGTGTCATAAATGTGTCATGGCCACAATGGCTGTTTGACTGGTAATGCACTCCTCAAGTATCCAGGCTTTGGATGTCTCTCTTAGATGCACATGATGAGACGAATACACGCCATTATTATGTCTGCTTACTAATGAAGGAGCATGTTTGCCACCACATGATAGTTAGGGCCACTGCATGTGTGCAGATATGTGTGTAATTGTCACAGGAGACCCATGCTATGTAAATGTTAGGCATGCTATATTGGATGCAGTATCACCATGTCTGAGTGGCTTTACTTACTTTTGTCATCTTACACATAGTTTTTGTCTTTGGAATTGTTGGTCAGTGCACAGATTTTGAGCACATTTCTTCCTTCCATGCCTTACAGGTGGACCCGCACCCTACACTGTGGGCGAGGTGGCTTCATTTGAGGACTCCGAGAACTGCAGTAAGTGTTGATATGTCTGTTATGTGTTGTGTTTGCTGGTGATGTGTGATGGACTCCTGTGTGTTGAACACATAGCAAGGTGTGATGCGCTGGCTCATCATTTGTCTTGTTCCATGAGTGGGATTTCATTTTCTAAGCATTTTGGAGTTTGCCAATGCTTATCCTATTGTCTTATCTAGGGATTCTAGGTCATTCCTGTAGGCCCCAATGTGAACTGGGGTGAGTCATGTGGATAACACTTGTATCAAAAAGAGTCGCACTGGACCTAATCTCAGATTTAGTCTGCCTGTCAGACCCACATTCTCCCAGAATGGGGCTGCAAACTGCTTACCCACAGACTTCTGCTTCCCTATTCACCAAAGTACTTATGAAACTGTAGGGTGAACTTCCTAGCAGCATGTAGCTCCACATGTAGTACTACAAGTATGTGGCACTTGAGTGCAATGGCCTAGGTGTGCATGCAAATCATGGCCAGGGGTGTTCTTGCAACTCTGTGTCTGTTGTAAGTCATGCCTTACTGGAAGTATATGACGTGGACAAAGGTCTGCATTTCCGGACATGTGTGGCGCTGCGATTGGTCAAGGGTTTGCTCTCTCCTATTTGTAACTACACCTTACCTGTGGTGTGTGTGTAGAGCCAAACACATATCCAGCTTTCCTAAGCTTCCTGGGTGTCCATGTTGTTTGAAATTGTTAGTTGTTTCTCCACCCCCCACCCTCAAACACAGGCATGGGTTTGTGAATAGTGTACCTATGACTTATGATACAAGTATGTTACACAGACATGTAAATCAGTGAATGTTTGGTCGGAACCTAGTATACACGCTCATGTATAGCACATGAGTACTATACTAGCAAATCCATTTACAACTTGCAGATCATGTGGCCCTAGATTTCCATCCCGTACACTGACATTTGTATCCCTGGCATTGGCGCAGGATGTGCTGCATGATTGTTAGCTGAAAACTGCCAGAACTCTGATGCCAAATTAATGCCAGTTGTTACCCATCTTGTAGGGATTGGATGTGCTATGTGTGATACGACCTTTGTAGGCTGGCCTGCCATGTACTTCCTCAGGGACATTCAATGATCTGTATGATGATAGGAGCTGGTACAAGTACAGTAGATGTACTGTCTGATTTACTTCTTGTGCCATTTCACACAATGCAGTTCCTAATGTAATTTTTTGCCTTTGTCTTCACAGCTGCTAACATGACACCCATCCAGGTCCATGAGTTCCAGAGGCGGGCAATGCGTTACCAGCATATCCTGCTGGTAGAGTTGGGGTTCAGACGGATGGCCCGAAGATACAGGAACGAATGGGCCTCCGGAGCATGGAGGGCTTTCCCACAGGGTGGCCCTTCTTTGCCCACCACAGCCACCACCAGCACGACCACCACTACCACCCAGGTGGCACCACCCACAGCTGGGACTGTTGTCCCAACAACGTTTGCAAGTGCTCCAGGCCCTAGCAGTGGACCACCTTCAGGGCAGCCCACAGGCATTGACAATACACGCTCACACACCTCCTCAGCTGGTACCCATACCGCCCCAGCTGCTACAGTTGACCCTGCAGCTTTTCAGGACATGCAGCGCAAAATGGACCGTGTCCTCCGTAAAATTAGTCACCTGAGCGGGGATGTTCGCCATATGAACAGGCGTGTGCGGTCGATTAAGCGGACCCTCTGGAGGGCCAACCTCTAGACTTTGTAAATGGACATGATTCCCTCCCCTCCCTCATCTTTCCTTGTTCTTATACTTAGTGGGCTTAAGGGGCTATGGGCCAGATGTAGGAAGGCTTTTGCGACTCGCAAACGGCGAAAAACGCTGTTTGCGAGGCACAAAAGCCCTTACGCGATGCAGAATCACATTTTGCGAGTCGCTACCGACTCACAAAATGTGATTCCGACTCGCAAATAGGAAGGGGTGTTCCCTTCCTATTTGCGACCGCATCACGATGTAGAGTTGATTTGTGACCGCGAAAGCGGTCGCAAATCAACTCGCAGTTACCATCCACTTGAAGTGGATGGTAACTCATTCGCAAAAGGGAAGGGGTCCCCATGGGACCCCTTCCCCTTTGTGAATGCTCACAAAAATATTTTTTCAGAGCAGGCAGTGGTCCTATGGACCACTGCCTACTGTGAAAAAACCCGAAACAAAAAGGTTTCGGTATTTTTTTTATTTGCAGCCCGTTTTCCTTAAAGGAAAACGGGCTGCAAAGAGAAAAAAAAAAATGCTTTATTTAAAAGCAGTCACGGACATGGTGGTCTGCTGTCTCCAGCAGGCCACCATCCCCGTGAGTGCCTAGACTCGCTATGGGGTCGCAAACTGCGACCCACCTCATAAATATTTATGAGGTGGATCTTTGCGACCCCATAGCGAGTCGCAGAAGGTGTCTGAGACACCTTTCTGCATTTCCTTTTGCGAGTTGCAAATTGCGAGTCGCTGGGACACGCAATTTGCAACTCGCAAAAGGGAACCTTCCTACATCTGGCCCTTAGTGTTAGGTTAGTATAGGCTGTTAGTTTAGTTAGTGTTAGTGGGTGGGGGTTGGGGGTCCTGATTATTTCTAATTTTTCTTTTTGAGTGTGCTGGCTATGTTGGGGTTATTGTGTGTTTAGAAAAAAATATATATATTTTTTAAATAACAAAAATTACAAAAAAATATATATTTGTATAGGATAGTATAGTATGTGTTTAGTTTAGTATCTGTTGTCCTCCATGTGTCCCGTCTCATAAGGGGGGCGGGGTTGATGTTTAGAAAGTTTCATTAACGTGATAAGTAAGTTTAGCTTAGGTTAGTTAGGGACAGTTGTGGGTAATGAGTAGTTAGGGTAGATTAGGGTAGGGAAGACTTTTCCCCGAGTTTCATCTTCTGTTATTACCGTTTAATAAATATATAGTGAACCCTTTACAGTATGTGTTAAATGCTTGTTGATCAGGGCCTTGGCATAAGTACACATGAATTTTGTTCTATTACATTTGTGTCCTATGCTATGAACAAATCCCAACTGAGCTGTAAGATTGGAAGCTACCCCAGAGCTACCTTGCAAAGATTCCACCATTCATTGCAACCACCAATCGCAGTTACTATGGATCCCAAACGTGTTTTTTCAATAAGTATGTTTTCAAAGTCACAAACAGTGCTTCCAGATTTGGTATTGGGGGAACTGTTTTATGTCTAACTGCAGTGTGATGTTCAAGGAAACCCTTATAAGGTGAGTGGTCGTAAGCACTCTTGTAATATCGTCTTCATGACTCACAAACATCATTTGTGACACTGTTCAGCATGATTACTTATTTGGATGTAAACTCAGACACCTTCATTCATGCAGTTTTTTGAGTGTTTGCTTAGATTTGTGGGCACTGTTATATGTGTTAGTATTGCATGGTGACAACATTTTGCTGCCACTATTTGAAGGCTTAGATATCCCTTGAGGAAGCATTATTCTGTCCAACACAGCATGATGGTGTATGGTTTCTCTTTTCATCAGATACTACCCTCAGGAAGGGCAGAGTATGATGCAATCCAGGCCACTGTGCAAAGTTTTCAGACTACATAATTTAAGGACAGTTGTATTGACAAGCTACGTAATTTGACAGGAGGCACATTTCAGTTATCTACTGCACAGTTGATGTGTCACATTACACAGAGACAAAGTGGTTGTGTAAGTTCTATTTATTCAAAAGTGCTGTAGTGGTATATGGACATTGTCCATGATTGTGAGTCCATTATAGTGACATCTTCCATTGTGATCCTACACAAGTGGTAAAGGAAAATGTATTTGACATGCTGGGGTGATGTGTCAGACAGTGCAGAGGGACTGGATTTGCCAATGAGTAAGTGAGAGACAATCACTGGGCAGGATGACAAGATAAACAGTCATTGAGTACAGTTGTTGTAAGACTGGCATGTTACAAAGCGCTGGACCTTGGTAATAGTTGGCCATGTGGCAGGGACTAATGTTTCCGGGTACTTTTCCATGTGAAGGTGATCTGTTTCATGTCTTCTTCTTCTGATGTGTGTGTTGCCTCCATTGTCTTTGGTGGTGGTGGTTGTGAAGGGGCAACACACACCTCAGTGTTAGAAGACGTGGAGTCAGACATCCCGGTCGCTGCTACCTGTGAAGGTCTTAAGGGCAGTACTGCTGCAAGGAGGATCTGCTGATTCTTAAGAATAGCAGCCACATCACAATGGTAGGCAGCCAGGTCGGCCCTGAGGGGGTCATGATTGCATTCGTGCATGCAGTGGAAGGTTTGGGGCGCGAGGTGTTGTGCAACTCCCTTACTGCAGTGGTGAATTCCTTGACAGTTTGTTGTAGTCCTTGCAGGATGGATGTTAGGGCTTGCATGGCTGCTGCCTGATCTGTAGATGACATCATGCACAAACACACCCCCTCTAGGCTGGCTGCCAAAGTTTGCATCCCCACCCGCACCTCCTTGGCCAGCTCCCGCTGTACTCCGACTACAGTTCTCTCAAAGCTGGTGCCTGTGTCGCCTGAGTCCTCAGCTGTATTGGAGCTGGCATGTCTTACAATTGGTGTTGTGGGTGGGTCCTCTGTGATGGCTGCTTGTTCTGAGCTCCTCCTTGTGACTGAAGGTGGGATCTAGAGGGTTCCAAGGAGATCTTGTAGGGCCTGGTGGCTGATGTTTGTCAGCTCGTCATCCATGTCATCAGGGTAGTCCTGGACAGGCATATCCGCAGGAGATCCATCATCCTCTGCAATGAAATAGGGTACAATTAGTGTGTCTGTGTTGTGGCATTGGTGATGTGACATGCCTGCCTTGTGATGATTTCACATTGTGATCTGTCAGCCTGACTGGCACCTGTCTGTGCATTACCCTAAAGGTTCCTTGTGGCTACATATGTACCACACTTGCGTTACCAAACCTCTCATTCCTCAGAGGGTATTTTGTCATGTGCTTCCTCAATGCATACCCAAATACATTGTATAGCATCATCTGCTTTTTAATTGTACCATATTAGTAAAATTGTCTTTGAATACCAAAATCATGGCCCATCCCTTGTCTGGGTCTCATGTATGCATGAACGACAAAGTGTGACAGTGTACCAGGGCAGTATGCAGGGATTGGGTATGGTGCCTCAAGCAGAACCAGCTACCTCTGATAATGTGCATGAAAAGCCCACACATATTAGGACCCTGACAGTTCACATGCTGAATCACATTGCTCACAACATATTGATGGGCTGTGCATGCTGAATAGCTGCTACATTAATCAACACAGAGGCTATGATGTTCCCAGATGTAGTGGGAACTTCATAGGCTAACCTGTGTACAAATGTTGTAATGACACCTGCCAGAACATGACACCTGAGACATTATCTCACTCAGCACACCAAGGTTGCCCTGTTGACAGTCTCATAACACGTCTTCAGTGACAGGGTGGGACCATCCCCATGTAGGTTCTCATGTCCTCATCGACTTTACTCACATTGATCTACGAAGGTTACTCAGTAAATACAGGAATAGCTGCCACTGACTCATGATGAGACCTGGACGTAACTGTGACAACATACATTCCTAAAAATATACAGGATCAACATTGGACCACACACATGAACAAGACACCTCTGTGCAATTGATCACTGGAAATATGTGGCCACGTGCTGCCTCGTCTGCTGGTCCACCACTGCCACTGGAGAGTTGTGGCTCAGTCATATGACCACAACTGTGGCGTCATATTACATTTGTGGTTCACCTTTGGCTGTCTGTGCCAATAACATGGTACCCACTTAGTCTATGCATGTGCCTGACTCACTGTGGGTTCACCAACAAGTGCCTAGGAAGCAGTTACCAAATGTCTAGGACATGGGATGGCCAACTTGTGGACCATTGACATGAACAAGCGTCTGCCATCTATCCGGTGCATGCTTTTTGTCATTTGTGGTGTCTACGTTAACCAAAATCTTGGAAGTGCACACAACAGATGTTGCTACATGTATGACTAGCACATGTCCTCTCTCATTTCCACAATGACTTGCATCTAAGGTTTGGACACATTGACTTCACATTCATACAAGCATATTTGCAATAATGCATTTTGTGATGCACACACACTGGGTCGACAACTACATTAGTAGCTAAGGCACACATATTGAGCCATAGGCATTGAGGTATTGTACTTATGTGCATCACCTTGCTAACCTCTCCTGATGCCAGACATGCCCAAATTATGCAATACATTTATGTAGGCCACACATATGGCCATCTAGTGCGTCAGCCAAGCGTGAGAATCCTGTTAAGGAAGTAGCGGGTCATGGTCCGCAGCAGTATGATGTCTCACATGTGAACATACACCATCAACACCAAAGTGGGTGCAATCAGCCTATCTCATTTGTGTCTGGTGAGTGTGTAAGGAAAGCATTCACGGTAGTTCTATGAATGTTAGGGAATTATTGTGGTCCTTCATTATTTTGGATACATGTCAGATCTGGATTTGGAAACATAGGGAAAAAGTGTAAGGTGCCCTCAGCTAACATCTTACACTGGTATTTGGTGTTTGCTGTTCCACCTTTCGTTTAGAGATGGCAGGCCAAAGGTATGCACATGGGTTCATGTCTCTATGGTTGGTGCAAATCACCATAGCTGGGCCACATCAAATGAAGAAACTGTAACAACATGAGGGCTTACAAATGTCCCTGCCCCTCTGTACATTGTACCTATGTGTCATAAATGTGTCATGGCCACAATGGCTGTTTGACTGGTAATGCACTCCTCAAGTAACCAGGCTTTGGATGTCTCTCTTAGATGCACATGATGAGACGAATACACGCCATTATTATGTCTGCTTACTAATGAAGGAGCATGTTTGCCACCACATGATAGTTAGGGCCACTGCATGTGTGCAGATATGTGTGTAATTGTCACAGGAGACCCATGCTATGTAAATGTTAGGCATGCTATATTGGATGCAGTATCACCATGTCTGAGTGGCTTTACTTACTTTTGTCATCTTACACATAGTTTTTGTCTTTGGAATTGTTGGTCAGTGCACAGATTTTGAGCACATTTCTTCCTTCCATGCCTTACAGGTGGACCCGCACCCTACACTGTGGGCGAGGTGGCTTCATTTGAGGACTCCGAGAACTGCAGTAAGTGTTGATATGTCTGTTATGTGTTGTGTTTGCTGGTGATGTGTGATGGACTCCTGTGTGTTGAACACATAGCAAGGTGTGATGCGCTGGCTCATCATTTGTCTTGTTCCATGAGTGGGATTTCATTTTCTAAGCATTTTGGAGTTTGCCAATGCTTATCCTATTGTCTTATCTAGGGATTCTAGGTCATTCCTGTAGGCCCCAATGTGAACTGGGGTGAGTCATGTGGATAACACTTGTATCAAAAAGAGTCGCACTGGACCTAATCTCAGATTTAGTCTGCCTGTCAGACCCACATTCTCCCAGAATGGGGCTGCAAACTGCTTACCCACAGACTTCTGCTTCCCTATTCACCAAAGTACTTATGAAACTGTAGGGTGAACTTCCTAGCAGCATGTAGCTCCACATGTAGTACTACAAGTATGTGGCACTTGAGTGCAATGGCCTAGGTGTGCATGCAAATCATGGCCAGGGGTGTTCTTGCAACTCTGTGTCTGTTGTAAGTCATGCCTTACTGGAAGTATATGACGTGGACAAAGGTCTGCATTTCCGGACATGTGTGGCGCTGCGATTGGTCAAGGGTTTGCTCTCTCCTATTTGTAACTACACCTTACCTGTGGTGTGTGTGTAGAGCCAAACACATATCCAGCTTTCCTAAGCTTCCTGGGTGTCCATGTTGTTTGAAATTGTTAGTTGTTTCTCCACCCCCCACCCTCAAACACAGGCATGGGTTTGTGAATAGTGTACCTATGACTTATGATACAAGTATGTTACACAGACATGTAAATCAGTGAATGTTTGGTCGGAACCTAGTATACACGCTCATGTATAGCACATGAGTACTATACTAGCAAATCCATTTACAACTTGCAGATCATGTGGCCCTAGATTTCCATCCCGTACACTGACATTTGTATCCCTGGCATTGGCGCAGGATGTGCTGCATGATTGTTAGCTGAAAACTGCCAGAACTCTGATGCCAAATTAATGCCAGTTGTTACCCATCTTGTAGGGATTGGATGTGCTATGTGTGATACGACCTTTGTAGGCTGGCCTGCCATGTACTTCCTCAGGGACATTCAATGATCTGTATGATGATAGGAGCTGGTACAAGTACAGTAGATGTACTGTCTGATTTACTTCTTGTGCCATTTCACACAATGCAGTTCCTAATGTAATTTTTTGCCTTTGTCTTCACAGCTGCTAACATGACACCCATCCAGGTCCATGAGTTCCAGAGGCGGGCAATGCGTTACCAGCATATCCTGCTGGTAGAGTTGGGGTTCAGACGGATGGCCCGAAGATACAGGAACGAATGGGCCTCCGGAGCATGGAGGGCTTTCCCACAGGGTGGCCCTTCTTTGCCCACCACAGCCACCACCAGCACGACCACCACTACCACCCAGGTGGCACCACCCACAGCTGGGACTGTTGTCCCAACAACGTTTGCAAGTGCTCCAGGCCCTAGCAGTGGACCACCTTCAGGGCAGCCCACAGGCATTGACAATACACGCTCACACACCTCCTCAGCTGGTACCCATACCGCCCCAGCTGCTACAGTTGACCCTGCAGCTTTTCAGGACATGCAGCGCAAAATGGACCGTGTCCTCCGTAAAATTAGTCACCTGAGCGGGGATGTTCGCCATATGAACAGGCGTGTGCGGTCGATTAAGCGGACCCTCCGGTGGGCCAACCTCTAGACTTTGTAAATGGACATGATTCCCTCCCCTCCCTCATCTTTCCTTGTTCTTATACTTAGTGGGCTTAAGGGGCTATGGGCCAGATGTAGGAAGGCTTTTGCGACTCGCAAACGGCGAAAAACGCTGTTTGCGAGGCACAAAAGCCCTTACGCGATGCAGAATCACATTTTGCGAGTCGGTACCGACTCACAAAATGTGATTCCGACTCGCAAATAGGAAGGGGTGTTCCCTTCCTATTTGCGACCGCATCACGATGTAGAGTTGATTTGTGACCGCGAAAGCGGTCGCAAATCAACTCGCAGTTACCATCCACTTGAAGTGGATGGTAACTCATTCGCAAAAGGGAAGGGGTCCCCATGGGACCCCTTCCCCTTTGTGAATGCTCACAAAAATATTTTTTCAGAGCAGGCAGTGGTCCTATGGACCACTGCCTACTGTGAAAAAACCCGAAACAAAAAGGTTTCGGTATTTTTTTTATTTGCAGCCCGTTTTCCTTAAAGGAAAACGGGCTGCAAAGAGAAAAAAAAATGCTTTATTTAAAAGCAGTCACGGACATGGTGGTCTGCTGTCTCCAGCAGGCCACCATCCCCGTGAGTGCCTAGACTCGCTATGGGGTCGCAAACTGCGACCCACCTCATAAATATTTATGAGGTGGATCTTTGCGACCCCATAGCGAGTCGCAGAAGGTGTCTGAGACACCTTTCTGCATTTCCCTTTTGCGAGTTGCAAATTGCGAGTCGCTGGGACTCGCAATTTGCAACTCGCAAAAGGGAACCTTCCTACATCTGGCCCTTAGTGTTAGGTTAGTATAGGCTGTTAGTTTAGTTAGTGTTAGTGGGTGGGGGTTGGGGGGTCCTGATTATTTCTAATTTTTCTTTTTGAGTGTGCTGGCTATGTTGGGGTTATTGTGTGTTTAGAAAAAAAAAATATATTTTTTTTAAATAACAAAAATTACAAAAAAATATATATTTGTATAGGATAGTATAGTATGTGTTTAGTTTAGTATCTGTTGTCCTCCATGTGTCCCGTCTCATAAGGGGGGCGGGGTTGATGTTTAGAACGTTTCATTAACGTGATAAGTAAGTTTAGCTTAGGTTAGTTAGGGACAGTTGTGGGTAATGAGTAGTTAGGGTAGATTAGGGTAGGGAAGACTTTTCCCCGAGTTTCATCTTCTGTTATTACCGTTTAATAAATACATAGTGAACCCTTTACAGTATGTGTTAAATGCTTGTTGATCAGGGCCTTGGCATAAGTGCACATGAATTTTGTTCTATTACATTTGTGTCCTATGCTATGAACAAATCCCAACTGAGCTGTAAGATTGGAAGCTACCCCAGAGCTACCTTGCAAAGATTCCACCATTCATTGCAACCACCAATCGCAGTTACTATGGATCCCAAACGTGTTTTTTCAATAAGTATGTTTTCAAAGTCACAAACAGTGCTTCCAGATTTGGTATTGGGGGAACTGTTTTATGTCTAACTGCAGTGTGATGTTCAAGGAAACCCTTATAAGGTGAGTGGTCGTAAGCACTCTTGTAATATCGTCTTCATGACTCACAAACATCATTTGTGACACTGTTCAGCATGATTACTTATTTGGATGTAAACTCAGACACCTTCATTCATGCAGTTTTTTGAGTGTTTGCTTAGATTTGTGGGCACTGTTATATGTGTTAGTATTGCATGGTGACAACATTTTGCTGCCACTATTTGAAGGCTTAGATATCCCTTGAGGAAGCATTATTCTGTCCAACACAGCATGATGGTGTATGGTTTCTCTTTTCATCAGATACTACCCTCAGGAAGGGCAGAGTATGATACAATCCAGGCCACTGTGCAAAGTTTTCAGACTACATAATTTAAGGACAGTTGTATTGACAAGCTACGTAATTTGACAGGAGGCACATTTCAGTTATCTACTGCACAGTTGATGTGTCACATTACACAGAGACAAAGTGGTTGTGTAAGTTCTATTTATTCAAAAGTGCTGTAGTGGTATATGGACATTGTCCATGATTGTGAGTCCATTATAGTGACATCTTCCATTGTGATCCTACACAAGTGGTAAAGGAAAATGTATTTGACATGCTGGGGTGATGTGTCAGACAGTGCAGAGGGACAGGATTTGCCAATGAGTAAGTGAGAGACAATCACTGGGCAGGATGACAAGATAAACAGTCATTGAGTACAGTTGTTGTAAGACTGGCATGTTACAAAGCGCTGGACCTTGGTAATAGTTGGCCATGTGGCAGGGACTAATGCTTCCGGGTACTTTTCCATGTGAAGGTGATCTGTTTCATGTCTTCTTCTTCTGATGTGTGTGTTGCCTCCATTGTCTTTGGTGGTGGTGGTTGTGAAGGGGCAACACACACCTCAGTGTTAGAAGACGTGGAGTCAGACATCCCGGTTGCTGCTACCTGTGAAGGTCTTAAGGGCAGTACTGCTGCAAGGAGGATCTGCTGATTCTTAAGAATAGCAGCCACATCACAATGGTAGGCAGCCAGGTCGGCCCTGAGGGGGTCATGATTGCATTCGTGCATGCAGTGGAAGGTTTGGGGCGCGAGGTGTTGTGCAACTCCCTTACTGCAGTGGTGAATTCCTTGACAGTTTGTTGTAGTCCTTGCAGGATGGATGTTAGGGCTTGCATGGCTGCTGCCTGATCTGTAGATGACATCATGCACAAACACACCCCCTCTAGGCTGGCTGCCAAAGTTTGCATCCCCACCCGCACCTCCTTGGCCAGCTCCCGCTGTACTCCGACTACAGTTCTCTCAAAGCTGGTGCCTGTGTCGCCTGAGTCCTCAGCTGTATTGGAGCTGGCATGTCTTACAATTGGTGTTGTGGGTGGGTCCTCTGTGATGGCTGCTTGTTCTGAGCTCCTCCTTGTGACTGAAGGTGGGATCTAGAGGGTTCCAAGGAGATCTTGTAGGGCCTGGTGGCTGATGTTTGTCAGCTCGTCATCCATGTCATCAGGGTAGTCCTGGACAGGCATATCCGCAGGAGATCCATCATCCTCTGCAATGAAATAGGGTACAATTAGTGTGTCTGTGTTGTGGCATTGGTGATGTGACATGCCTGCCTTGTGATGATTTCACATTGTGATCTTGTTTCCTGTTCATTGCTCCAGTCTGTCAGATGGGCATTCTCCCAGGCCTATGGCCCACCTGCATGTCACATGTATTGTATTAAGTTATTAGACTTGTCGGCATCATCTCCTCTAGTGTTGTTTTAGGCCAAATAGTGAATTGTCACCTTCTTGTCCTACTCAAGCCTCCGTCTACATCCATTCTAATGGCGAGGCCTTTCACTGGCTGTGGGTGCTCTGATGGCACTAGCAGCACACTTAACAATCTGTACCTACCCCAGTCTCTGATCTTTCACATCCACTTATATGTAGTTGACATGTAGCATATCCTATGCATAGCATTGTTATGGCATGATATGGATGTTAGCATTGGTAATGTGTACAGCTGATGTAGGGGAATGTGTGGTACATTGGATTGCCCTGATAGTCGTAGCAGTGTCCTATTTCCTCCTCTGACTGTGCAGGTGTATGTCAGTGACCAGTTACATGTGTCCTCCCCCTCAATGCTGTTGTCTGAGTAGTATGACATTTGGGATGTTGCATTGTGACCCAGGCACAGGATGGACCCTGGCATATGCAGCATGGGTGTGTCCTTAGTGCTGTGTAGCTCCTACTGTTGATGACATTGGCTGATGTTTGCGGCAACTATGGGCATTCACATTTGACAGGACTGGAGCCTTTGTCTTGTTTCGGGGGTTGTTAAAGTAGTCATCCTCAACCCACTAATTTAGGTGTGTATGATCCGTGGGGATGTTACTGCCATTGGCAACTTGAGCTGCACACAGAGCAGAGGTGGTAGTGGCAACTGTTGTCACTGTTACATTCCTGTTGTCGGTATAGCTAGAGGTTGTTAATTGGGCCCTAGTTAATGTAGGGGATATAGTGGCTGATGTGTGCCAGGATGTCAGTTTGACGTTGTGCCCTACCCTCCTGGCGTGCCTTTCCCTTTGCTCCATCGTTGGCATGGCAGCATGCCCCCATGGGACTGTTGTTGGTGTAGTGTAATGGTGTGCCCCAGCCTCTGTGCAGGCCATGCCCCCATGCCATACCCCTTTACCCATGCCACTCCATGTATATGATGACTTCCATGCATTTTGTGGTCGGTATCCCCCCCTGCTTACAGTTGACATTAGTGCATTATAATTCCCCATGCGACTTACCCTGCATGTGCGTTGTCTCCTGGTAGTCTGCGCTGTCCTGTCCTTGAATCCCTGTGACGATCTCCTCAGGGATGATGGCTGCGACAATCTCCTCCATGTGGTCCAGGGGCTTCTGGTGTGCTGGACTCCCACCTCCAGTCTGCAGTGCTGCCTTCCTGTTCCTGGCCATCTTTTCCTTGGTCCTGCGCTTGCAGTCATGACAGCGTTTCTTGCAATCGGTGACTGTTCTGTGTACTTCTGCCACACTTAGGGGGTCATTCCGACCCCGGCAGTCAAGGACCGCCGGGGCCGGGGTCGGCGGGAGCACCGCCAACAGGCTGGCGGTGCCCCGCAGGGCATTCTGACCGCGCCGGTTTGGCCGCGGTCAGAAGAGGAAAACCGGCGGTCTCCCGCCGGTTTTCCGCTGCCCGACGGAATCCTCCATGGCGGCGCAGCTTGCTGCGCCACCATGGGGATTCCGACACCCCATACCGCCATCCTGTTCCTGGCGGTTTGCCCGCCAGGAACAGGATGGCGGTATGGGGTGTCGTGGGGCCCCTGGGGGCCCCACAAAGGATTTCAGTGTCTGCTGTGCAGACACTGAAATCCGTGACGGGTGCAACTGCACCCGTCGCACCTTCCCACTCCGCCGGCTCCATTCGGAGCCGGCTTCCTCGTGGGAAGCGGTTTCCCACTGGGCTGGCGGGCGGCCTTCTGGCGGTCGCCCGCCAGCCCAGCGGGAAAACCAGAATGGCCTCCGCGGTCTTTCGACCGCGGAGCGGCCATTTGGCGGTTCCCGCCAGGAATGAGGCCCTTAATCTTGTCAACAATTTGTTGCCATATTGCCTCTTTCCTACTAATTGGCAACTTTGAGGTGGCAAACAATTGTTGCTGGTGTTCCGTCACCTCTTTAACCAGAATTTCCTGTTCTTCTGCACTGAAGCAACACTTTCTTTTCTTCTTCTCCCTGTCGTGGGTCTTGTGTGGGTCCTTCTGACTGGTTCCTGGTCTGTTGCCATCTTCCTGGAGTCTGTACAGGCATCTGGGATCCATTTGGCTCTCCTCTGGTGAAATGGCTGTGTTTGCGGGGAATTTTGACGCTATTGCTTCAAAAAACGCCACATATCGGTGTGCGGGGTCGTAAATCGACCAACAGTCATTTCCGCTGCGTTAACGTCGTTTTGCTTTGTGTGTGTCAAAAAAATGACTTACACTTGTGGTTTGCGCCGCCGGGCATCAAAGTATAAATTTGACGGCCACACGGTGCACCGAAATGGCGTTAGCCGGCGGTAAAATTTTTGATGCAAAAGTGCGCCGGCGCAGTTTTGCGTCAAAAAGTATAAATATGGGCCCCGATCTCTTGCAGAGGGTTATCATCCTTTATTAATGAACGCCAAGGAAGAGATTTAAGAAGCTAAACAACAGTCATTCTTCCTTTCTCCTTTTGAAGGATCTCTTTTATTTTAACCTCATATTTTGGTTACCTAATATTGTTGTGTTGTACTACATATACTGAGAAGAATTATCAGAGTAAGAATACTTTCCCTTATCTAAGTTTTAGATCCACCACACTGCCTGTCCTTTTACACCAGAAGCACCTCTCATCATGGAGGTGCAATATGCTTTGGAGGAAAAATTTTTGTCTAAAAGATACAGGCCCATATTTTGATGCACATTCGGCGCAAACCTTGCCCCATATTTAAACTATGACGCCCGACCCCGCGTGCGTCAAAAAACCTCTGTGTGCGTCATTTTTGGGATGTGGGAAACCACCTTGCGTTAATGACGTGCAAGGTAGGCATTACCGCCCAAAAATGACTTTAAGGCCTGTGTGCGTTATTTATACTCCTGCATCATTTTGAAGCACAGGAGGGGGTGGGCCTTAAAAAATGGCGCACAGCCTGATGTGCGCCATTTCTTAACGCCTGGGTGAGGGCAGACGTTAAGGGACCTGTGGGATCACTTCCATGGTCTCTGACCATGGAAGGTGTCCAGAGGTGCCCTTCCCTGCACTCAGGGACACACCCTGCCACCCTCGCCCACCCCTGGAGGACACCCATGGATGGGGGGACCCATCGCAGGTAAGTACAGGTAAGTTGAGGTAAGTATTTAAAAAAAAAATTAAAGTGGCATAGGGGGGGCCTAATTTGGGCCCCCCTACATGCCACTGTGCCCAATGACCATGCCTAGGGGACAGAAGTCCCCTGGGCATGGCCATTGGGCAAGGGGGCATGACGCCTGTCTTTGCTAAGACAGGAGTCATTTCAATGGGGTTGTGCGTCAAAAAATGGCGCAAGTCCGGTTTGAGGCATGATTTTTCCCTTAAACCTGACTTGCACCATTTTTTGACGCACAACCCCCATTTTCCCCTGCGCCGGCGCTGCCTGGTTTGAGTAATGTTTTTTTACTCTGACTAGTCCGCAGTGCCGGCTAACGTCATTCCTTAAATAAGGCGCCCGCATGGCGCATAGGAATGGCGTTAGTCGGTGGTAACATTTTTGACGCAAACCAGCTCTGGCGCTCGTTTGCATCAAAAAGTATAAATATGGGCCTTAGGGGGTCATTCTGACCGCGGCGGACGGCGGTCGCCGCCCGCCACGCGGTTCCCGCCGAAAGACCGCTCCGCGGTCAAAAGACCGCGGCGGTCATTCTGGCTTTCCCACTGGGCTGGCGGGCGACCGCCGAAAGTCCGCCCGCCAGCCCAGCGGGAAACACCCTTCCCACGAGGACGCCGGCTCAGAATTGAGCCGGCGGTGTGGGAAGGTGCGACGGGTGCAGTTGCACCCGTCGCGAATTTCAGTGTCTGCTAGGCAGACACTGAAATTCTTTTTGGGGCCCTCTTACGGGGGCCCCTGCAGTGCCCATGCCATTGGCATGGGCACTGCAGGGGCCCCCAGGGGCCCCGCGGCACCCCCTACCGCCATCCTGTTCACCGGCGGGAGAACCGCCAGGAACTGGATGGCGGTAGGGGGTGTCAGAATCCCCATCGCGGCGGAGCGCGCTCCGCCGCCATGGAGGATTCTCAAGGGCAGCGGAAAGTCGGCGGGACACCACCGACTTTCCGTTTCTGGCCGCGGCTGAACCGCCGCGGTCAGAATGCCCAGCGGTGCACTGCCAGCCTGTTGGCGGTGCTACCGCCGACCTCCGCCATGGCAGTAATTACCGCCAGGGTCAGAATGACCCCCTTAGTGTTCAACTATTGTTTATGTTACTGTTAAAAATAAGTTGTTAGGTAATTATGCTTTTATATTTGTAGGATCAAATCTGTTGCAAAGAAGGATGAATTTTTAAACACAAACAATTCCAAAAAGACATAAAAATAGAAAGCAGAGACCCCTTTTCAAACAAAAAACCCATCACAGACTTCACGGCATACCCTTTTAATGATAGTGCCCACTGATGAGTATCATATGATCCCTAAACACCAGATGTACGCCAAATGTAGCTCGCCGGGAATGGAATGTGTATCTTGCAGTACTACTTACTGAAATAAGTCGGAGCACTTTTAGCTATATGGGGTATGGGATTTCTCTATAGTCCTGTGGGAGGAAGTTTAAACAAGGTCCCCAGGTTTTCTTAAAGACAGCCTCCTTTAAAGTCGCAAATACCTTTTCTATTTCAAACAGGTTTCAGAATTTGGCCAACCATGCCCTGCGAACTCATTGGAAATATGAGTGCATTCAGCAGTCCCAATAGAGTGTAGGTTGTGAACAGGGGGATGTCTGGTTGACAGATGGTGTTAATGCTGTGAAGGACTGCAATCCACTATAACCTAAGCTTTGGGTGGTTCCACAAGAGGTGTGTGAGATTACCCAGTGAACAAAATTGAGGCTAAACTGCATGCCAACGGTGGATCGGGTTGGGAGTATAATGCTAACAATGCATCATCTTAATCATGGTTTCCTACACAGTGGCAAAATACGCTATTGTGCAGGTGTGGTGGAAGATATCCTTCCACTCGTTGTTTGTGATTGAGTGCTCCAGCTTGGTTTCATAGCTTTTTTAGGCAGCCGTTCATGGCTGTGGGTTTGCTCCCGGGAGTAGTTTCTAGAGATTGTAGATCAAGTGAGCCATTTCTCAAAGGGGGTTAGACCCAGGCCGCTGGCTCTTGTCTCCCAGGTCGGGTCACCCAGTCGCATATTTTCATGCAATGCATGTATTCCCCATCCTAGGATGCCAAAGTGTTTCTGTAGTTGTAGGAAGGGTTGTAGGCCATCTCAGTCATAGATGTCTCAAACGCCTTTACAGTTCACGAGTTACCAAGCCAATTACCCTCTCTGTCTGGTGGAAAGTTCGAAATGTCTAATATAGGGGTCATTGGCAAGGGCATAGACGTCAAGCCCAGTTGGAGTGTGGTGCCATCTCAAGCTAAGAGGTTGGGCTGTGTTACACCCCAGTGCCTATATCTTTTGGGCAACCAGGGGATGTTCCACACGTGGATGTCATCAACTGATTGGTCCATAAAGCACCAATGTTTCTCAGAAGTCTTGTGGTGTCATTCAACCATATATTGCATCTGCGTGGCCATAAGGTAGTAGCATAGGTTAGGGACATTTTGTTGCATCCTCTGCATTCAGGGTCCCTTTCCCTTCAAGATAAATTCCTCTAGTAAGAGTTGTATCGCAAGCAGCATACCCGGATGTGGCTGCAAGGGAAGCACCTGATTGACATATAGGCCCTCATTATGACATTGGCGGTAAATCCCACTTACTGCCATGCTGATTGCCGCCAACATAGCGCCACCGGCGGCAGATATCCGTTCACCATATTATGACACACACGCACCAATCCGTCACTATTCAGCCACAGACACAAGTCCGCCACACCAAAGGTCAGTGATAAACTGGTGGTAGCAAAACCCACACCGTTATGCCAACAGAACAACAACCACCACATTATGGCCCACGAATCACAACGCCGGACATTTAACCACGGTAAACCATTGGTGGTACATACTGCCGCGCTCAAAACACATACTCATACAAAACAACACCACATTGGACAATTCAAACTACACCCACCTAACACCCATACACACACCACACCCACACACCCACACCACTATAAAACACACACCCACAGTACCCACATCCCCTTATGAATACAAACCATTGCCAACAGACTGACATCACGATTACAGACAAGACCAGACCCTCACACCACCATCACCTGTACCCCACCCATGCACCTTACATCACACACCCCAACACATCACCCTGCACACCCTCACCCACAATACTCACACAAGACCCCTGGTACCACAAAGACACCCCCGATTCTCAGAGGAGGAGCTAAGGGTCATGGTGGAGGAAATCATGTGGGTAGAGCCACAGCTATCTGGATCACAGGTGCAGCAGATATCCATTGCTAGGAAGATGGAGCTATGGTGGAGGATCGTGGACAGGGTCAATGCCGTGGGACAGCACCCAAGAGCCAGGGATGACATCAGGAAGAGGTGGAACGACCTACGGGGGAAGGTACGTTCCATTGCAGCAAGGCATCAACTAGCTGTACAGAGGACTGCCGGTGGACCCCCACCTCCTTCCCCACAACCAACAACGTGGGAGGGGCAAGTCTTGGCAATCATGCATCCTGAGGGCCTGGCCGGAGTAGCAGGAGGACTGGACTCTAGTAAGTCAACTCTATACTACTATCACCCCCTACCTGCATGCCACCACAGACCCTCACCCTCACTCCCACCACTCCACCATCTCCCACACACCCTACCATCACATATCACTCATCCCAATGCCGAGCCCTGCATGCCATACCAATGCATGGACACCACTCACAGCCCTGCATGGACACTTATCACTAAAGCATGCACACTAGAGAGAATCAGCTAGCCTACCATATACCAACTCACACAAGTGAAAGCTGCCAGGGCAAACACAACCAAAGCGGGCAACCCACCAATGCACAATATGTCACACACAGAAACTATAACACTGCATTCACATCCCCACAGGTATCCCAGCCAATGCCATGGGAGAAGAGGTGCCAGCAATATCCAGTCCTCCCACAGAAGAGGCTACAGTGATGACAGCTGCTCTGGACGCCTGGATCAGGATGACCAGCCTGACCAATCAGGGACCTCTGGACAGTCGGTAACCCAGCCACAGTCACACACCACCACAGAGCCTCCCTCTCAGGAAACACCACCACAGCAGCCACCCAGCGTACCCATACCTCTTTCCCCAGGACACATCAATCAGCAGTGTGTCCACCACTACAGGGATCCCAGGGCACACCTCGCACACAAGACAAATCAGGGACCTGGGGTCAGTGGCAGTGGGCACACGGTTCAGGGGACAGAGGCACAGGACAACAGGGAAAATGGGAGGACTGCTGTGCACCAGGGGGAGGACAGGCCCAGGGAACCGACTCTCCAGGAGGCACTCACCGAGATCCTGGAAGCATACCAACATTCCCAGGATACGCTGGCCCAGATCCTGGCCAGCGTGCACGAGAACAGGCAGCTGCAGGAGGGACAGTACCAGGGGATGAGGGAGGACTTGCAGGCCATTTACACCACCATGGTCTCCATTGCAGGGGTGCTGGCAGACATGGCCAACTTTATGAGAAAGGCAGCCTCACAACAGCGGGGCCCCTGCCCTTAGCCATACATCTGAACTGCCTTCCACCTCTGCTGGCGCTAGTGGACAAGAGGCCCAGCCACAGGACCAACAGGCCACCAGCACCCCTCCCCCTGCAGAGGGAGAACCACCCCACAAGCGTTCACTGTGATCCAGGCAGAAGCCAGAGACATTGCTAAGACCACCGCCAGGAAATTAGACTCTCCTGATTGTCACCCACCCTGTCCACCTTGAACTGCCATCGCTCCCCTTCCTATGTCCCCTTGGACAATGCACATGTGCTACAAATAGACTGGAACCATACCCTGGACTTTCCTCCGTCATCACCCCTGCCCAATACACTTGCCCCTCTACTCCTTAGCACTTAAATAAACACCCTTTGAAAAAAATACAAGCATGGAGTCTGTCAAATGATTTAAGCATGTTTTCGTTTAACCAGGTTCAAACACTGCATTTCAAATGTACAGTAATGTTCACATTGGGAAAACCTGTAGTTGGCTGCAGTGATCACACCAGGACCGATAGTGGGGCACCAACATCTGCAAAATGAGTTACCAAAGGGTACAGTAAGTGGGCATAGAAGTGGGAGAAACAGCATGCCAGTGACAAAGATAAACAAGAAACTGTAATTGAAAGATGAAGTAACACTGTCCTACCTGTGTGTCATTGGAAGTATTGTCTGAACACTTCAGTTCTGTTGTCCTCATCTTCATCCTCTGCCTCCTCATCCTCACTGTTCACAGGGTCCACTGCTGCCACATGGCCATCTCCAGCCTCCTGCTCCTGCAAAAAAGGTACATGGCGTCTCAAGGCAAGGTTGTGCAACATGCAGCATGCCACGATGATCTGGCAGACTTTCTTGGGTGAGTAGCACAGGGATCCACCTATTAGATGGAGGCACCAAACCCTGGCCTTCAGGATGCCAAAGGTACGTTCTATAATCCTTCTTGTGTGCCCATGCGCCTCACTGTAACATTCTTCTGCCCTTGTCCTGGGATTCCTCACAGGGGTCAGTAACCTGCAAATATGGAGGGACAACATTTAGCCACACACCATCCCATATGGCCTACACCATACCCATACACCAACATCCACTGGGTTGGAACCAGGGCTCACCTATTAGCCACACCCTGTGCCTCTGTAGTTGGGCCATCACATTAGGGATGCTGCTATTCCTCAGGATAAAGGCATCATGCACAGACCCAGGATACTTAGCATTGACATGGGAGGTGTACTGGTTCACCAGGCACACCATCTGGACATTCATGGAATGATAGCTTTTTCGATTTCAGAATATGTGTTCATTTTGCCGGGGCGGGGGGGGTGCAAATGCAATATGTGTTCCATCAATTGCCCAAAATATGTTGGGAATGTGTCCCATTGCATAGAAATCAGCCTTCACTGTGGCCAAATCCTCCACTTGTGGAAAAACAATGTAGCTGCCCATGTGCTTAATCAGGGCAGACAACACTCTGGTCAGCACTATTAAGAACATTGGCTGTGACATTCCTGCTGCCAAGCCCAATGTCACTTGGAAAGTACCAGTTGCCAGGAAATGGAGCACTGATAGCACTTGCACAAGAGGGGGGAATCCCAGTGGGGTGACGGATAGCAGATATCAGGTCAGGCTCCAGTTGGGCACACAGATCCGTTATAGTGACCCTTTGAAGTCTGTAGGTGAGGATAATGTGCCTGTCCTCCATTGTTGCCAAGTCCACCAGGGGTCTGTACAGGGGAGTATGTCTCCATCTCCTATTCATCTACAGCAGTTGCAGTCTAAGGAACAAAGGAGTGAGGAGCCGGTCACAAATTGAAGATTGGAGCCACAACAGTACAATGCATGATGTCAATTTCAAATTAATAAGTGGCATTTGTCTTGTATGTCCAATTGTGAACTGTGACGCAGTTATAAACCAGGGCCTGCCCCCCCCAAAACAGTGTCTGTCTGTCCTGTGTGGAGGGACAGGTGGAAGTGAGGTAATTCCGCTGACGTGTGCCGTTGCAGAGGCGGTCGAGAACCGCCATGCAACTCCTCATTGGATATCATTGGGCCCTATGGGGTACAGTGGCCAATGGTTATGCACGCCGGCGGTGAAGTTATGCACCGCTGCGGACGTCACCACCATTTTCTATCTGTTCTCTCACTTACTACTTGACCTTCAACAGAAGAGGACCTACACTGCATGTGCTGCTGTGAACTGTGTGTGGGACCTACCATGTCGCGTGTGACTGGGGAAAGGGCCCCTGCCTTCACCTCGGAGGAGTTGGAGCGACTGGTGGATGGGGTCCTACCCCAGTATAGACTGCTGTATGGGCCTCTAGACCAATGGATGAGTACACTGCTGAGGACGATGCATGGGGCATGAATGCACTGGAGTGGTGTATGTGAAGGGCTCATGCGGCGGGGTTAGTGGATGTTCCCTGGGCAGCGTACAGCTTGTGGGCTGGGCCTTTGTGTGCAAATGGCGATGTGAAGGGGTATGGTGGGCCAAAAGTGTAACAGCCAGGACGGCCTGACTAATGGCTTTCCCTGTGTGTATTTCTCTGCAGGTCAGCACCCATCAAAGGAAGGGTATATGGCGTGCCATTGCCAAGGATGTGCGGACCCTGGGGTTCTACGGCAGGCAGAGCACCCACTGTCGCAAACGGTGGGAGGACCTGAGATGCTCGGCTCGGAAGATGGGGGTGGCCCAGCTGGGGATGGCCTCCCAAAGAGGAAGGGGTGCCCGTAGAACCCTGACCCTCCTGATGGCCTGCATACTGGCGGTGGCCTGTCCAGAGCTGGATGGGCACTTGATGGCATCTCAGCAGCCACAAGGGGGTGAGTACAGTGCCCGTCATTACAACTTACGCCTGGTAGGGTGGTATCCGGGTGGGGGATGTGTGTCAGTGGGTGCCCCGAGGCCAGGCCTGACATTACAGAGTAGGCCCCATGTTTAGCAGAGTTCTGAAGTGATATTCCTCCTACCTAGCTTGCAGGTATCCACTACTGTGCAGGGCTGTGTGGGTCCCAGGTATGCTGCAATTGGCGGGATGTGTCCCTACCCATGCCCTGGAGGCTAGCATAGGTACTGTTAGTGAATTGCATAGTGCGCAGGTCTGTTCCCTGTGTGTGAGTGTAGTATGTACGCCAACGGTGGTGTTGATGCAGCCATTGAGAATGTGTGTTCTTTGTCTCTGCCCCCCCCCCCTTTTTGTTTTGTCATCCTGTCCTTATGTGCAGAGGAGCAGAGGCACCAATGATGGAGGAAGCTGCATCCCACAGGACCCAGGAGGCAGAGTCCACTGACGGTGAGGGCACCAGTGGGATGGAGGGTGAGGGGAGCACCACGGTGGAGACAGGATGGGACAGTTCGGACACAGATACCTCCTCCGATGGAAGCTCCCTGGTGGTGGTGGACACTTCTGTGACCACCCCGGCAACAGGTACATCCCCCACCCCTGTACCAGCACTGCCCTCCCAGCAGCCCATCATCGAGTTGCCTGGGCCCACTCACCCAGGAAGGTGGGCATCTCCTTTGCCCCAGGCACCTCAGGCCCTGCCCCAGTTAGCCCTGCTGCCCTGAATGAGGAGGCTATTGACCTCCTGCGATCCATCTCTGTAGGGCAGTCAACCACTGTGAATGCCATCCACAGGCTGGCAGCCCATATGCAACAGACAAATGCATTTCTGGAGGGCATTCACACTGGCTTGGCGGCCCAACAGAGATCAATCCAGGCTCTAGCCTCCTCTCTGATGGCAGCAAGTGTCCCTGTTCCCACCCTCCCTCCAACTTCCTCTTCCCAATCTCATTCACCTCAACCCCAACCTAACCCAAGCACACAGGCAGACGAGCATGCACACACGACAACACACAAGAGTGGACATGGGAAACTCAAGCATCACACATCATCCCACATGCAATCACTCAAACACCATCCAGATGCAGACATACCAACATACACTGCCTCCACTGTGTCCCTCTCCTCCTCCTCCACCTCTCTCCCAGTTGCGTTTACACCGACACCTGCATGCACTACACCATCATCATCTACCATCATCACCATCACACCTAGCAGAACACACACCTCACTTGCAGACACCACTACAACAGCCATGCACACGTCCCCTGTGTCCTCTCCCACTGTGTCTGTCCCCTCTCCCAAGGTACACAAACTCAAGCACTCAGACACCCAACAGCCATCCACCTCACAACAGCATCCAGCCCATGCACCTGCACCCAAACACAGCAGACAGACACCTCCTTCAACCACTTCTTCTTCCTCCACTCCCAAACCTTCTCCCTCTTCCCGCCCTAGTGTCCCTAAGAAGCTTTTCCTCTCCACCATTGACCTCTTCCCTACCCCTCCCATCCGTCCTTCACGTCTGGCCATGGTGGCAAAAACCTAGGCAAGCACCTCAGCCACCCAGTCCACGGGCACAGTAGTCTCCACACCCACTCGTGGTTGTAAAGGATCCATGGCACCTGGCATCCTCAAGGAAGGCGTGCCATCCCCAAGGGCTGCCCGGCAGGGCAAGGAGCCTGCCCCAAGTGCTGCAAAGAAGGGCAAGGTGCCATTCCCAGTTGCTGACAGGAAGGGCAAGATGGCATCCCCAGCTGCTGACAGGAAGGGTAAGGAGCAATCCCAAGCTGCTGCCAGTAAGGGCAAGGGACCTGCACCAGCAGGCAGAAAGGACAAGGGGTCTGGTGCTGAGACTCAGTCGGAGCCCACACCACCAACCATGGATGTGCAGCCATCCGAGGCTGCAAGGGATGGCTGGAGCTTGCCCCCACAACCACCACCACCAGCGGCAGAAGCACCAGCACCAGTGGGCAGCCATCCGAGGCTGCAGGGGATGGGCTGGAGCTTCCCTCCACAACCACCACCACCAGCGGCAGAAGCACCAGCACCAGTGGGCAGCCATCCGAGGCTGCAGGGGATGGGCTGGAGCCTTCCCCCACCAGCAGCAGCAGCACCACCACTACCACCACTGAGCAGCCGTCACCGCCGGCAGACGGTCTGTAGTCCTGCCTTCATGGGCTGTTGTGCGGCCTGCCCCCTGCAAATCCTGTGGGTATGACACCCAGCTGAGAGACTGTGACCCTGCACTCCCCAGGATCAGAAGAACAGGGCACGATGCCCCCTTCAGAACCATTGGGTATGCTACCCACTCACCCCATGCTCCCCAGGATCAGAAGCACATGGCAGGAAGCCCCCTCCAGGACCAGTGGGTATGCCACCCACTCACCCCATCCTTCCCAGGATCAGAAGCACACGGCACAATGCCTCCTCCAGAGCATGTGGGCAAATGACCCACTTGAGAGATTGTGGCCTTGCACTCCCCAGGACCAAGCACAGGGCATGTTGCCCTCTCTAGAGCATGTGGGCAAGTCACCCACTTGAGAGACTGTGGCCTTGCTCTCCCCAGGAACGAGCACAAGGCATGTTGCCCCGTCCAGAGCATGTGGGCAAGTCACCCACTTGAGAGACTGTGGCCTTGCACTCCCCAGGACTAAGCACAGGGCATGTTGCCCCATCCAGAACCAGTAGATTTTTTCCATCTGCTGGCTGAGGTGCACCCCGTTCCCAGTCCCCCTGAGGTGCCTGCGTATTTTCCAACTGTTGCCCCTGCAATGTTCTCTCCGTGTTGGTACAGGAAACAGGTGGGGCCTTGGACTTTGTCATGTGGCCCTGTGGCCCACGAACACTGAGGACTGGGCAGTGTCCCTTTTAATGTACATATGTATATACTTTTGGATTGAATGTTCGTATTTTTACTGTATTTATATTAGTACACTCACTTTCATCTATTCCTGTTGTCCTTGCATTATTCCTGAGGGGTAAGGGGTAAATATGTTGTCTTACTGCATCTGATTGTGTGTATGGTGTTGGGGTTGGGGGTGTGTGTTGTGTGTATGTGTGTCACTCTCTTTTTCCTCCCCCCCTTCCCCTGTGTGCTAGGTGGCTGTACTCACCGTGGTCATCTTCACTGTCGTTGGTGTTCGAGGTAGAGCAGGACGTAAAATATGGGAAATATTTGCAGCTCGGGCTCCATGGCGTTGTGGTTCTTCCCTGTATCTCTAAAGGTGAGTCCTTTCCTTTCTGAGGTCTGTTTCTGCCAGGCTTTTTATGTTGTTGGTGCCGCCCAGGAAAAGGTGACGGTTTCAGGGGTCATAATATGGTGGGCGGAACATTGACTTCCTCCTGGCTGTAGGCGGCTCCGCCGTGGTGGCTATTGTTTCTGCCCTGGCGGTCGGTGTGGTAAAGTGGCTGTCTATCTGAGATCTCACCGCCATGGTCATAATTTGGCGGTAGTTACCGTCAGCCTGTTGGTGGTATTACCACCACTTTATCACCGATCTCCAGGGTTGTAATGAGGGCCAAAGTATTTTCTGCAGGAGGGTCATCTTGATCGATGGCATGCACCCTAGGTATAAAGGGGCCCTAACTGTCAGCTTTGCAAGTTTTTTCGGGCCGTGTGTAGTAGGTCAGTATAATTTGAGTCTGCTGTGCGTTCAACTATCAAACACAGTTTGATACCCAGGTATTTAAGGAGACCTTGTGCCCAAGAACATGGGCTCTGCTCCTGAATGGTGGCCTGTGCTCCTGAGGTGTATTAAGTGCCAGAACCTGTGACTTTTATGTGTTTACTTAGAACCTAGAGAGCCATCCAGTAATGTAAGCAAGTCATAATGCTCGGTGGAGCCGCGCCTGCTCTAGAAGCTCTGTTGACCCTGTGCGTTCTGTCAAGTTATACGTCAGCTATTGCTAGGTCAGGGAGTACCTGATGGAACAGATGTTTCACATACAGTTTGTTATCCCCCTTCTCAGCCCTTGGGAAACTCTGCACTTGCAAATGTTGGCTCTTCTAGATCTGTTTTGCTAGGTTCTCTAGGTGTACTTGCAACATTAGGTTTTGGTCTTGTAAGTCCATCATCTCCTGTCTGTAAGCCTCCAGTTCCTCCTTCCTTGGCCCGCTGGCCTTCCTCCAGAGTGCTGATCCTCTACCCCAGATTTCCCGTTTCATGCTGCATTTCTTTGATGTCTCTGGAGACTTCTGTGTGGAGGAGGGTGATGTCCTGGCAAATCTTGTAGCTAAATACCTCCATAAAGGTCATTGTCACCAGGGGCTGTATTCCTACAGGAGAAGCGCCACCAGGGGAGGGCTCCCTACTCTTCCCCTTTGCGGGGCTCTGTCAAAACTGGGAGCATGCTTGCCTCAGAGGGGCCTTGTTGAGTAAGTTTTCTATGTTAGAGTCTTTGCGGGACCTGTGAGTCCCCATGTCCACAGGAGGTCAAGACTGTGGGAGTCGCTGTATGTGGCCCTAAAATCGACTATGCCCATCCCCCACTCCACAGGCTTCACGATTCAAAAGCATCTCCAGAGCAAGCTCACTGGTGTGTAGTGGTCCTGCTACAGGTACACCCTTCAGTGCTGCAGCATGGTGAAGGGTCCCCTTCCCAAAGACCATCAACCCCTCCAAACACCAGGAGCCAACAGCATTCAGTCCCCCAATTGCTGCTGTGGGGCAAGGATTTAATGCTGGTCCCAGCAAGGCCTTCCTTGCTGCCGGGCTTGCCAAGCTCAGCTGAACCCCCTCCTCAGTGTCACCGTGAGGTGTGTTCCTTTTCTGGGCCACTCTCCTGAACTAGCTGCACCATGGGGCAGCTCTAGGGCAGTTCACAGGTGGGCAGATGGAGGGGGGGCAGCTTGACCCATGCGTAGAGGGGGGCAGACACAGGGGCACTGATCTTGCTGCTCCCTGGCCACGGCTTTGCTGCTCCATTGATGTTCACAGCGGGCCCCACTTCCTGGCTCCCAGGCTCAGTAATTTGGGCCAACAGAGAGCAGGCCCCTGCCACCGCTGTGCTAGTCTCCAGGCCACAAGTGTGTGGAAGGTGCTGCTCCAGTGATGCACTCAACAGTAGCACCATGCAGGAACCAGGCCGTAAAGGCCAGCAGCTGCTCCCCAGCAAGGGACACGCTGCAAGAATGTGGGGAACACACCGTTCTCCGGGCAAGGTCATATGCGCCGCTCCAGCCTGCTAACAAGAGAGCCCGGTTCCCAAGTGTTCACATGCCCTTCTGAGTGAGGCCTGCCCACATGGGCCTGCTGGCCAGCTGCAGCGGGGGACACACGGTATGGCAGTGCAGAAAACCCCCTCACGGCCAAACAAATGTCTTCTGCTGCTGCAGCATGACACAATCCACTGCATTGAAGGCCCCAGTGGGTTGGCAGGGGCAACTGAGGCCAGGAACTAGGCCAGCAGACATGGAGCAAGGGATAAACAATCCTACTCGGTTGCCAACTTGGCCACGCCCCATGTTATTATATTTCTTACATTTTACCTACTTTTTTTGCCTTTGTGTTCTTGAATTTTATTATAGGAATCCTATTTTATTTTTAGAATTTTTTTTCAGTTAGGATACACCTTGTTTATTTGTGTTTAGGAAACAAGTTAAAATATATATGTATCAATCATTTAGTAAACAATACGGATATATATGTTTTAATGTATTTATTTTGAGTATAATTTATTTCACTTACTTGTAAATAGGTTGTTTTTTCCCTTGGCAGTGGTGTTTTTCGCTAGGGGTCTTTCAGCAATCCAGCAGAGTTTCAGTTTCTTGAAGAGCACAGTTTTAGTGGAACAACTTCTGTTTATGCGCCCTCTTTTTACTATTTTTTCTAATTACGAAAGCCTTGCAATTGGTTTTGAATTTTTTTTAACTTATTCGGTGAACGTTAATTAGTGTGTGTTTGGTCTTGTTGTATTATAGTTTTATTTTAAAGTTACAAGTGTATTTTTGAATACATTTTACTGTACAGTATAAATAATTATTTTATGCATGTATTGTATTTTGGTACATTTATAGTGCTATTTCTTTTCATTTTTTTAAATTGAGTTTATTGTATGTTAGGTTAATTATAAAAATGGCATTAAAGTTACACTCTTTCCTTTTTTTAAAATAGTTTTTTTTATTTACTTTATTTACATTTGTTTAGGTGGGTAGTATACTTTTTTAATGTTAGAATAATGATATTTTAGTCATTGATATTTTAATTCTCAATATTTTAGTTATGTTTTGTACATTTTATTAGGGCGGGATAGTTAGTGTTTCTATAATATTGTTTTAGATATTTTTGATGCTGATATTTTTGTTGTCAATATTAATATTATCTCTAAGTATAGGATCGCAATACCAAGGAAGTCAATTATTTTGTGATTTCAATTTAGTTTTCCTAGGTATTCTATCATACAACCTCCTGGAATCTGAAGGGATTCAAAATTGTAGGCTAAAATTAGGTCAGTATCCTAAGCTTGATTCAAAGGCTCAGTAGAAGTATATCAAATAGAACCTAGTATGGATGATAAGAGGCATCACTTGAAGCACTGATATGCTCTGAGGAAAAGAGAGCAAAAAACAAAGGACCTGATACAGAGTTCAGAGGCTGGGTTACTACATTACAAACTTGACAGATATCCTGTACGCGGTACTATAAGTGGATTATTTCCAAAGCACGTGTAATACTGGGGACAGGTTATCCGTCATCTTTGTGATGGAGAAGCCTGTCTGCTGAAATCGAAATGAGGCCCAAAGGGTTATGCTAGAATCTAACATTATGCTTCATCTTTATGAAATAAAACCATATCTTGAATAGCTCCAACCCTCTCACTAAAATTTAAATGCTTATTTTGTTTTTGTTTGTGAATTCATTTCATAATTTGTGTATGTGTTTGATGTAAGGTTAAGAACCACTGGCCTAGGCAATATACAATGGCAAAACTCCGGCTGTTTTACTGTAAAAAAGCTCAATAAAGATTGTAAAACACTAGGATATAAAAACACCTAAGAACCCATTTACAACCAGGAATAATAGCATATATACATACATGTTCAATGTGCTGTTTATCACAGCATAACAATAAGGCTAGGTAGAAGTATTTATGATGAATCGTTTGGCGAGCACAGCATGCCAACTTTAGAAGATGATGAAAATTGTTGTAACATGAACCATGGCTGGTCATATGAAGTATATTATTGATATTTACAACAACTGAACAATTATGACTTAGGCAAGAAAAAACCTCAACTCCCTTGAAGAATTCTGCAAAGCTTTACAAAGGAAAGCAAAGTCAAATCAAGTCTGCACTAACTATAGAAATCAGGAGGTAAATGTAAGCCATCAATCAATCCATGATGGGTGGCCTGAACTCTGGACTTTGTTCCTTTCCATTCTGAAATGGCTGAAACCCTTGTTGTATAAGGTTATCCTTAAGTGAGATCATGCACTTAGAAGCATGCAAAGGCCAGGAAAACAATATTTTTTTTAAATGGCCTTCCCTACTGCAAGCAACAAATGTCACTGTCAAGATTCAGGCTTAGCACAGACACACAAGCATATATCCATTGCGAATTAGAAACTGGCTTGCCGGCATCAAGCCTTTATGTTAAAGTTAAATCATGAATTGCCACATAGTTCATCTACTTCTGTTGCATCCTTAAACAGTACAGAATACCTTATGGCAACTAATGTTAGTAGCCATGAAAGCAATACTCACGCGGGAAATGGGGGCAGAAAGGATTTCTCTGTTAATTATAGTTCTTGTGTCTCCTGAGATATTTCGTGGAGACGCATACATTTCAAAGTTTTCTTGTGTAATGTCAGCTACTTATTTTGGCCCAACCCCAACATTTTGCTGATGATACTTCAAAGACAACCTTTGCAGTATCTTATTCAACTAAATAAGCACTCATATTGGCAGCATACCTAATTTTGAATCACAGTTCTTATTTGAAAAAAATATGTATCTTAGAATACTAACTTCTTTCAAAGATGTCAAAAGACACAATAGAAAATTGAGAACCGACAATAGATACAGCAAACAACTGACAAGAGTTCTCTCCAGAATACATTGGATTGTAGACAATCCCTGTTTCTTTCTTGCATAGAGACTCCTTGTAGTATATCATCCCCTTTCTTACTGAAATATTCTTTGTATTGCTTCATTATGCAAGGCCTTCTTGTGATGGTATTTTTTTGTGCTGCGGGATTTGATTATTGTGGAGAAAGACATGGCAAGGACTATGGGCCATATTTATACTTTTTGACGCAAAACTGCGCTAACGCAGTTTTGGGTCAAAAAAATTAGCGCCGGCTAACGCCATTCTGAAGCACCATGCGGGCGCCGTATTTAATCAATGACGTTAGCCGGCGTTAGCCGCCGGCGCTGCCTGGTGTGCGTGGAAAAAAACGACGTACACCAGGCAGCGCCGGCGTAGGGGGATATGGAGCTTGGGCGCCAAAAAATGGGGCAAGTCAGGCTGAGGCAAATTTTTCGCCTCAACCCGATTAGCGCCATTTTTTTCGATTCCCAACCCCCATAGAAATTTCTCCTGTCTTAGCAAAGACAGGAGTCATGCCCCCTTGCCCAATGGCCATGCCCAGGGGACATCTGTACCCTGGGCATGGTCATTGGGCATAGTGGCATGTAGGGGGGCACAAATCAGGCCCCCCTATGCCACAAAAAAATAAATAAATAATACTTACCAGAACTTACCTTAATGTCCCTGGGATGGGTCCCTCCAGCCTTGGGTGTCCTCCTGGGGTGGGCAAGGGTGACAGGGGGTGTCCCTGGGGGCATGGGAGGGCACCTCTGGGCTCCTTCCGAGCCCACAGGTCCCTTAACGCCTGCCTTGTCCAGGTGCTAAAAAACGGCGCAAAAGCGGCCGTACGTCATTTTTTTTGACCCGCCCATTCCCGGGAGTGAATTTTGCCCGGGAGTGTAAATACGGCGCACAAGCCTCGGAGTCAATTTTTTAGACGGGAACGCCTACCTTTGATTGCCCTCTTGTAGCATTATTAAGCTGGAATGAACTGAATAGATTGTATGCATTCTGTTGAAAAATGCTGTGTACTGAGTGATAACAATTAGGTCAGTTACTTGAGATTTGCCAGTGTGATAATCCACCTGCTTTCTGTCATCCAGGACAAAGGAAGATGATTGAATGAATTAGATGAGTTTTCAGATAGCCCAATCTGAAGACATCAGCCAAAAAACATGAATCTAGAAATTTGTAATATTTGATCAAGCCAAGCCAGCTCACACACCTGCACTAGAATTTTTACAACCTCTTCCTTCTAATTGACAACCTTTAAATAAGATTTTATTGAAGAGTTACTGCCATAAAATGGTTATTCAATCCTGTTATTATTCATATGCTACTTTACGAGGGTAGTACACTTTATTCACCTCAGAAAACTTTGTATGGCAGTTGAATTAGCAGGTGTTTTCGTGACACATCTTCTGTTTACATGGCTGTCCAGAAGCTATCATCATAGATGGAGGGGTTCAGTTTACATCACTTTTCTGGAAAGAATTGATGAGCAAAGGAAGTACTATGCATTTTAAAATCTACTGATGGACAAAAAGAACAGTTAAATCATTCCTTAAAACCTAAGATGTTTTCTTGTAGATCATCAAAATGATTGAACCGGTTGAATACTTTGTTGATGTATACAAATAAAAACTCATTACACTTAACATTGGGAAGACATACCTTCTTTTAGTCTTATGGATTCCATACTCAGATGTTACCATAGAAGATCACTACGCACACTGTTCCCTGTGTGGCTAGTCTTCAAGAGCAGCACATCATCATCTGCTACAGTCTAAAGCTGCAAATAAACACTTTACAGGTATACATCACAGAAAAGCACCTGACTATCAGAAAGGCGAGGGGATAGGGTTTGGCTATCCACAAAGTATTTAATCTTTCTCGGTACACATTCCAAAGACACATCCTCTTTATAGGTCCTTTCTCAGTTTTTAGGGATGGTGGGAACTTCTGCCATGCAACTTTCCCTACCATCACTCCAGCATGCACATCCAGCATTCCTTATATCTAGTGTTAAGTCAATCATTTCAGATAAAAGCAGTAAACTGTCAAATATTTTTTGTAGCTGGGTATCCTTAGTGTAATATAGAGGAAAATGCAGAATATTATACCGATTGAAGCCAATTGCAATACCTGGTGGTATGGAGAGATTACAATGAGTCTGAAAGGTCTTGGAAACATGCATATTTGTGTATGGTCACAATTAGTGAAGTAAATCCATAAATATCACCCCTTTAAACTGGGTCTCAACATTACTTCATTGGGGGCACTCTTCAGGAAAGGGTAACTCATGATTCATGCTGAGTGGTGGCACACAATCAGGCATAAGGTGCATGGGGTTTGGATATTGTTGAAGACGAGTTAGTGGAAGCTGCTGAGTTTGGGAACACTAGACTGCCAGCTACCAGATAGCGAGTCAACTCACTTCCTTGTTTTGGGTCACTTCTGAGTTAATGGTGGCAGAGCCATATTTATGACCCTCATGGAAAATAGTCTTTACCTGGCGATGTGAGTTATTGTGGGCCATCACTTTCTTACCAGTTTGCTCTTGTTATCTGTCCCTCATATTTGTTGTTTTTCACCCTCTGTACCTGGTCTGTTAGGTCTCCTTTGCTCCTTGTTGCTCTGCTCAAGGGCTCCCTCTCTCATTTGCCTCATAGTTCAGCTGGATTTGTGGCCTGCTTAAGGCTTGTGAAAGTAACATCTGCTGCTGAGACCACTAAGGATTTCATATGCTGGTACATTGCAAATGTTCAAAGCAACTGCTATTTTTTACTTACCTGCAATTTTCTGTCTTCTTTGTAGCTGGTTCAGTGAGCTGCCACTATCTCACAGGCAGGCCTTTAACCCTGGTAACCGATCATGCTCCCCTCACCTGGCTCGTTCATAACAAGGAAACTAATTCCTGTATCCTGCGGTGGTTCCTTTCATTACAGCCTTTCTCCTTTCAGATACAACACTCCCCTGGTAACCAAATGACGAACGCTGATTTTCTATCCCGATATCCGGCAGCAGAGCGTCTCTATCAGCTGCTCTCTAGGGGGAGTGTATGTGACGGGCTGGCCGGAACCCGCCTGCACCCAAGACCGACTTGTGCTGCCGCTGCCTGTGGTGCACGGGAACATCACAGCGCACCCACCAACGAGCAGCGTGCTTCAGGATCAACGCAGGAAGGAGGTGGGATAAGAAGGTCGGCGGAGGAAGGTGGGAGGGGAAGACGACGTGAAAGAAAACGGAGACGAGGAAGGACGAGACGGCGAGAAGACGGAGGACGAGGAGGCCAATCGAGACCAGAGGACTTTGATGTCGAGAGAGTGGGTTCTCCCGAACCGAGGAGAAGAGGACAACATAGCGGCAGACAGAGGTCTGAACACCGCGGCGACCCGGGAAGACGGAGCTCAGAATCCTGCCACGCTTCTGGAGAAGTGTGGCATAACCAGGTGTGTGGGAATACAGCCTTGAGGAAAGGGAGGACGGGAGGGTGAAAAACAGAAGGGCAAACAAGACGCAACACTGGGAAATTACTGTCTGCTATCACTGGAGGGGGGGGAAAGGGGCACTTCCTAAGACAAAAGCATACATATGAATAACACCGTAACAAAGCCACGAGTAATAAATGAAGGAGAACATACACCATTAGAAAACAGGGCCACAGAAGTATGAAAATAGGAAGAAAGAGGAAGACAGGAAAAGGTTGAGGCAGAACCACTGGCAGGAAGGGGATGAAAAGAGAAAACCAACAGACCAAGAAAACATAGGATATAAGAAGGGAGAGAGACCAGGAAAGAAAGAACAAAGTAGAAGAAGGAAAGCCAGAAACAGATAGAGCAGGGGAAAACACAACGAGTGGAATAAACCACTTACTGATATCTCTCTGTTTCTCTTCGCATGCGCTTCCCGGGAGACCTACGAGACGGAGGGAACCAAGGAGAAGATTAAGATCCAGGGACCTGCAAAGCACCATCAGACACAGACAAGAAGAAGCAAAGAGGAAAACACCAACCACACAGACACAATTCCAATTAATATCCAATAAACATCACTTACCTGCTTGACGACCGATTCCTGTGTGGTTATTGCCCCTTGGTTCACTACAGCCCAGTTCCATTTTACTCAACTGCATAGATATTCAGGGATGTCAGGGGCTATCAGTGGGTCAATACATCTGGAACCTAACAATCACATGTAAAACTAAACACTTTCTTTAGGTATCTTATCATTCATTTTGGAAACACTAATAACTGTCAGGTCTATTTTTATATACGTTTGTTTTACAAAATAACACACTTTTCTTGGAAAAAATATAGACCAATATACAAATCTACATATATAGTTATTTAGGTCATATGTCTAGTAAGCATTTGTGTATCATGCACAATATATTGCTATTAGAAGTCTTCTTTTCAAGGTGGCATCTGAATTCATAAATAGTCTCTGTCAGACACTGACAACAATACAACTCATTCATTGCAATCAAAGTACTTCCAGGGTGGGAGAAAATTACACCTAATATTATGAAAGAGATAAAAAATACATCCAAGGTGTATTTGACAGTGGCTCAAAATACTGGCTAATATGGGCTAACCCAAACAGCCCAATGGGTGATGGGGACTGATGCACAACCCACTCAATGTGTATTGTGCACAAAAGGCTGACTTCACCAAATCCAAAAAGATTATAATAATCTGGATTTCTAAAGTTTTTGAGACTGTGTTTTCTTTGCTGGTTTCCAGCCTCTAAAAATAATAATCTTCATGCAGGGGAAAGCTGTTAGAATCCACAGATAATTATTTCTATCAAGGCCACGAGCAGACAAATTCATATAATGCAAATTGTGCATTCAGATAGATCTATAAAGTGAAAATGCTAAGTGTACATTTGCGTGGGTTTATTTCTGAAAAATCTTAATTCTCCTTAATAAGTCCACAACAGCTTTTACTGATCTGCAAGATATTCACTTGAATGTCACTCTGACAGACAAAGGTTTGGCATGATCTTGGGTTTCTGACCCTGTTGTACACATCTGATGACAGTAATACCCAATAGGAATTAATTGGATGAAAACCAATCATAAGCTGATAACAGTGGCTCAAACCTCAAGATGGGACACATGACACTAGTTTCTTCAAATGTCAACTATAACCAGTTTGGGAAAGACGAGTCAAGTTTAATTCAAGAGAGATTGTGACACGCCTGCTTTATATTGCTGCTTGACCTGACCTATAATCAGATAACAGACATTGAAGCCTTGAGTGTTAGAGGTTCAAGATTTTGTTCCTCTCATCTGCCAAGAGATCATGGAACATAACTCATAATGACGGGTATTACCAAAAACCTTCAATGTAAAAATTGATCATCTTCAATCTACACTACCGAATATCACCAGGATGGAAAAAATATTACAATTGTTAGAACCTGTCAAGTTTGCAATTATTTGACAATCCAGATCCAGAAAAGCAATGCTAATCTCCTCATCTCTATGAACCTATTTACAACCATGCAAAGGATACTGTGCTGGCCAACAGTAGAACCAGTGAAAGGGCAGTGGGACTACAAAGAGAAACAGAGGCAATGAATATTTGTGCCCTGTTTGTTGGCACTACAGGGTTCAACTTGCACTGTAGAAGTGCTGACATATAAATTCAAGAAATAACTCTTCTAGTAGGTTTTCATTTAAATTCCAATTGAATAGGTCTTGTTACAATCTCTATATTCCTGACTCTCTAGAGATGCTTGAAATCTGGTATTTCATAGAGCTGACATATAGATTGAATCTCCAAACCATATGCAAGGAATACCTGTGCTAAAATACTCATTTTTATATTGATAACTACCTTAAGTGATTTGTAAATTAAGGTTGTGCTCTCAATGATTACCCGTGTAACAATTTCATCAGCTGTAACATGATGAAAACACATTAGTATTGTACTTTTCCTCTTTACAACTAACAATCAGCTCCCCACTACTGTCAATATCTTATTTTCAGAGGTGAGTCAAGAGTAAGTATAAATACTAGCTAACGAGTCTTCTCAAAGAAAAAGAAATGCAAATGTAGTTCATAGCCCTTCGACGATGCTTCCAGTTAAAATGTGCAATATCAAAAGTCAAAATATGTGACCTGAAATACTACATGGAATACTTTATCATACTTAGTAAGTTTTCGTGAAATCGAGGTGTAGTACTTGAGTCCCCAAACTTTGGCAACAAAATCCATCTGCAGAAGTAGGTATCTTGATTCTCTAGTAAAGAATGCTTTGAAAACCACAGAACTTATACTTGTGAATCTAAGATGGCACTGATATGAAAAGTACTGAGAGAGTCCTGTTGCACCCTGAGACCTTTTGTATCTTGACTCTAGCTTTGTGTTTCATGTAGTGCTTCTCTCACAGATGCAAAGCCTTAGACCAAACAGCACCCACAATCTGGGCATACCACACACCTCTTCTTTTGTGAAAGACCCACACACCAAAGAGGTTACGTGGCACATTTCCTCTTTGTTCAGCATTCACAAGTGAGCACATATCAGGACTGTGCCCCCACTCCAATAACTGACACCACTTGCAGTTGCAGGATTCACAGTTTATTCAACGATGAATGGGCCTGTGTTACAATTTAGAAGTCATACTCAAATATAACTTCCTTGTGAACAACCACACATTTTCACTTATAGTACCCTTATGTGCTGGAATTATTTTTCTTTCAGCATGTAACATCTAACATGTAACATGTAACATTTAAATAGCCTTGACTTTCTCTCATGTCTCTTATTATGCAATTCACTTACATTCAGATGAATGTTGTTGCTCTGAAGGAACTGATGTACACAAATGTAATTATAAGGGCAATATTCTAGACTCATGTCCATACTTACAAAGGAAAAGTGACATCCCCGTGGCAGAATGCTCAGCAATATTATGGGTTAATTGTGCAAATCACAACGTCTTACTCCAACGTCTTCCATCTTACATTCTTTTATCTTCAATTAAATTTGATACTCCTGACACTGCTCAACACATTGATTTATTCATTCTGCCTGTCTGTCTGGGGATCATATGTAGGAGAACAATGAATTTCCATGTACACCTCTTTACACAATGCAGACCAGAGTTTTGAGATGAATTGAGAACATCTATCTGTTGTCAAAGTTATAATACGCCATGTGATCAAATGATATCATGCAACAAGGATGTATGCTAACTCCTCAGAAGAGGACAGCCCAGGCAAAGCAATATGATGTCCCACCAAATAATCATCAATTACAAAAATGATAGCAGAATTGTGATTCTTATGTAACTCCACACTAAGATCTATATATACTGAGTGCCACTGTGTGGAAGGAACAGGTATTGTTGCTAAAAGGATGGATTTTGTGTTTGAACTCTTAATTTGGGCAATATTGGCACATTTCACTTAACATCTGTATACATTCTTGGCCATCAAAAACGTCCTCCATTGATGCTACTGGTTTAGTTATTATAGCTATTCTAGTATGCCTAGCACCCTTACATAGCCTGATTTAGAATTTGGAATATGGGATACTCCATCCCAAATGTGACAGACATTTTATCTGCCATATAACAAGTATATTTTATCCTATAACATCAGTAATATGGAAGTCAGGCTATCTGTCATGTTTGTGGGGGAGTATCCCATCTGCCAAACTCTCATTGAGGGTCTGAGTCATGAAGTCAACAATTAGTTTGTTGTTTCACTTACAAATACACTTTCTCTTCATATAACTACCCATCTTTCTTACTTGTGTCTATATTTTCTTTGAGCTATCCTTCTTTCTCAATGGACTGTAACTCTGCATGTTCTTTGATTAGAACAACTTCAACCTTGATTAAAAGTGTGAAATGGTTATTCTGAGTTTCATCTGGCAAGATAAATGGAGGTTCACTAACAGTGTTATTCTCATTTTCAGGTAAATTCTCTCTAGATAAGGCATTCATTTTACCATTATTGGGATCTGGTTTATAATTAATCACAAAGTCATAATTGGAAAAGAAAAATGTCCATCTTAACTGTCTATGAGTCAATGCCCTCATGAACTTTAAAAACTGTAAATATCTGCCAGTGGTGTATATCTCTACAGTATATTTGCCTCCCAATAAAAAAATGTCTCCATTCTTCAAATAGATTTCTTGATTGCCAAATCTTCTTTGTCTCCAATAGTGTATTTTAATTGTACTGCAAAAAAAGTAATCCACTGGATTAATCTGTGAAGTGGTTGAAGTTCTTTGAGGGATAAATTCCCACATGGCATGATATAAAGCACCTGTTTCAACAAAAAGCTGAAGTGAAGCATTTGGATTTTACAAAATGGTAGCACAAATGTGTTGGTTTTTTAAACTAAAGATTTGATCAGTTTCTTAAGACCAGTTAAAAATAGCTCATTTAGACTTACGTTTGGAATAGACCTAACTACTTCAGAAAATTGATGAATGAATCCTCTATAAAAAGAGCAGAGCCTAGAAAACTTTGCACATTCTTTATAGAATTAGGTGTAAGCCAGTGAATTACAGCCAGGACTTTCTTGAAGGCAAAATTAATTCCTTATAGGCTACTCATATACGCCTGAATGTAATAATTAAGTATTAGTACACCTATCAAGTTTGACAAAAAGAGGATGATCTCTTATTCTTTGTACAACTGAGTGAACATCTTGCACGTGTTTCAAGGGATTTAGAGCAACTCAAAAATGATTTACATACGCTACACAAAATACAACCAAAAATCCTCTCAGTACTTCCTCAATAAAAAAAAATCATCTCACTACCTCTAGGATCAAGCTTGCCAAAAATACTTGCTTGCTTGATCTGATCAAAGAAGTCAAAAACCAATGCTAATGGGTACCTGTTTTTAACAGTAATCCTATTCTTTGCTCTGTAATCAGTTCATGTTCTAATCTTGCCCCCATTTTAGGGGCAAAAAATAAAGGAGAAGAGACTAAAGACTGGGATTATCTGATAAATCTGTGTGTGAAATTCTCATGTAAGTAGCGTCTAATGAATTCTGTTTTTGATTCTGTAAGTACAAATACACAAGTACTAGGCAAAGATGCCCCAGATTCCAAATCAACCTTGCAATAATAACTTTAGTGAGGAGATAATCCACTTACTTTTTTCCTTACTAAACACAAAAAGACATGTCTCATAACAAAGGGCAAAATAAGTGCACAACAAAAATAGGAGCTGTCATTTTTCTAGCTAACACCTTGAAGGATGACTGTGAACTTGTTCAAAAGACATCGAACTTTGATCAAACATTGATCCATACAGTAAACAGAATTATTTTGTAGTGTTCTTGCTGCCCAATTGAAACTAGGACTATGCAGAGATAGCCACAGTGTTCCCAAAATCACTGTGAACTGAAGTGCATCAATAAAATTAAACCAAATGGGGACTTCCAAAGCATACATAAGAATTCATGTGTATGTTAAAATGTACACACGGGAAATACAATGCAGTCACCTGCTGCCTTAACTTCAACATGAACCTTTTTCTTGATCGCATGTAAATGAAAAGATTGCACAAACTTAATTTGCATACAATTCTCTGAGGGTCTTGAATCTGAAATTCCTAAAGGCATTTTACACTGTTCATTGAGGAAAGTATTCATTTTAACCTGCTGATTGGGCTACGCCATTTTCATTGGAAAAACTAAATGAGCATAATAGGGGCCGTATTTATAGGCCCATAGCGTCACAGGAGCATCACTTTTTGTGACGCTCCTGTGGCGCTAAGCACAGCGCTGTATTTACAAGGTGGCGTTAAGCCACTTTTTGTGGCTTAACTCCACCTTGTAAATATGGTCCCTTCACACACAGCACTGTACGTGGAAGGGGTGTGCAATTTTGATGCTGCCTCAGATTTATGAAATTTCGTAAACCTGAGGCAGCGCCAAAATCTAATGCCACCCCAGGGGTGGCATTAGCAGGGCACAACTAGGAGGAATACTTTTATTCATCCTCGTGTTTTGCTTGTTCTATGCGTGCTGCATTCTGCTGCACGCATAGAAAAAGCAAAATGCCAGAAATGATTGTTTATGTGCGGGAAGGTGTACCTTCCTGAACATAAACAATCATTTGAAGATGACGCTTTGGCACTTCTGTGTGTGCTGCAATGTGCAGCACACACAGAAGTGTCAAAGCACCATTAGAGATTGTTTATGTGCAGGAAGGGACACCTTCCCGTACATAAACAAGCACACCCCTCAAAGCAGACAGCCTTGCAAGATGTTGCAAGGATGCCTGCGTTGGCAGCTAAATTTAGCACCAGCGCAGGGGAAATGCAGGGGTGCACAGTATTCCCTCAAATACAGTGCATCCCTGCATTTCTAAAGTGACGCAGCGCGGCGCTGCCAATATTGGCGTAGCACCGCACTGCACTACACTGCACCACTTTTCTTTAAATCTAGCCCTAAATTAGCAACTGCAGAGTATTCACTACCTAAGTTCGAGCAAACTTTCTTCATTTGACAAAGCAAGAAAATTCAGTTTTCTGCAGCTGTATTTTCTCTATAAGTGATGTTACTACTAGTTGGCTGTTTGAAATCCTAGGCTTGCTCGGAAATATACCTATGACCTCCGGTCGCTGGCTTTCTGCAAGCCTTTTCATGGCAGGGCCCGGCATGAAAAGCCTGGTGGAAAGTGGGGTTGTAATCAGCCAGGTGACACTGAGTTCAGTGCTGCCATGGCTGGTTACAAGCCAGACCGCCATCACCCCTGTTTGGATCTATGATCCTGGTGGGAACAGCGGTCTATAGGTGGGTCCGCCCAACAAAGTTGTAATTGGGCGCTCGGCCTGCCTGGAGTCAGGTGGTCTGACCATCAACATGAGTGTGGTGGTCCTCGGACCGCCACACTCGTAATGAGGCCCATAGTCTTACACTGGGGTGCTAAGGTCTTGGATGCCAAAGGCAAGCAAATCTAACTTCCATATATATTTGCTGGCTTCAATAAAGAACTTTATTATTTTTTTTAATTTGAATTAAATTAGATTATAAAGTATTTTCTCTAATATCCTGAGATAAGAAGGCCTTGTTGTGGTTTAGTAACTACTTGTGAGATTTGGAACAAGGTAATTTCAGAATCTATCTCTCACATTGAATAATAACATGAGTTAGGTAATCTGTTAAATTTGCACTCATTTGGCAATCCAAATCCAGCAGGAGTGATGCTGATCTTGACTCTTTCCTAAAAACCACTGAAAATCATGAAACTCATGCAATGCCCAGCAAAAGATCTAGAGAAAGAGGAGCGGGGCAAGAGATAAGAGCAGACACATTGGATATCTTCACAGTGCCAGTTCTTAGCGCTGAGCTCAACTTCCAGTGCTGAAGCCTTGAAATCTAAAACAAGAAATTAATATTTTAGTAGCTCTCTGTTTAAATTCCAACTAATTATTTCTCATATAACATATGCTATACTTTGTAACAAGTGTTGTAATTCTGACTCTGCATAGGTTGTTGAATCTCTGGAACCTCCTAGCGCTAAAATAGAAAGGAAACCTCTATTATAGATACAAAAATTATGTGAAATACAATGTTTGCTTCTATATTGATACCTACCATTAGTGAGTTGTAAATTAGGGCTGTGCTCTGAGTGATCACTAACGTAAAAGGGCCCATATTTATACTTTTTGACGCAAAACTGCGCGATGCAGTTTTGCGTATTTTTTTTTACTGCCGGCTAATGCCATTTCTTTGCGACGTGCGGGCGTCAAATTTATACTTTGACGCACGGCGGTGCAAACCACAGGTGTGAATATTTTTTTTTTACTCAAACCAATGCGTCATGTCATAAAGAAAAACAACGTTAATGCGGCGAAAATGACTGTGAGCCGGTTACGACATCGCAAACTAGAGGGGGTGAGTTCGTGCATGATGTCAACTGAAGAACAGGCAGCAGCTATGCAAAGGCGAACAACAATCTTGCAGGAACTTGAAAAAAGGTTGAAGGAAATCAGCACAGCTGTAATAGAGTTGACACAACACCTACAACAACAATCCTGTCAACGCGTGCACAAATGCAATATTGAACCCCTCAGGGCCGACCTGGCTGCCTACCACCGTGATGTGGCTGCTATTCTTAAGAACCAGCAGCTCCTCCTTGCTGCAGTACTGCCCTTATTAGCCCCACAGTTGGCAGCTACCGGGATGTCTGACTCCACGTCTTCAAACACTGAGGTGTGTGTTGCCCCTTCACAACCACCACCACCAAGGACAGAGGAGAGAACACACACATCAGAAGATGAAGACATGGAACAGATCACCTTCACCCGTAAGAGTACCCGGTAGCACTAGTCCCTGACACAGGGCCACCTATTACCAAGGTCCTGTGCTTTGTAACATGCCAGTCTTGCAACAACTGTACTCAAGCACTGTTCTTCAGCCCACTGTTTATCTTGTCACCCTTCCCTGTGATTGTCTCTCACTACCTCATTGGCAAATCCTGTCCCTCTGCACTGTCTGACACTTCACCCCAGCATGTCCAATGACATGTCCTTTTGCACATGTTTCTGATCACAATGGAAGATGTCACACCAATGGACTCACAATCATGGACTATGTACAGATATAGCACTACAGCACTTTCAATTAAATAGCACTTACACAACAACTTGGTCTCTGTGTAATGTGACACATCAACCGTGAGGGAGATCAGTGATGTTTACCTCTGGTCAATGATTATTGATTGTCAATTCACCTGACCTGAACAAATGTTGGCTGATAACTATGCACTGTGGTCTGTATTGTACCATCATCTGCCCTTCATGAGGCATATTTCTTAGGAAAATAGAAACCATACATATAATGCTGTGTTGGAGAGAATAACGCTTCCTCAAGGGATGACTGAGCCAGAAAATAGTGCCTTCAAATGTTTGCTCCAAGCCAAAACTAACGTATGTGACATTTGCCCCAATTTTTAACTAACACACACCATACAGCATGAAGGGATGTGTATGAGTTTCCATGCAAATAAGTCACTGGGCTGAACATTGTATCAAAAGATAGCTGTGAGTTATGTATACCATACTACATGAGAGAATACAACCTCTCACCTTATAAGGCTTTGCTTGGACATCAGGTTGCAGGCAGACTTAACACAGTGTCCTCAATAACAAATCTGGTTGCAAAGTAAGTGAGAATGAAAACATACTTCACAAGAAGCTTTGGTGTAGCTGGAAATGTAACAGCTCAGTCGGGATTAGGTTGCAGCATGGGACACAAAAGCTAATACAAAAAAGACACTGTTCACTCATAGCAAGGCCCTGATCTACAAGCATCTGACACATACTGTAAAGGGTTACCTAGATATTTATTAAAATGTAAAAACAGAAGCTAACACCAGGGGAAACACCTTACCTAACCTAAACTACTCTAACTACACACGTTACCCACAACTGTCCCTAACTAAACTGAGCTAAACTTACTTATCACATTTAACAAAACGATCTAAACATCACCCCCCAACCCCCTTATAAGACGGGACACATGGAGGACAACATATACTAGTCTAAACACATAGGCCCATATTTATACTTTTTGACGCAAAACTGCACCGATTTATGACACCGCAAATCAAAATTCGCCGCAAGCACAGCAATTTGTGCAGAGGAGAGCCAAAATGGATCCCAGATGCTTGCACAGACCAAAGGAAGATGACAACAGACCAGGAACCAGCCAGGAGGACCCACACAAGACCCAGGGCAGGGAGAAGAAGAAAAGAAAGTGTCGCTTCAGTGCAGAGGAACAGGAAATTCGGGTTAAAGAGGTGACGGAACACCAGCACCAACTGTTTGTCACCTCAAAGTTGCCAATCAGTAGGAGAGAGGCATTATGGCAACAAATTGTTGACAAGATTAACAGTGTGACAGACGTACGCCAAACAGTCATCGCGTGCAGGAAATGCTGGCATGACTGCAAGCTCAGGACCAAGGAAAAGATGGCCAGGAACAGGAAGGCAGCACTGCAGACTGGAGGTGGGAGTCCAGCAATTCAGGAGCCCCTGGACCACACGGAGGAGATGGTCGCAGCCGTCATCCCTGAGGAGATCGTCACAGGGATTCAAGGACAGGACAGCGCAGACTACCAGGAGACAACGCACATGCAGGGTAAGTCGCATGGGGAATTAAAATGCACAAATGTTAACTGCAAGCGGGGGAATATCTACTACACAATGCATGTAAGTCATTATATTCAGGGAGTGGCATGGGTAAAGGGGCACGGCACCGGGCCATGGCCCGTTCAGAGGAAACCTGGGGCACACCACTACACAACACCAACAACCTTTCCATGGGTGTATGCTGCCATGCCAACTATGTTGCAAAGGTAAAGCCAGGCCAGGTGGGAAGGGCACAACGTCAAACTGGCATCCCGTCACACGTCAGCCACTATACTTCCTACATTAACTAGGGCCCAATTAACAACCTCTAGCCATACCGATAACTGGAATGTAACATTGACAACAGTTGCCACTACCAGCTCCACTGTGTGTGCTGGTCAAGTAGCTAATGGCAGTAACGTCCCCATGGATCAAACACACCCAAATTAGAGGCTTTAGGATGACAACGTTAACAATCCCCTGAAACAAGACAAATGTTCCAGTCCTGTCAAATGTGAATGTCCATAGTTGCCCCAAACATCAGCCAATGTCATCCACATTAGGAGGTACACAGCACTAATGTCATACACATGCTGCATATGTCAGGGTCCATCCTGTGCCTGGGTCACAATGCAACATCCCAAATGTCATACTGCTCAGACAACAGCATTGTGGGGGAGGATACATGTAACTGGTCACAGAAATACACCTGCACAGTCAGAGGAGGAAATAGGACACTGCTACAACTATCAGGGCAATCCAATGTACCACACATTCCCCAACATCAGCAGTACACATTACCAATGCTGGCATCCATATTGTGCCATAACAATGCTATACATAGTATACGCTACATTTCAACTACATATAGGTGGATGTGAAAGATCTGAGACTGGGGCAGGTCCAGATCGTTAAGTGTGGTGCCAGTGCCATCAGAGCACCCACAGCCAGTGAAAGGCCTCACCATGAGAATGGAAGTAGATGGAGGGTTTGGTAGGAAAAGAAGGTGGCAAATCACTATTTGGCCAGAACCAACACCTAGAAGAGATGATGCTGACAAGTCCACAAACTGACCACAATAAATGTGACATGCAGGTGGGGCATGGGCCTGGGAGAATGCCCATCTGAAAGACAGGAGCAATGAACAGGAACCAAGATCACAATGTGAAAATAATCACAAGGCAGGCATGTCACATTACAAAGCCCACAACACTGACACACTAATTGTACCGTATTTCATTGCAGAGGACGATGGATCTCCTGCAGATATGCCTGTCCAGGACTACACTGATGACATGGATGACGAGCTGACAAACATCACCCAGCAGACCCTCCAAGAGGTCCTTGGAACCCTCCAGACCCCACCTTCAGTCACAAGGAGGAGCACAGATACAGCAGCCATCACAGAAGACCCACCCACCACCCCAATTGTACGACCTGCCACCTCCAATACAGCTGAGGACTCTGACAACACTGGCACCAGCTTTGAGAGAAATGTCGTCGGAATACAGCGGGAGCTGGCCAAGGAGGTGCGGGTGGGGATGGAAAGTATGGCAGCCAGCCTAGAGGGGGTGCGTTCGTGCATGATGTCAACTGAAGAACAGGCAGCAGCTATGCAAGGGCGAACAACTATCTTGCAGGAAGTAGAAAAAAGGCTGAAGGAAATCAGCACAGCTGTAATACAGTTGACCCAACACCTACAACAGCAATCCTGTCAACGCATGCACGAATGCAACATTGAACCCCTCAGGGCCGACCTGGCTGCCTACCATCGTGATGTGGCTGCTATTCTTAAGAACCAGCAGATCCTCCTTGCAGCAGTACTGCCCTTAAGACCCCCACAGGTAGCAGCTACCGGGATGTCTGACTCCACATCTACACACACTGAGGTGTGTGTTGCCCCTTCACAACCACCACCACCAAGGGAAGAGGAGGCAACACACGCATCAGAAGATCAAGACCAGGAACAGATCACCTTCACACGTAAGAGTACCCAGTAGCACTAGTACCTGCCACATGGCCACCTATTACCAAGGTCCAGCGCTTTGTAACATGCCAGTCTTGCAACAACTGTACTCAAGCACTGTTCTGCAAACCACTGTTTATCTTGGCAGCCTGCCCTGTGATTGTCTCTCACTAACTCATTGGCAAGTCCTGTCCCTCTGCACTGTCTGACATTTCACCCCAGCATGTCCAATGACATGTCCTTTTGCACTTGTGTAGGATCACAATGAAAGATGTCACTATAATGGACTCACAATCATGGACAATGTACATATAGCACTAGAGCACTTTTCAATAAATAGCACTTGCACAACCACTTTGTCTCTGTGTAATGTGACACATCAACCGTGCAGTAGATCAGTGAATTTTGCCTCCTGTCAATTATCATAGATTGTCAATACAACTGTCCTGAAATAATGTGGGCTGATAACTATGCACAGTGGCTTGGATTCTACCATACTCTGCCCTTCCTGAGGGTTATTTCTGAGGAAAAGAGAAACTATACACCATAATGCTGTGTTGGACATAATAATGCTTCCTCAAGGAATGTCAAATCCAGAATATAGGGCCTTCCAATTGTTGCTTCAATGCAAAACTAACGTATGTGACATTTCCCACAAATTTAAGCTAACACACACCAAACTGCATGAATGGAGGTATATGAGTTTACATCCAAATAAGTAATCATGCTGAACAGTGTAACAAATGATCTATGTGAGTTATGTACACTATACTACAAGAGAACTTACTACCACTCACCTTATAAGGATTTCCTTGGACATGAGACTGCAGTCAGACTTAACAAAGTGTCCCCAATAATAAATCTGGAAGCACAGTATGTGACATTGAAAACATACATCATGAAAAAGCCACACTTTGGGATCCATAGTAACCGTGATTGGTGGTTGCAATGAATGTCCGAATCTTAGCTAAGTAGCTTTGGGGTAGCTGCCAATGTTACAGCTCAGTTAGGATTTGTTTGCAGCATATAACACAAAATCTAATACAAAAGAGACATTGTTCACTCATGCCAAGGCCCTGATCTACAAGCATTTGACACATACTGTAAAGGGTTACTGTTGGAAAATGGGTTATTGGTAGGGCAGGTAGGTACCTACACCTAGCAACAAGCCACAAACCTCCACATAAGTACAGTTAGGTCTCAGTAAATTAATCCCAGCTCTACCCTTGGTAGCTTGGCATCGAGCGTCAAGGCTTAACTTAGGAGACAAAGTGTAAAGCATTCAAATATCACAAAACAGTAATTAAATAAAACACAGGAAACAGTCTAAAAATCCAAAACCAATTTATAAAAATAGCTTATATTTTTATCTTTAAAATGACACAAAAACGATTAAAATCGGTTCAGGGGAACCGGAGATATGAATTTTTAAAGTATTATTATTTTCTAGCGCTTAGAAACAAAAAGCGCCAATCGGGTCATCTGGTTGCACCAGGACCGGGGCAAAGTCAAACTTTCAGGCCGACCGCGATGGAGCCCTGCTCGGCTACAAGTCGCGGGAGGCCTCGGTTAAAAAGTTACCTTCTGACTTAGTCTCTTTTTTGATGTTTTTCTTCCCCGGGACGAACCTGCCAGTTGGATCCGACCTCCTGGAGCCCTTGTCCGGATACGCGAAGTCGGTTTCCTCGGTGGTGATTTTTACCTTCGGACTTAGTCGTTTTTTCGAGATGAAAATCCTTCGACCGGGGTAAACCTGGATCTTGATCCGACGTCCGTGGAGCCCTTCTCGGATACGATGGCTGGAAGGTCCCGGTCAACTTTTTACGTTCGGACTTAGTCTCTTTTTTGGATGTTTTTCTTTACCGGGACGAACCACGAAGTCAGGCCGGGTCGCGGTTGAGGCAAGCCGGCTAGAATTTCCGCGTCGGGTCGGTCACTTTATGGAGCTTTTTTTCAAAAATTCTCCAATCTTTTCCAAACTTCTGGGGCTTCACCCAGATGTTCTTTTAAGGTTCTTTTGGGGTCCACAGCTCACCCCAAGGGTCCAGAAGTTCTGTGATGGTCCTTGGGGGGTGCGGACTTCAACTCCCAGAATGCACCTGGCGCAAACTCCTTTTTGGCCACTGGACAGTGGTCAGCTGGTCGCTTTCTTCAGGAGTTGGTGCAGGGGACTCTGGTTTAGCAATTTTTCACCTGTAGCAAACAGGGAGTCCCTCCTTGAACCAGTTGAAGCCAGGCAAAGTCCTTCTTGTGGTGAAGCCCAAGTGTGCAGCTGGTGCAGTCCTTCTGAGTGCAGGGTCCAGGTGCAGGCCAGGGGTCCAGCAGGGCAGTCCTTCTTCTCCTTGTAGTTCCTTCTTCTTGAAATTTGGTGGGGATCTCAGGCGTGGGTGCAGGTCTGCCAGTTTTATCCTTGCTCCTGGGTGAAAAGCAGGGGGGCCCTGGTTCTCCAATCAGGGACAGGGTCGTCCCCCTGTGATGACCACTTCCTGGGAAGTGTGGCAAAAATCCATCCCAGAAGGCAACAGTCTCTAAAAATCCAAAATGGATGAATCTGATTTTTGGAGGAGAGATCTGGCTGAGCCCACCCACTGGTGTGGCTAAAAATCATAAACACACCCCTCTCCTGCCCTCTCCTAATCTAATCAAGGGGGCACCTAGCTGTCTGGGGTTGCAGGATGTGGGGTGTTGCTGGGTGCTCCAGATGTCCTTCTCTGCCTTTGAAGACCAGTTTGGCAGCCCTCCCCCTTCCTGCCTCACCATCTGCTGAGGGGAGATTCTCTCCCCCAAGCACATTCCTTTGTGTGTAGTCAGGCCACTTCACACCTCATCAAAGTAGCCTGGCAGAAGCTGCTGCAGGCTGACCAATCAGAGCACAGCAGCAAAAACAATGCAGAGCTGAAATTGGCAACTTTTTAGGTAAAGTCTAAACATTTTACCTGTACTAGTTATATTAAATCCAACAACTGGAAGTTGTGCGATTTATTATAACAATCAATTTGATACCAAATTCTTGGTATGTAACATTTAAGGAGACTTTAAAATTTAAAATAAAGTCTGCCCATTCTAGCCTATGAAGGCCATTTACTTCAAAGAGGGAAAAACTAATTTGGCTGTTTTTACCTCACCAGGGCTTATAAATCTATTTTTATAAAGTCCCTGCTTATAGTTACATGGCACCCAGCCCTAGGGGCACATAGGGCACACCTTAGGGGTGACTTATATGTAAAAATAAGGTAGTTTAAGACTTTGGAAGTACCTTTAATTCCAAAGTCGAATTTGCATATAACTTTAATTTAAAAGCAGCCAGCAAGGCAGGCTTGCTTTTAAAATGACACTGGGCACCTCAGCAATGAACCTAGGTGTGCACCACCTATGCTGTGGTCCCTAAACCTACATGCCCTACCATATACTAGGGACTTATAGGTAGGTTAACTTAGCCAATTATAATTAGCCTAATTTGCATATCCATTTTACACAGAGCACAGGCCCTGGGACTGGTTAGCAGTACCCAGGGCACCATCAGAGTCAGGAAAACACCAGCATAAAGTGGAAAATGGGGGCAAAAAGGTATGGGGCCTCTGCAATCAGCCCCAGTTTCTCACACAACCCCCCCCCAGCCCACACGCCCAGGAGACTCAGCCCAACCCTGGGAGAGTCTTCCTGGCTTGTTAGGCGAGGAAGACAGTGAAGAAAACTGGCTGTCCCTTTGCAGGGCCTACTCTGCCTTATATCCTCCTGTCAGGGTCACTCCCTCTGGGTAGTGAAGCCATCCCAACAGTAAAAGGACCCAACTCAAACTGAAACTTCCCTTTAGGGGGGTCTTCCTCCTCTCTCTCTGCCAACTTGGGTAGTGAGGTGCCCACATCCCCTACTCCACACTTTGCTAGGGCAACACCTAGCTTACCCAAAGAGGTCACCCAACACTTGAGCAACCCCACCATGACCAATAGGGTCAGGGGGCCTACTTTGCTATTGGCCCTGGGGTCTGCCTCCCAGGCCAAGTACAGTGCTGCCAGGAAGGCTAGCACCCAGCAGAGGCTACTGACAGCTGTCAGTACCCAGAACCACACCCTAAGCTCTCCACTGACAGGTGGCTGAGCTGCTTTAGGGGCATCTTTGGGGTCCTGGCACCCCTCTTGCTGTCTAGAGTGGGGGGCTACCACCTCCTGTGGCAGACACCCTCCTTCCACTCTCCCTTCTGTCAGTGCAGGGGCAACACCTTGCATCTGGACAGCTGCCTGACTACTCAGGACTTCCTTGGGGTCAGGTGAGGCCTCACCAGTGCCAACTCTGGGCTCCCCCCTTACTGGGGCAGAGGGCCCTTGGCTCCCTGGAACTCTCTTTAAGAGTGGCCTACCCTTCCTTTTCTTCTTTCCTTTTCTTGGGGACCCCTGTCTCCTAACTGTAGGGACTGACTCCCCAGGACTTTGGCTTGGGGGGGCGCACTGGGCGACCACCCCATCTGTGACCAGACTCACCTCTGGGAGGTCATTGCCCAGGATACAATCTAGGGGAAGGTCAGCACTGACTGCAACCCTAATCCAGTCAAGGATACCCTCCCTCTCTAGGGGCACTATGGCTACAGGTTTGGAGGTGACCTCCCCTGTGGCTATCCTGACTTTCTTTGTCTTTCCTGGGACATACATGTCTGGGGTCACTAACCGGTCACTCACTATAGTGTGACTGGCACCGGTGTCTCTCAGGCCAGTGGTAGGGATCCCATTCACTTGAATGTGGTGGAAGTGCCTACTCCCACCCTCAGGGATCACCAGCTTACCATCTGGTCCTGTCTCCCAGCACAATGCTAGGAGGACTTCATCATCTGAGGAATCCTCCTCTATGGCTACACTGGACAGCCCAGTGCTAACCACTTTCTTTGGACAGGCTGTATCTCCTCTGAAGTGACCTGTCTGCTGACAGTCAAAGCAAGCCCTACTGTCCAAGAGCTTTTTTAACCCTGGGTCTCCCTGTCTCTGCATGTCAGATTGGTAGTGGGATTTACTCTCCTCCTTCTTAGGGTTCTGGGGTACAGAGGGAGTCTCTGTGGTGGGCTTACCACCTCCCTCCTTAGGTTTTTGGGGACCTGTCCCCCCCTTCTTGGAGTCTCCCCCCTGGGACTTGACAACCACCCTGGTTCTCAACCACTCATCAGCTGCCTCCCCTAGCTCTCTAGGGTTGGTCAGCTTAGAGTCCACTAGATGCTGGCGTAACCTTTCTTGGATACAATTGGTCAAGATGTGCTCTCTCATGATCAGATTGTATAACCCCTCATAAGTATTTACTTTGTTGCCAATAATCCAGCCCTCTAGTGCCTTTAGTGAGGTGTCTACAAAGTCAACCCAAGACTGGGTACTGACCTTCTGGGTGTCCCTGAACTTCATTCTATATTGCTCTGGGGTCAGACCAAACTTCTTGGCTAAGCACCTTTTCATACTAGGGTATGAATCTGCCTCCTCCCCCCTTAAGGTCAGAAGCCTATCCCTCCCTGAGTTGGGGACCAACTCCCACAAAAGGGAACCCCAGTATTGAGGCCTAACCCTTCTCATTTGGAGTGCCCTCTCAAAGGCCTCCAGCCACTTATCTATGTCATCCCCCTCTACATAAGCAGGAACCACCCCCTTGGGTAATCTGGGGCAAACTCCCCCACCCATGGACACCTCAGCTTCTTTATCGCTGCTTCCATCTCTTTTTTCTTTGTATGCCCACTTTTTCTTTTCTAGGGCCAGCTTCTCTGCTTCCAAAGCTATGTATGCTAGCTGGGCCTCCAGCTCTCTTTCTCTGATGGATGGGTTCTCTCCTCCTGAAAGGACCCCCTTCCTACCACTAGCTTTGGGTCTGCCCCTAGTGACTGTATCCACTGAGGACCGTTCTTCCTCTTCCTCACTTAGGTTCGGATGCCTTCCCTCCCCTGAGTGGTTAGAGTTAGCATCTTCCCCTTTTTCTTCCCCCTCTGGAGCTTCCTCTGTCTCTACCTCTTGGGCCTCAGCCCATGCTGTCAGGGATTTAATCAGGATTTGTTTCCTGAGATCAGGGGTTGCAGGCAACCCTCTCTCAATACACAACCCCCTAAGCTGGACTACTGTCAGTGTGGGTAGGCTAGCCAGATCAAGCTCCATGGTTCCCTAGTTTTGTGTCAACAAAAACTTTTTGCAAAAATTGGAAGCAAGAATTTAGAAAAATTACAAAAATTCAATAATTGAAATTAATCCAAATTAATTAAAAAAAAATTAAAATTAAAAATTAAAAACAATTTTTGCACTAGGACAATTTAAAGGATTTTTAATTTGTTTTATCTAAAACTGTAACGTGATATTGAACACAAGTACAGGATCCCGTCGCTGCTTCCAATTATGTTGGAAAATGGGTTATTGGTAGGGCAGGTAGGTACCTACACCTAGCAACAAGCCACAAACCTCCACATAAGTACAGTTAGGTCTCAGTAAATTAATCCCAGCTCTACCCTTGGTAGCTTGGCATCGAGCGTCAAGGCTTAACTTAGGAGACAAAGTGTAAAGCATTCAAATATCACAAAACAGTAATTAAATAAAACACAGGAAACAGTTTAAAAATCCAAAACCAATTTATAAAAATAGCTTATATTTTTATCTTTAAAATGACACAAAAACGATTAAAATCGGTTCAGGGGAACCGGAGATATGAATTTTTAAAGTATTATTATTTTCTAGCGCTTAGAAACAAAAAGCGCCAATCGGGTCATCTGGTTGCACCAGGACCGGGGCAAAGTCAAACTTTCAGGCCGACCGCGATGGAGCCCTGCTCGGCTACAAGTCGCGGGAGGCCTCGGTTAAAAAGTTACCTTCTGACTTAGTCTCTTTTTTGATGTTTTTCTTCCCCGGGACGAACCTGCCAGTTGGATCCGACCTCCTGGAGCCCTTGTCCGGATACGCAAAGTCGGTTTCCTCAGTGGTGATTTTTACCTTCGGACTTAGTAGTTTTTTCGAGATGAAAATCCTTCGACCGGGGTAAACCTGGATCTTGATCCGACGTCCGTGGAGCCCTTCTCGGATACGATGGCTGGAAGGTCCCGGTCAACTTTTTACGTTCGGACTTAGTCTCTTTTTTGGATGTTTTTCTTTACCGGGACGAACCACGAAGTCAGGCCGGGTCGCGGTTGAGGCAAGCCGGCTAGAATTTCCGCGTCGGGTCGGTCACTTTATGGAGCTTTTTTTCAAAAATTCTCCAATCTTTTCCAAACTTCTGGGGCTTCACCCAGATGTTCTTTTAAGGTTCTTTTGGGGTCCACAGCTCACCCCAAGGGTTCAGAAGTTCTGTGATGGTCCTTGGGGGGTGCGGACTTCAACTCCCAGAATGCACCTGGCACAAACTCCTTTTTGGCCACTGGACAGTGGTCAGCTGGTCGCTTTCTTCAGGAGTTGGTGCAGGGGACTCTGGTTTAGCAATTTTTCACCTGTAGCAAACAGGGAGTCCCTCCTTGAACCAGTTGAAGCCAGGCAAAGTCCTTCTTGTGGTGAAGCCCAAGTGTGCAGCTGGTGCAGTCCTTCTGAGTGCAGGGTCCAGGTGCAGGCCAGGGGTCCAGCAGGGCAGTCCTTCTTCTCCTTGTAGTTCCTTCTTCTTGAAATTTGGTGGGGATCTCAGGCGTGGGTGCAGGTCTGCCAGTTTTATCCTTGCTCCTGGGTGAAAAGCAGGGGGGCCCTGGTTCTCCAATCAGGGACAGGGTCGTCCCCCTGTGATGACCACTTCCTGGGAAGTGTGGCAAAAATCCATCCCAGAAGGCAACAGTCTCTAAAAATCCAAAATGGATGAATCTGATTTTTGGAGGAGAGATCTGGCTGAGCCCACCCACTGGTGTGGCTAAAAATCATAAACACACCCCTCTCCTGCCCTCTCCTAATCTAATCAAGGGGGCACCTAGCTGTCTGGGGTTGCAGGATGTGGGGGTGTTGCTGGGTGCTCCAGATGTCCTTCTCTGCCTTTGAAGACCAGTTTGGCAGCCCTCCCCCTTCCTGCCTCACCATCTGCTGAGGGGAGATTCTCTCCCCCAAGCACATTCCTTTGTGTGAAGTCAGGCCACTTCACACCTCATCAAAGTAGCCTGGCAGAAGCTGCTGCAGGCTAACCAATCAGAGCACAGCAGCAAAAACAATGCAGAGCTGAAATTGGCAACTTTTTAGGTAAAGTCTAAACTTTTTACCTGTACTAGTTATATTAAATCCAACAACTGGAAGTTGTGGGATTTATTATAACAATCAATTTGATACCAAATTCTTGGTATGTAACATTTAAGGAGACTTTAAAATTTAAAATAAAGTCTGCCCATTCTAGCCTATGAAGGCCATTTACTTCAATGAGGGAAAAACGAATTTGGCTGTTTTTACCTCACCAGGGCTTATAAATCTATTTTTATAAAGTCCCTGCTTATAGTTACATGGCACCCAGCCCTAGGGGCACATAGGGCACACCTTAGGGGTGACTTATATGTAAAAATAAGGTAGTTTAAGACTTTGGAAGTACCTTTAATTCCAAAGTCGAATTTGCATATAACTTTAATTTAAAAGCAGCCAGCAAGGCAGGCTTGCTTTTAAAATGACACTGGGCACCTCAGCAATGAACCTAGGTGTGCACCACCTATGCTGTGGTCCCTAAACCTACATGCCCTACCATATACTAGGGACTTATAGGTAGGTTAACTTAGCCAATTATAATTAGCCTAATTTGCATATCCATTTTACACAGAGCACAGGCCCTGGGACTGGTTAGCAGTACCCAGGGCACCATCAGAGTCAGGAAAACACCAGCATCAAGTGGAAAATGGGGGCAAAAAGTTATGGGGCCTCTGCAATCAGCCCCAGTTTCTCACAGTTACCTAGATATTTATTAAACAGTAAAAACAGAAGTGAAAACTCTGGAAAAGGCCTTACCTAACCTAATCTACTCTAACTACTCATTACCCACAACTGTCCCTAACTAACCTGAGCTAAACTTACTTATCACATTTAAAGAAATGATCTAAACATCCACCCCGCCCCCCTTATGAGACGGGACACATGGAGGACAACAGATACTAACCTAAACAAATATATATATATATATATATATATATATATATATATATATATATATATGTATATATATATATATATATATATATATATATATATATATATATTTTATTTTTTATTTTTTAAACACAAGAACCCCAGCATTGCATACACACATAAAAATAAACAGTAGAAATATTCAGCAACTACTAACACTAACTAAACTAACAGTCTATACTACCCTAACACTAAGCCCCCTAAACCCACTAAGTATAAGAACTACATGTCTATAGGTTGGCCCTCAAAAGGGTCTTCTTGATGGAACGCACCCACCAGTTGACCTGTCGCACCTCCTGCTGCAGTCTGGTCATCCTTCTAAGGACACGGTCCAGTTTCCTTTGCATTTGTGAAAAAGCAGCAAGGTCAATGGCTGCAGCAGGGTTGGACTGGGTGTCAGCCGAGGATTTATGGGCCCGTTTTGTGGCAATGGCTGTAGGCTACCCTGCAGGTGGTGCTGTGCTTGGTCCAGGAGCAGTTGTCATTGATGGTCCCGCAACGGTCCCAGCTGCTGTAGGTGCCACCTGGGTGGTAGTGGTGGTGGTGGTGGCTGTGGTAGATAAAGAAGGGCTGCCATGTGCAAATGCCCTCTAGGCTCCGGAGGCTCGTTCATGGCGATATCTTCAGGGCCATGTTGCGGTACCCAGACTCGACATCAAGTATGTGGCGGTATCTCATTCTCATTGCCCGCCGTTGAAACTCCCTGACCTGGATGGGAGTCATATTTGCAGCTGTTAAGACAAATAGAAAATCTAACATTAGGTACTGCATTGTGTGAAATGGCACAAGAAGTAAATCAGACAATACAACTAATGTACTTGTAACAGCCCATATCATCATACAGATCATTGATTGTCCCTGAGGAAGTACATGGCAAGCCAGCCTACAAAGGTCCTATCACACATAGCACATCCAAACCCTACAAGATGGGTAACAACTGGCATGATTTTGGCATCATAGTTCTGCCAGTTGTGAGATAAAAATAATGCTGCACATCCTCCACCACTGCCAGGGCTACAAATGTCCTTGTACGGGAATGCAAACTAGGGCCACATGATCTGCGCGTTGTAAATGGCCTTGCCAGTATAGAAAGCATGTGCTAATCATGAGTGGGTATACTAGGTTCAGACAAGTGATTCACTGAATTACATGTCTGTGTACCAAACTTGTATCATCAGTCATAGGTACACTATTCACAACCCTATGCCTGTGTCGGGGGGTGGACTATCAACTAATAACTTTCAAAAATAAGGACACCCAGGAAGCTAAGGGAAGCTGGACATGGGTTTGGCCCAGCACACACACCACAGGTAAGGAGGATATCCAAATAGGAGACAGCTAACTCTTGGACAATCCCATCAACACTCATGTTTGGAAATGCAAACCTTTGTCCACATCATTTACTACCAGTAAGCCATGACTTACAACAAACAGAGAGATGCCAGAACACCTCTGGCCGTGAGTTGCATGCACACCTAGTCCATTGTACTCAAGTGCCACATACTCGTAGCACTACATGTGGAGCTACATGCTGCTAGGAAGTTTAACATACAGTTCAACATGTTCATTAGTGAATAGGAAAAGTCTGTGGGTAAGACTTTGGCATCCCTATTCTGGGAGAATTCGGGTCTGACTGGCTGACTAATTCACTAATATGGTCCACTGTGACTTTTTCTGAATCAGGTTTTATCCACATGACTCATCCCTATTCACATTGCCGTGCCTACAGGACTGTCCTAGAATACCAAAAAATGACAATACGATAAGGATTGGCCAACTCAAAGATGGTGATAAAATGATATTCCTCTCATAGAACAAAACAAATGATTGGCCAACGCATCACATCTTGCAATGTGTCCAACACACAGGAGTCCATCACACATCACCAGCAAACACAACACATAACAGACATATCAACACTTACTGAAGATGTCTGGGTCCTCAAACCGAGCCACCTCGCCAACAGTGTAGGGTGCTGGTCCACCTGTAAGGTATGGAAGGGAGAAATGTGCTCAATGTCTGTGCACTGTACAACAATTCCAAAGACAAATACTATGTGTAAGATTACATCAGAAAGTAAAGCCTCTCAGACATGATGATACTGAATCCTACATACAACGGCAAACATGTACAGACCCAGGGACTCCAGTGAGGGATACACACACATCTGCACACATGCAGTGGCCCTAACTATCATGCAGTGGCAAACATGCTCCTTCATTAGTGAGCAGACAAAATCATGGAGTGTATTCGTCTCATCATGTGTATCCATGAGAGACATCCAAAGCCACTTTCCGTGAGGACTGCATTACCAGTCAACCAGCCATTGTGACTATGACCAATTTATGACACAAAGGTACAATGTACAGAGGGCCAGGGACAGTTGTTAGCCCTCAATTTGTTACAGTTTCTTCATTTGATGTGGCACAGCTATGATGAGTTGCACCCCCCATAGAGATATGAACCCATGTGCATACCTTTGGCAAGCCATCCCTATTTTAAATGTGGCACTACAAACTCCAAATACCAGTCTAAGATGTTAACTGAGCGCAGCTAGAACTTGTTACCTATGTGTCCAAATCCAGATCAGACATGTATCCTAAATGAAGATGGGGCACAATAATTCTTAAGATTTTCGGGATTTCCATGACCGGTTTCCTTACACACTCACCAAACACACATGAGACATATGTTTGCGCCACATTGCTATCATCAATTGACGTGAGGCCTGCACTAATTTTCAGTCTCCTGTTGTGTTTCTAAAGTTAGTCTAGCTGTTGCATCAACAAATGATGGTAATGTGTCGGAAAATTCTATACCTCACAGGCAACTGTGGCCTATATCTATACATATTTGGCACCTGATTTGTGTTGCTGTTTGACACAAAGGTGGCACTAACTTACAAAATACAAATGTATTCAGTAAGTTTGCGGAGCTCTTGCTTTCAAACAGCTCGCAATTGTGGTCCTTAACAAAGTAGATATATGACCCTGTATGTTTCAGTAGCATTCCACACACTCAACAACATTGCCGGCAGATATAGTACAAATCAGCTACTGTCGCTGCAGAGCATTTAAACATGCACATTAACATGATTTGTACTCACGAACAGGGCCACCAATCACAATCCCCAGGTGGTCCAGCAGATCTTGCTCCCTGGAGACAAGGTCAGCCCAGCGGTGCTTCAGCTGCTGGTCGTTTCTGGGTGTGTTGTAAATCCTTTGCAGATGATGCAACACCTTTGCCCACCGGAGCCTCCGTGCCTCAGTGTGATACCCCTATATCACACGCCCACCTGCCTCAATCATCAGGGGTAGGAAGTGGCACACCAGCCAAATGAACCCACCCAGCTCCTACTCTCCCATCCAGCCAAGGCAAGGCCTACCCAACATAATGGTAAAAAAAGAGAAATAGGGGATAAAGGAAAACAAAGGAGAATAGGGGGAAAGTAGGACAGGAAAAATTCAAATAAACTACTAACACAACCCAACTATACCCAAACTAACACTACCCACAACAGACTCCCAACAAAACAAAGACAATAGTTTACAACACAAATGACCACAAAAAACACTCAGACAGGATACCACAACAAGTTTTTAATCACAAAAAGACAATAAAATGACCACACAGGTGACAAAATTACTAAATGCACAGAGACAAATCAAGACACAGCCACACAGTCAGGAAATATCACAGAATGCAAAGTGAAAGTGAAAGTACACCCACTGTACCTATTCTGTAAACAGGATATCCTATTACATCACTTCCTGCCTAAAATGCCGGGCGTTTTTATTGTCATACGTCAAAATATTTTGATGCATACAGTCTGCGAGTCATTTTTTATTGACGCACAGGAGTAGATTTAAGCCCGCATCCATATGGTTCAAAATTGTTTCAAACGTAACCAATTTTCGGAGGTACAGTGTGGAAGATACCGCTTAGGGCCAATGGTTCTTTCAAGGCATTATGCGTCATTTTTCGGGCATAAGCGTCATTATTGGATGTATGTGCGTCATTGTTTGACGCGTATGCAGCAAAATTTCAGGTATTAACTGGGTTTGGGTAATTTTACCATTTAAATGGTACATTACAGTTGAGACAAAACTGAGATAGGCTGATTGCACACACTTTGGGCGTGACGGTGTAAGGGCACATGTGACACATCGTACTATTGCGGACCATGATCCGCTACTTCATGTACAGGATTTTCATTCTTGACTGACGCAATAGATGGCCAAATGTGTGACCTACATATATGTATTACACAAATTGGGCATGTTTGGTGTCAGCAGAGGATAAAAAGGTGCTGCACATAAGTACAATAACTCAATGCCTATGGCTCAGTGTGTGTGCTTTGGTTACTAATATTGTTGTTGACCCACTGTGTGACCATCACAAGATGCATAAGTGCAAATATGCTTGTATGCATGTGGAGTCAATGTGTCCAACCCTCAGATGCAAGTCAGTGTGGAAATGAGAGAGGACATGTGTTAGTCATACATGTAGCAAAAACTGCTGTGTGCACGTTCTAGTTTTTGGGTAACATCACCACCACAAATGACAAAGCATGCACCGGATAGATAGCAGACGGTTGCCCATGTCAATGGTCCAAAACTTGGCCATCACATGTCCTGCAATTTTGGATACTGCTTCCTAGGCACTTGTTGGTTAACCCACCATGAGTCAGGCACATGTACATACTAAGTGGGTACTGTGCTTGTGACACGGAGATCCAAAGATAAACCACATTTGTAATGTCACAGCACAGTTGAGGTCAGATAACTGAGCCACAACTTTCCTGTGGCAGTGGAGGACCAGCAGACCAAGCAGCACGTGGCCACATATTTCCAGTGATCAATTGCACAGAGGTGTCTGGTTCATGTGTGTGGGCCAATGTTCAGCCTGTATATTTTTAGGGGTCTTTGTTGTCACAGTTACGTCCAGGTCTAGTCATGAGTCTGTGGCAGCTATTCCTGTATCTACTGCGTATCCTTCGGAGATCAATGGAAGTAAAGCCAATGAGTATTTGAGAACCCACAAGGGGATGGTCCTACCCTGTCACTGCAGACGTGTTATGAGACTGTCAACAGGGCAACCTTTGTGTGCTGAGTAAGATAATATCTCAGGATTCTTGTACCGGCAGGTGTCATCACAACATTTGTACACAGGTTGGCCTCTAAAATTCCCACTGAATCTGGGAACATCATAGCCTCTGTGCTGATTATTCTCGCAGCTATTCACCACGCACGACCCATCAATATGTTGTGATTAGTGTGAATCAGCGTGTGGACTGTCAGGGTCCTAACATGTGTGGACTTTTCATGCACATTATCTGACATTGCTGGTTCTGCTGGAGACACCACACCTAATCCGTGCATATGGCCATGGTACACTGTCACAATTTGTCACTCATGCATACATGAGACCCAGACAAGGGATAGGTCATGATTTGGGTATTTGGAGACAAGTTCCCAACAATGGTACGATGAATAAACACATTATGCTATACAATGTATTTGAGAATGCATTGTAGACCCACCTGACAAAATACCCCAGGAGGAATGTGAGGGTTGGAAAAGCAACTATGATACATATGTAGCCACGAGGAACCTTTAGGGTAACGCACAGACAGGAGCCAGTCAGGCTAACAGGATGCAGGGTCAATCAGGATCCAGCAATTTCACAAGGTACATACTCAGTGGTCTGACTGAGACTAGTCGGAGGAGGAACAAGACAGTTGACATGGAAAACTGTGTTTGTCCTGTGTCTTGGAGGGTGACACATTAACCCCAGGGCTGTGTTACACAGTGGATTTTAATGGCAATGCATAACAGTGTAATCGATAAAATGGCACTTTCTATGCTATTCCAAGCATCTGCAAGGGCAGTGCATGTTAAAATGGCTGGTCTGCATGGAGGTGCTCACAGGTGTGTGCTGCATCAGTCTCTCACAAGTCCTGTAGGTGAGATTCTAGTTCAAATGGCCAACAGTACCTTTCACATGGGAAGCAATTTACAGGTGATAACAGGGCTTAGAGACTACAAGCCAGTGCATTATTTAACCTGACATCAATGGAGAGAGAAGTACAATGACCATGGCATACCATACTAAAGGGTGAAGCACACTGGATTAACATTATGAGTCTGTGTGTGTGTGTAGAGGAAGGATTATCTGGGTACACATATTACCATTCTAGGGACCTCTTCAGACAGGTGGGGTGAGACCGGGAACATTGGTGTGTCAGGACTTAGGTCATGGGCTGTCATGTACATGGAATGTCATGTGCCCAATGCTTGTCATAGCTGTGGCACTTGCGCTATCTATTTTCTGCTTATTTGGAAATCTAGTCACACATGCAAAGATAGGTGATGTAACAGTTACTGCTGTCAAGGGTCTGGTCATACATTCCTGTTACTAATGCAATTGCGCATCCACTGCCTCATGTATGATGCTTTTTGTTCCATAATTGACTGATGGTGTCTTAGTTGTGTGCCATATGCTGCAATGAACCATGTTGCCAACATGTATGTGTAAAATAGGTGTGGTCCTCTGCTATTGACCTTCAAAGGTGAAATGTACAGGATATATGTCATTTACAGTGTGTGTGAATGTGACTGTTGATTCATACGCATCACATTTGCTTTGGAAATTTCTGTGTCCTGATCGGTATATCAGCAATGCTCCATGACACTACACTCTTATTCTGATAGTTAGAGATAAAGGTAAGCAAAAATGATTACCCAGACCATGATATGGTGATTATTATAAGTGTTTATTTACATATGTTCATACAGTGGTGATGGTGAGTTGAGTCAAAAGAAATTGTTGACAATATGTTGGCGCCTACGCAATCCTGCAGCTCTGTTTGGTTGGTCCCCCTCATGTTGATAGCCTGCATCCTCCTCTTCAGGCATTTGTGGCTCTGGTTCTAATAGGGGAATGTTCCTTCGTACACAAATGTTGTGCAGGATGGCACAGGTTAAAATGATCTTGCAGACCATTTCTCGTGAGTATAGATAGCTGCCTCCGGTGATGTCGAGGTACCTGAATCTGGACTTCAGGATGCCAAAGTTCCTCTCGACTATGGTGCGTGTCCTCCTATGTGCATTCCTAGGCTTCTAGAATGTACCATCAGCATTGGGTTGTTTCCTTATCTGAACAGGTGTTTGGCTGTTGACCGGATGTCATCAGTATTTTTGGAGAGTTGTAGTACAGTGTGTACTCCCTTGCATTGTGACTTGTGATACAGGTGTCCCTGTGTCTTCACTGGGGGTGAGATGATAGTTCCATACACAGAATCAATTCAACAGTGGTGGTAACACGTTTGCATCTATGTACCCTGGACATCCCATACATTTTGATATAGATTAAATTAACCATCAGTGAGACGCTTACATTTTGCAAGGTGACAATTAGCCAAACTTCTCCATACGTTGTGATCACTGACGTGTTAATATTTGACTGTACACTAATTTCACATGTGTGACAAGTTCACTGCAGACCTATTTCTCTGCCCTTGGCAAGTTGACTCAGGTTGTAACGTCTACCTAGACTACTGCACATGGTCTAGTTCAGCTGGCTAACTTGGTTGTGAGGTTGTCGTTTAGAGTTTCAGAAGGTCCGTATGGCACTACATCTGTTGTGTGTGTGTTAATTTGTCACAATGCGTATGTGTAGGAATGTGCACCTTCCATATTGTCCCATCAAGATGTGTTCTTCGCACAGTCCACTTGCCTCTTGGTAGTGGGCAATGTGAAAGCAGGAGTGATGTGAGATATTGAAACGGCCTCAATGATTGCACATGACCTTTATTGTAGTCATCATAATGCTATGTGAGTCACGGTGTTTGACCTGCAGCAAATTACATTCCACACCCCTTACACAGTACGTATTGGTTGGAAGGGTGTTTGATTGAGTGTTATTGACGTGATATTGAAAGATTAATCTTCCAAGTTGTACTGCCAGTTGAGGCCATGTCATTGTCTTTGTGTTGTTTTAAATTGTTCCCTTGTGTCTGTTGAGTGGCATCTGTTGTTATTTGGATCTGTCATTTGTCCTTAGGTGTGTATCCAAATGAGTGAGGATATCAAACGTGCCTAACGGTGTCACAACCTCAGTCTGTTCCTGTCCACATTTTGATGTCGTGGTGTATGTGTTGTTTGACCTAGAGGGTTGCTGTGCAGTGTGTATATAAGTAGGTTTCTGTACTTACCAACAAGTAGTCCATTTCCATATCGTCCATCTTGGAAGTGTTGATTGATGATGCAGTGACTGAAGATGAATGAATCATGTACACTCCCAGGATACTTTGCCACGATGTTGGTGATCAATCCCTGGTGATCCACAATGGCCTGCACATTGATGGAATGTGTGTGCTTCCTGTTGCGGTATAGATGTTCAGTTGCAGCAGGTGGCACAAGGCGTACATGTGTGCAGTCAATGGCACCAAGGACGTGTGGGAATCCATTAATGAGGTAAAGCCCCTTTTTTGACTCCTGCTGCTTCTGCTGTTTGTTGGGGAAGCAGATGTGGCGGGGTGTGAGTGTGATGATGGCATCCAGTACCTTGGGCAGGAAGGCGGAGAATGATGGCTGTGAGATCCCAGCAACCAGGGCGTCTGTGGTTTGAAAGGAGCCACTTGCCAACATGTGTAGTACAGCTAGCAGCTTGGTTTCTGGTGGGATGGTGCGGGGTGTCTGCAAGCTGGGTGCCAACTGTGGCTCAATGTTGCGCAGCAGCTGCTTAATGGCTTGCCAGCTCAACCTGTACCTCTGGATGATGTCATGTTCCCTGAGGCCATGAAGGGTTATCCTGGTGTGGAATATCCTCTCCTGCCTTCTGCGTTGCCTTTGGGGTCCCTGCTGGTGTTGTGGAAGCTGCTGTTGCTGGTCCTGTGCTCTGCGTCTGCGCGCACGCTGGATGAAAAGCACCTCCATGCCTTCCTTTTGGAGCTCTGCTGTTGCTTCATACAGGTGTGTTTGCCCCATTTTAACGCCTGCCCTGACCCAGGCGTTATTTTTTGACGCAAATCGGGCTGTGCGTCATTTTCCGCCTCGGCCTCCCGTCCGTGCGGGATTTTTTCGCGGTAGCATAAATAAGGCGCACAGGTGTTTGTGTCATTTTTTGGACGGGAACACCTACCTTGCATGTCAATAATGCAAGGCGAATTCCCGCATCCAGAAAATGATGCACACGGCGGGATTTTGACGTCCGCGGGCTTGGGCGTCAAAGTTTAAATATGGGGCAAGGTTTGCACCGATTGTGCGTCAAAGTTTTTGATGCACATTCGGTGCAAACAGAGTATAAATATGCCCCATACTATCTTATACTAAACAAAAATATATATATATATTTTTTATATTTTAATTGTTTTTTTTGTTTTTTTTAAACATCAATACCCTAACATCGTCAAACACACATAATAAAAAACAGTTGTAAAAAGTATGATACCCCCAACCCCCACCCACTACTACTAACTAAACTAACAGCCTATACTAACCTAACACTAAGCCCCCTAACCCCACTAATTTAATGAACCAGGAAAGAGGAGGGAGGGGAGGGAATCATGGTTGAGTCTCAGCCTACAAGTTGGCCCTCCGCAGGGTCCTTTTGATGGCATGCACCCTCCTATTGACGTGCCACCTCCTGCTGCAGTCTGGTCATCTTCCGTAGCTAATGTTCCAAGGTCCGTTGCATCACGGCAAAGCTGCAGGGTCTATGACTGCAGCAGGGGTGGTCTGGGTGCCAGTGGAGGAAGTATGAGCCCTGGTCAGTGCCATGTCCATAGGCTTAGGTGCAGGTGGGGCTGTGACAGGTCCTGGAGCTGTCGAAGTTGATGGTCCAGCAAAGGTCCCTGCTACTGTTGGTGCCACCTGGGTGGTAGTGGTGGTGCTGGTGGTGGTGGCTGTGGAGGATATGGAAGGGCCCGCTTGGGCAAATGCCCTCCACACTCCGGAGGCTCTTTCATGGCGATAACATCTTGCCATGTTGTGGTACCCCGACTCCACATCCAGAATGTGGCAGTAACGCATTGCCCTGCGCTGAAACTCTCGAATCTGGATGGGAGTCATATTGGCAGCTGTTAAGACAAATAGAAAACCAAACATTAGGTACTTCATTGTGTGAAATGGCTCAAGAAGTAAATCAGACAATACATCTGATGTCCCTGAAACAGCCCATATCGTCATACAGATCACTGATTGTCCCTGAGGAAGTACATGGCAAGCCAGCCTACACATGTCCTATCATCAAACAGCACATCCAAACCCTAAAAGATGGCTAACAACTGGAATGACTTTGGCATCATTGTTCAGCCATTTGTCAGGTAAAAATCATGCTGCAAATCATCCACCACTGGCAGGCCAACAAATTTCAATGTCCTGGATGGCAATCTAGGGCCACAAGATCTGTAAGTAGTAAATGGAATTGCCAGTATAGAATGCAGGTGCTAATCATGAGTGGGTATCCTAGGTTTGGACAAGTGATTTACAGATTTAGATGTCTGTGTACCAAACTTGGATCATCAGTCCTAGGTACACTATTCACAACCCTACTCCTGTGCCTGAGGGGGGGGGGGGCAAGCAAATAATAACTTCTAACAACAAGGACACCCAGGAAGCTTTTGAAAGCTGTACATGGGTTTGGCCAGCACACCACAGGTAAGGAGGAACTACAAATAGGTTACACCCAAACCTTGGACAATCCCATCAACACTTATCTTTGGAAATGCAGACCATTGTCCACATCATTTCCTACCAGTAATCCATGACTTACAACAAACAGATAGATGCAAGAACACCTCTGGACATGAGCTGCATGCACACCTAGGCCATTGTACTCAAGTGCCTCATACTCGTAGCACAACATGTGGAGCTACATGCTGCTAGGAAGTTAAACATACAGTCAAGCATGTTCATTAGTGGTTAGGGAGGCAGAAGTCTGTGTGTAAGACTTTAGCATCCCTATTCTTGGTGAAGCAGGGTCTGACTTGCTGACTAAATCACTAATATGGTCCTCTGCTACATTTTCTGAGTTTAAGTTTTATCCACATAACTCATCCCTATTCATATGGCCGTACATACAGGACTGTCCTACAATCCAAAATTATGACAATACGCTAATGATTGGCCAACTCCAAGAGGTGGAAAAAACGATCCTACACTCAAGGAACATATCCGATCATTGACCAGCGCATCACACCTTGCTATGTGTGCAACACACAGGAGTCAATCACACATCATCAGCAAACACAACACAGAACAGAAATATCAACACTTACTGTAGATGTCGGGGTCCGCACATCGAGACACCTCTCCGATAGTGTAGGGGGCCGGTCCACCTGTAAGGGATGGAAGGGAGAAATGTGCTCAATGTCTGTGCACTGTACAACACTTCAAAATACAAATACTATGTGTAAGATTAACTCAGAAAGACAAGCCTCTCAGACATGATGATACTGCATCCTACATACCACTGCAAACATGTACAGAGCCGGGGACCCCAATGAGTGAGACACACATAACTGCACACATGCAGTGGCCCTGACAATCATGTGGTGGCAAACATGCTCTTTCATTAGTTAGCAGAAATAATCTTGGTGTGTATTCCTCTCATCATGTGGATCCATGTGAGACATGCAAAGCCACTTTCTGTGAGGACTGCAATAACAGTCACCCAAACATTGTGACTATGGCCAATTTAAGACACACAGGTACAATGTGCAGAGAGCCATGGGCAGTTGTTACCCCCTCAATTTGTATCATTTTCTTCATTTGATGTGGCACAGCTATGGTAAGTTGCACCAACCATAGAGATATGAAGCCATGTGCATAGCTTTTGCCATCCATCCCTAATTTAAATGTGGCACTACAAACTAAAAATATCATTCTACCTGAGGTAAGCTATAACTTGTTACGTATGTGTCAGAATCCAGTTCAGACATGGATGCGAAAACAATTGAGGGACATAATATTAATAGTAAAAAACTGGATTTCAGAGATATGTTTCCTGATACACTCACAGACCAAATAGTAAACATATGTTACAGCCACATTGGCATCATCAATTGACATGAAGCCAGCACTAATTTACAGCCTCCTGTTGTGTTTTGAAAGTTAGTCTAGCTGTTGCGTCCACAAATGACGGTAATGTGTATGAAAATTGTATACCTCACAGGCAACTGTGGCCCATATCTATACATAATTTGCACCGTATTTGTGTTGCTGTTTGACACAAAGGCAGCGCAAACTTACAAAATACATTAGTATTTTGTAAGTTTGCGCCGCTCTTGCTTCAAAACAGGTCTCAATTGCGGTGCTAACAAAGTCGAAATATGGCCCATTATGTTTAACTAGCATTCCACATGTTCAATACATTGGCGGCAGCATATGAAAAAATCTGCTACTGTCACTACAGAGCATTTAAACATGCACATTACTCTGATTTGTACTCACCAACAGGGCCACCCATCACAATCCCCAGGTTGTCCAGCAGGTCTTGCTCCCTGGAAACAACGTCAGCCCAGCGGTGCTTCAGCTGGTGGTCATTGCGCGGTGTGTGGTATATTCTCTGCAGATGGTGCAGCACCTTTGCCCACCGGAGCCTCCTTGCCTCTGTGTGATATCCTTGGATCACACGCCCACCTGCCTCGATCATCAAGGGTAGGAAGTGGCTCACCAACCTTATGAACCCACCCAGCTCCTCCTGTACCATCCTGCCAAGACGAGGCCTACCCAACATTATTGCACCAAAAAAAAGAGGGGATAAAGAGGCACAAAGGAGAATAGAGTGAAAGTAGGACAGGAAAATGCAAAATAACTAACAACACAGCCCAACTATACCCAAACTACCACTACCCACAACAGACTCCCAACACAACAAAGACAAATGTTTACAACACAAAAGACCAAAAAAAACTCACAGACAGGATACCACAGACAGTTATGAAACACAAAAAAGACAATTGAAAGAACACACTGGAGACAAAATCACAAAATCCACAGAGAGACAAGTCTAAACACAGCCACACAGTCAGGAAATATCACAGACTGCAAAGTGAAAGTGAAAGTACACCCACTATAACAAATCTGTAAACGGGATATCCTATTGCATCACTTCCTGCCTCAAATGCGGTGCATTTTTATTGTTATTCGTCAAAATATTACAGTCTGTGCGTCATTTTTTTTACGCACATGCTTAGAAATAACCCTGCATCCATATTTTGAAATATGTATTATTCCTAACCAATTTCTGGCGGTAGAGTGTGGGAATTACCGATAAGGGCCAATGGATGTTTCCTGGCAATGTGCGTCATATTTTGACGCATAAGCGTAATTTTTGATGCATGTGCGTCATTTTTTTACGTGTATGCGTCAAAATTTCTGACTTTAACTGGGTTTGAGTAATTTCTCATTTGTAATTGTACCGGACAGTTGTGACAATACAGAGTTAGGCTGATTGCACCCAAATTGGGCATTACGGTGTATGGGCACATGTGACAGATCATACAACTGCAGACCATGATCCTCTACTTGTTGTACCGGATTTGCACTCTTCACTGATGCCATAGAAGGCCAAACGTGTGGGATACAATTAGGTATTACCCAGTTTGGGCATGTTTTGCATCAAGAGAGGATAGCAAGGCGACGCAAATCAATAAGTAACTCAATGCCATGGGGGTCAATGGTTGTGATTTGCTTACTACTATTGTTGTTGTCCCACTGTGAGACCATCAGAAGATGCATGTTTGAAAATCTGCTTGCATGCATGTGGAGTCAATGTGTCCAAGCCTCAGATGCTAGTCAGTGTGGAAATGAGAGAGGACATGTGTTAGTCATATACGTAGCAACAACTGCTGTGTGCACTTCCATGATTTTTGGGAACATAAGCACCACGAAGTGCAAAGCATGCTCAGGATTGATGGCAGACGGTTGTTCATGGCAAGGTTCCAAAACTTAGCCATCACATGTCCTGGAATGCTGGATGCTACTTCCTAGGCACTTGTTTGTTTCCCCACCATGAGTCAGGCATGGGATAATGCTATGTGGGTACCGTGTTAGTGACACTGTGTCAGAAATTGTCAGATTCACCAGATCCTCGGGGTCTGCGCACGTTCCCAACACGTCCACCACTGAACAGCTCCAAGACTCTGATAGATAAATCACAGAGGCTAAGAGAGTTCAAGAGGGGAAGAGGGGATTAGGAAGGGAAACAGCTGGGAAGGAGACCTGTGGTAAGAAAAAGGTTAGAACACACAATATGAATATTATATCTCCTGAAATCAATACTAGAGTATGATTCTAAGCATAGTCATTCTGAAAACATGAACAATCTAAGAATTAAGTTTAAAATGACTAGGTTTCAAGATGGCCGGATACCTGTAAGGGAATCAAGATGGATTAAATGAAAACTTTCTTATTCAAGTACTTTCCTTTACATGAAAATCAGAAAAACTTTCTGACTAAATTTTAAACCAGTCATATAAATCCTTTTTTGAGAATGCATATGAGGGCCATACAATATTGCATCTAGACACTCTGATCTTCTGTGTACTCTTAAAATGTTTCAACACAATTTGCGCATATTGTAGATTTATATATATATATATATAGTAAACACCATAAAAGGATTGTGCACCATGAATAACACAATATGGATTTAGAAAAAACAAATCACATAACTTGTCAACTCGAATATTACATGATAAATATCTTAGAATAGTGGCATACAATAAACAACATGAATTAAACTCGAGGAGAGAATCATGCGTCTTGCCGATTCGTAAACCACGATGTAAATGGCAAGAACTAACAGCTCACAATGAATAACAAGATCAAAGTGCAATGAAACGAATCGCGCGTCATTTGCCGATTCTTAAGCCACCATGTAAATGTCAAGAAATGGTAGCGCGCAATGAACAACAAGGTTAAAACACCATAAAGCGAATCGCGCGTCTTGTCGATTCTTAAGCCACCATGTAAATGTCAAGAAATGGTAGCGCGCAATGAACAACATAGTTAAAACACCATAAAACGAATCGCCCGTCTTGCCGATTCCTAAGCCACCATGTAAATGTCAAGAAATGGTAGCGCGCAATAATTAACAAGATTAAATTATCATTAAACTAATCGCGCATCTTGCCGATTCACAAATCGCCCTGCAAATGTCACAAACACTCACGCGCATATTTCACACGCGCAAAGTCATATCATAAAAGAATTAGGCCCAAGAACATGAGAGTTCTCGATAACGGCGTTGGGGGGCCAGCCCAAACACTGTCTTACCGCCCAGAACAAGAATCTCCAAATGAAGAATGAAAGTCAGATGTCTGGAAGATCAAATAGGCCACCGGGACAGGAGCTCAGGAAGTAGCTGCTGCTCTGCACCGGGACCTCTTAATAGTGAGCACCTGGAGCTGGGCTGGCTCCTTTTTATAGAGTCTTGGCCCAGACCACACCCAGGCATGTTGCAGGGAAAGTCTCTAGAAGGCCCTGGAAAGGGACCACACCCTAACACACTCTAAAAGCCTGCAGCAATACATTGCAAATGAACAGCATTTGTAAGCACATTAAAAATAAGTCTTCAGGATTGAACTCTGCAATGCAAAAGGTTAAACAACAACATATCAGCACAATGCATAAATTACGTTGTTTTGAGAGTGCTGGGTTTTTGCATTCTAGTCGCCAATAAAGCGCACACTGCCCTTGTGTTGACAGAAATACAATACACAATTGTAATGTTATGCCACAGTTGGAGTCATATAACTGAGCCATGTCTCTCCTGTGGCAGAAGAGGACCAGCAGACCAAGCAGCACATGTTCACATATTTCCAGTGGTAAAAGGCACAGAGGTGTCTGGTTCATGTGTGTGTGCCAATGTTTAGCCTGTATTATTTTTGGGGTCTATGTTGTCACAGTTACGTGCAGCTCTATTCATGCGCCTGTGGAGCCATTTCCGGTATCTACAAAGTATCCTTCACAGATCAATAGAAGGAAAGCCAAAGAGGAATTGAGAACACACATGGGGATGGTCCTGCTCTGTCACTGCAGATGTGTTATAAGACTGTCAACAGGACAACCTTGGTGTGCTGGACAAGGTGCTGTGTCAGGATTCTGATACCGGCAGGTATCCTCCCAAGATTTGTACACAGGTTGGCCTCTAAAAATCCCACTGCATCTGGGAAAATCATTGCGTCTGTGCTGATTAATCTCACAGCTATTCACCACACAAGCCCCATCAAGATGTTGGGAGCAATGTGCATCAGCGTGTGGACTGTCAGGGTCCTAACATGTGTAGACATTTCATGCACATTATCTGACGTTTGTTGTGCTGGAGGCACCATACCCAATCCATGCATGCAGCCATGGTACACTGTCACTATTTGTCACTCATGCCTACATGAAACCCAGACAAGGGATAGGCCATAATTGGTCTATTTGGAGACAAGTTCCCCCCCATGGTACGATAAGTCAATTCATTATGCTATACAATGTATTAGAGTATGCATTGTAGAACCAAATGACACAATACCCCAGGAGGAATGTGAGGGTTGGGAAAGCAACTATGATAAAAATGTAGCCACAAGGAACCTTTAGGGTAACGCAAAGACAGGAGCCGGTCAGGCTAACAGGATGCAGGGGCAATCAGGATCCCAACATTTGACAAGGTAAATACACAGTGGTCAGACTGAGACTAGTCAAAGGTGGAACAACACTGTGGAAACTGACAACTGTGTTTCTCCTGTGTGTTGGAATGTAACACATTAACCCAAGGGCTGGGTTACACAGCTGATTTTTACGGCAATGCATAACAGTGTTACAGATTAAATGGCAGCTTCTATGCTGTACCAGGCAGCTGCAAGGGCAGTGCATGTTCAAATGGCTGGTCTCCATGGAGGTGCTCACAGGTGTGTGCAGCATCTGTCTCTTAAAAGTCCTGTAGGTGAGATTCAAGTTCAAAGGGCCAACAGTACCTTTCACATGGAAAGCAATGTACAGGTGATTACAGGTCCTACAGACTACAAGGCAGTGCATTATTTAACCTGACGTCCATGCAGACAGAAGTACAATGACTATGGCATACCATACTAAAGGGGGAGGCACACTGGATTTACATTGAAAGTCTGTGTGTGTGTACAGGAGGGATTATCTGAGGACACATATTCCCATTCCAGGGACCTCTGAAGAAGGGTGGGCTGAAACAGGGAAAATGGGTGTAGCTGGACTTAGGACATGGGCTGCCATGTGCAGGGGATGTCCTGTGAGCAATGCTAGTCATACCTGGGGCACTTGTGCTATTTATTTGCTGCTCATATGGAAATCTTGTCACACATAATCCTTGCAAAGATAGGTGATGTGAAACTTACTGCTGTCAAGGGTCTGGTCATACCTTCTTGTCACCAATGCAATAGCACATCCACTGCCTCATGTATGAGGCGTTTTTTGCCCTTATTGACTGATGGTGTCTTAGTTGTGTGCCATATGCTGCGATGAACCATGTAGCCAACATATATGTGTGAAAAAGGTGTTTTCCTCTGCTATTGCCCTTCAAATGTGAAATGTACTTACAATGTGTGTGAATGTGGCTTTAGATTCATACACACAATAAAGAGTACACTATTCCAAACAGAAAACAAGGGAACCTACAGGTTTAGGAGCAAGAGCCCTCACACATCCTGTCGGAGGTCTAAGAAGATCCTATGATGCTTCATCAGGACCATCAAGAACAAAGAAACTTCTCCTGTACCACAACAAGCGAAGACACTATTGAGGTCTATCTGGATTCAAATGATTAAATAAATAACAAACAGTCACTTACATTGAAGTATACTGTCCAACCAGTCAACTAAACACACAGGTCGCCCTATAAAAGTTAATGAATTGAACTGAAAAAACAAGATATACAATATTAGTGCAAATGTGACCCGTGCCAATTCATTGTGCACACATGGTGAAAACCATAATGCAAGGTGTGAGATAAAAATGCGAGCTTACCATCCCCAGCTGTAGGAAGGGCTCCTTGGGAAGGTACAAGCCTAGGACTGTCGCTACTAATGTCAAAGGAAAAGAAGGGGAGACCAAACATTCATAAAACTGCAAAAAAACTGATTACTGTCAAACTAGAAATCTTAAGAAGGCTTAAGTTTCAATGATGATGTGGTGGCATCTATTCTGCAAACCCCATCTATCCTCAATAACGATGGAGCAGCACCTTCAGGCAGTCTCAAAGAGGACTGGGACAAATTGTTTACCCTGAAACGTGACTTGATCAAAACCATAATGCATGGGACAATTATGAGAGAGTATCTTAGAGCAAATATAGCCCCTAATGGCCTACTTGCATCAAATATGCCTAGGATATTTTTACAAGACCTAGCATTCAGGAAAGACTGGGCTCAGATAGCGTGAAAGTGTACTAGGGATTGGTTATTACTGATTATCAACACTTCCAAACGCCTTGCTGATACCATTACAATCCAGATCAATCTTTTAGAAAGCACTCTAAAAACCACAGTCACTTTGGCTGCCTTTAAAAGCCGTTTGACTGAGATTAACTCTGAACTAAATGAAACTAAAGAATTCCTTACACACCAAAAGATCTCTAAACTCCAGAAGGATATCAATAAATTTAGCAGAGAGAAGGTCTACCCTTACATCTAAGAGGACTTTGAAGTAGACACGCAGTCCCGCTCATCTGATGAGTCACAGTCATCTTTCAGAAAACCACGGAATAATAGTAATAGCTCTTCCTCAGATGGATGGAGCACGGATGACAATCCCCCGCAGCCCTACTACAATTACTCTCCTTTGCCCGCAAACCACCCAATGCCTTGGCAGCCGCCGTATCTTTTCTTTCAACCACGTCCAATGATGCCATACATGCCTTTTTCAGGCCGCGGATGGGGCAGAGGAAGAGGCAGAAGGAGAGGAAGAGGCAGACACATGCAATGAGCCAGGGAGGAACCTCAGATGGTTACCAGGAGCCAGGGCAAAAACCCACCCCCGGGAACCTAGTGGTGAATTTATCCTCTAGACCCCTCTCTGAGGACGAGACCTGCGTCCTCAATCGAGGCCTAGAGTTCGTTCCAACTCCTGTAGAAGACTTTTTCAGACTTAATTGTGAACTTTCACAATTTTTCCGCAAGATTCAGCTAAATATTTCTTTAAAAACAAGCCAGATGACTTTCCATCCACAGATTCTGGGTTAAGATTGCCTTCCACGTTTGTTCCTCCTGCTTCAACTATTCCTTGTGAAGTCCTTGCATTTGAGAAGGAGGTGTTGTCGGATTTGTCTTCCTTACGACCTAAACATCCCTTTTTCGATATCTCGACGGCCGAAAGAAAAGACTTAGGGACATTAGCTAACGACTCCAGCATTGTTATTAAGCAGGCTGACAAGGGAGGAGTGATTGTCATAATGAATACTGACGATTATAGACAAGAATGTTTGCGTCTTTTCAGTGATCCTACCTATTATGCTTCTATCACTAGGGATCCCACACCCAGTCTACAGTCTCAGATTAGGTCCATGATTGAGGAAGCATTGAATAACTCTGCTCTGCTAACCCCCGTACCCTCTATTTTTACTGTTTGCCCAAGATCCACAAGGGCAAACTACCTCCACCTGGACGCCCTATAGTATCTGGGATTGGTTCGGTCCTGGAACCATTGTCCGTCTTTTGTGACCATTTTCTTCAGCCACTTGTAAAATGATCTTCCACCTATTTACAAGATACGAAAGACGTTTTGAATCTGATCGAGACTATTAACAATGCAGTGGAGGTTCATGGGTTGATTACCCTTGATGTTGAGGCTCTATACACCAATATACCTCATGGGGCAACACTGGAATTAGTGTAGACTGCACTGCGCGAAGGCCATGGGAATCTGTCCTCTCCTATAACCTTTATTATGCAATGCGCAACACTAGCTATGACTGAATTTTTTTTTCAGTTTGAGGATCAGTTCTTTCACCAGATCCGGGGCACTTCAATGGGCAGCACCTTCGCACCTAGTTTAGCTTGCCTGTGTATGTACAGTTTTGAGAAGCAATTTCTTCTCCCAGATACTAATCCTTTCTATGACTGTATCAAGTTATGGCGTCGGTATATTGACGATATTTTGATTGTATGGCAGGGCCCTCTGACTGAAGTCAACCTGTTTACTGATTAGATCAATTCTCTCAATCCTTATTTGAAATTTACCTCTACTGTCTCTTCCACCCAAGTGGCCTTCCTTGACCTTTTGATCAGTATCCACAATGGTAAGCTGTCCACATGTACATACCAAAAACCTACTGATCGCAACAGTTTACTTGCATATGACAGTCATCACCCTATATCCCTACGTGACACCTTACCCTTTGGGCAATTCTTAAGGTTACGACGCAACTGTAGTTCACCAAAGGTTTATGAGGCCCAAGCTGGTGACCTTCAAATTAAACACCACACAAGTCAGTATCCATCTCGAATTGTCAATCAAGCTCGGAAGAGAGCCAGAAATAATAATCGTGAAGCCCTTATGTGCAGTAATGAGAAGGTACGCAACACGCGTCTTACTTGTGTCTCAACCTTCACTCCCTTATCTAATGATGTCAAAAAACTAATCAATAAAAGATGGGCGATTCTAGCAAGTGGAGGCGAGACGATCCCCAGACCTCTATTCACATTTAAGAGGACCCAAAATATTAAGAACATGGTGGTACACACCTGCCCTTTAACTAACCATAGGGACAACACCCAATCGACACTCTGGAATCTCCCTCCAGTGAAGGGTCATTATCCTTGTGGGCAGTGCAATGTTTGCCCTTTGACTAGTCCTGTCAAGACCCTTGATCTGGAACCTATTGCACAATGGCGCCTCACTGAACGCACTAACTGTAATACCAGACATTGGCCCATATTTATACTTTTTTAGCGCTGCGTTTGCGCCACTTTTTGACGCAAAAACGGCGCAAACTTACAAAATATAATTGTATTGTGGAAGTTTGTGCCGTTTTTGTGTCAAAAAGTGGTGCAAATGCGGCGCTAAAAAATTATAAATATGGGCCATTGTGTCTATATGATCACGTGCCCTTGTGGTTTACGTTATGTTGGTATGACTACTAGACCAGTCAAGACAAGAATAAATGAACACCGGAGTAACATCAGGTGCGGGCGCATTACTATTAAACTATGCGCTCATTTTCTAGAAGCACCCCACAATCCTGATGATTTAAGATTGGTGGTTTTGGATGCCCCAAGTTTCAGAGGCGATAACACGCGTTCGTTGTTCAGGCTTGAGCAACAATTGGTGTTCAAACTTCAGACCAATATAGATGGACTTAATGACGAAATCCCTTGGGTCGCATTGTCCCAATAGTCCCATTGGGTTCTCCTGTGGTTACATTACAACAGGATTATCACTTTACATGGCAGTTGTTCTCTTGTGTTGTCTGTGACTCATCTGTGTTTGTGTTATTGTGTGGAATCCTAGGCTTCTAGGATGTACCATCAGCATTGGGTTGTTTCCTTATCTGAACGGGTGTTTGGCTGTAGACCGGATGTCAGCAGTATTTTGGTAGATTTGCAGTACAGTGTATACTCCCTTGCATTGTGTCATGTGAAATAGGTGTCCCTCTGTCTTACCTGGGGTTGAGATGATACTTCCATACACAGAATCAATTCCACAGTGGTGGTCACACGGTTGCATCTTTATACCCTGGACCTCCCATCCAATTTCACATATGCACTAGAATTATTTAAACATCAGTGAGACCCTTCGAATTAGCAAGGGGACAATGTGCAACACATCTCCGTATGTTGTCTGCATTGACGTGTTGACAATTGACTATGCACTAATTTCACATGTGTGACAAGTTCACTGCAGACCTATTTCTCTGCCCTTGTCAAGTCGACTCAGGTTGTAACATGTACCTATACTACTGCACATGTTCTAATTCAGCTGGCTAACTTGGTTGTGAGGTTGTCATTTTGAGTTTCAGAAGGTCCGTATGCCTGTACATCTGTTGTGTGTGTGTTTATTTGTCACAATGCGAATGTACAGGAATGTGCTCTTTCAATATTGTCCCTTGAAGATGTGTTCTTCACACAGTCCACTTGCTTATTGGTCGTGGGCAATGTCACCTCAGGAGTGATGTGAGATGTTGGTACTGCCTCAATGCTTCCATGTCCCATTCATTAGAGTCATCCTTATCAGGCTATGTGTGAAATGGTGTTTGACCTGCAGCAAAACACATTACACACCCCTTACACAGTACGTATTGTTTGGAAGGGTGTTTGATTGAGTGTTATTGTTGTGATATTGAAAGATTAATCTTCCAAATTGTACTGCCAGTTGGGGCCATGTCTTTGTCATTGTGTTGTTTTAAATTGTCCCCTTGTGTCTGTGGAGTGGCATCAGTTGTTATTTGGAATTGTCAGTTGCCTCTAGATGTGTATCACATTGGGTGTGGATCTCAAAAATGCCTAGCTGTGTCACTACCTCATTGTCTTCCTGTCCACGTGTCGATGTCATGGTGTATGTGTTGTGTGTCCTAGAGGGTTGCTGTGCAGTGTGTATATAACTGAGTTTCTGTACTTACCAACAAGTAGTCCATTTCCATATCGTCCATCCTGAAAGTGTTGATTGATGGTGCAGTGACGGAAGATGAATGAATCATGTACACTCCCAGGATACTTAGCCACAATGTTGGTGATCAATGCCCTGGTGATCGACAATGGACTGCACATTGATGGAGTGTGTGTGCTTCCTGTTGCGGTATAGATGTTCAGTTGCAGCAGGTGGGACAAGGCGTACATGTGTGCAGTCAATGGCACCAAGGACGTGTGGGAAGCCGTTAATTTGGTAAAACCCCTGTTTTGTCTCCTGCTGCTTCTGCTGTGTGTTGGGGAAGCAGATGTGGTGGGGTGTGAGGGAGATGATAGCATCCAGTACCTTGGGTAGGAAGACGGAGAATGATGGCTGTGAGATCCCAGCAACCAGGGCGCCAGTGGTTTGAAAGGAGCCACTTGCCAACATGTGTAGTTCAGCTAGCAGCTTGGTTTCTGGTGGAATCATGCGGGGTGTCTGCAAGCTGGGTACCAACTGTGGCTCAATGTTGTGTGAAACCCATGGGTGATCCAGGAAAGCTATAGATTTCTAAAAAGTATAGACAATTCAAAATTCAGCAAAGGGTCATGTGTCTAGATCCCTCAAGGTGTATCTAAGGAAAATAACTGTTGAAATAAAGAAAAATTTAAAATGAGTAGGAACATTTTCATATGTAACATTTTGTCATGATGGCCAATTTGCAAAACCAATATACCTTTACCTCCGCTAGACACCTCTGGTTGTGGGGATATACAGGGCTTGCAGATTCTCCAAGGGCCAACAATTGAACAGCACCGTACAATGGTTTTTCGTTGCGTACTGAGTATAGACCTATTCATTCAGTGAAATAGGCAAAGTTATAAATGGGTATCAAGGAAACCTATTTATTTTTAAAATGGGCGCAAGATATTGAGTTTAGGAGCAGTGGTTATTTGTACATATTTGAATTTGTGGATACCCGTACTGGCAAATTATTTTAGAGGGTATTTTTCAAAGTATCTTCTTACATTTGAAAGGTACAAATGCCGACAAATTCAATTGGTATTAACAAATGTTCTACTATTCTATGCTCCTACAAGCCTTCCCAATTGGTAGCTCACTTGTTTGGGTAGGCTTGGTGCATGCGACAGAAAATAGGCCAAAACACAACATGAACGCATTAAATTGTGTCCCTGAAAACTGACCCTTTTTTCAAATGATGTAGCTGTAGATTTTGGACCTTAGCTTAGCCAGCACCTAGGGAAACCTAGAAAACCTGTGCATTTTTTTAAACTAGACACATAGGTGGGGTAACTTGTGTGGCTCCCACTGGGTTTTTGTAACCCAGAATCCATTGCAAATCTCAAACTGTGACTAAAAAACACATTTCCTCACATTTCTTTGATTGAAAGTTCTGGAATCTGTGGGGAGCCACAAACTTCATTCCACCCAGCATTTTCCCACGTCTCCCAATGAACATGGTACCTCACTTGTGTGGGTAGGCCTACTGCCAGCTACAAGACACAGCCCAAAATGCAACACGGATACATCACATTTTTTCACACTCAAAACTGACCTTTTTTTGCAAAAAGGATAGCTGCAAATGTTTGACTCTAGGTCAGCCAGCATTGAGGGAAACTTCCAAGCCTCTTTTTTTTTTTAAACTAGACTCCTAGGAGTATGCAGGGTGGGTTGACTTGCATGGCCCTCAGCAGGTTTTTGTAGCCAGATTACTTCAAACCTTGACTAAAAATGCATTTCCTCATATTTCAGTCATGGAAAGTTCTGGAATCCATGGGGAGACACAAACGTCCTTCCACCTGGCATTCCCTCAAGTCTCTTGATAAATATGGTACTGATCTTGTGTGGCTAGGTCTAGTGCTCACAACAAGAAATGGCCTAAAACCCAATATGGACACATCATATTTTTCAATTGAAATTTTTTCCAATGTGGGTAGCTGTAGATTTTGGATATTAGCTCAGCCAGGACCTATGGAAACCTATCAGACCTGTACATTTTTTAACAATAGACACCTAGGGGTATACAGAGTGGCCTGAATGTATGACTCTCACTGACTGTTTCACCCAGAATCCCTTGCAAACCTCAAACTTTGGCTAAAAGACACATTTCCTCACATTTCTATGATGAAGTGTTCTGGAATCCGTGGGGAGCCACAAACGTTCATCTACTCAGCATTCCCTCAAGTCTCCCAATGAAAAAAAGTACCTAACTTGTGTGAGTAGGCCCAGTGTCCGCAGCAGGAAACGTCCCAAAATGCAGCATGGACGCATCACAGATTTCCACTGAAAACTGACCCTTTTTTCCAGTGTAGAAACTAGACACCTAGGGGTGTACAGGCTGGGCTGACTTGTACTGCTCTCACCAGGTTTTTTCACCCTGAACCCCTTGCAAACCTCAAACTTTGACTAAGAAACACATTTTTTTATTTGAAAGTTCTGAAATCTATGAGGAGATACCAACTTCTGTCTACCCGGCTTTCCCCCAAGTCTCCTGAAAAAAATGGTACCCCACTTGTCAATCAATCAATCATCAATATTTGGTATTTGTATAGCGCGGCTTGCGCCTGAGTGGGTATTGAGGTGTTTGCTGCAGATGTTTATTCAAAAAGCCAGGTTTTCAGTACTTTTCTGAAGTGACTCAGCATAGGTATAGTGTGGAGGGGAGGGTGTTTCAGGCTTTGGCGGTGAGGTGGTAGAACGAGCGTCCTCCGGCGTAGCAACGACATATGAGTGGTATCTTTCTGAGGGCGATGTGTTACGAGTGGAGGTTCCTGGTCAGTTGGTGGAGGTGAAGGCGAGGATTCAGGTGAGCAGGTGCTTGCTTCTGGAGGGCTTTGTAGGCATGGGTCAGGAGCTTGAAGTAGCATCTCTTCTGGATCGGAGGTCGTTCAGGTGCTGGGTGATGTGGGTTCTCTTGGGCAGGTTGAGGATCAGTACGGCAGCTGTAGTCCAGTCAGCTAATGATGAGGGCCTGCGTCACTGTCTTCCTCGTGTCAATGGTGAGCCACTTGAAGATCTTGCGGACCATGTGGAAGCAGGCTGAGGAAACAGGGTTGACCTGGCATTTCATGGAGAGTTCGCTGTAGAGAATGATGTCGAGGTTGTGGGCCTGATCTTTCGGTGTGGGTCTGAGCTCTGTTGGGCACCAGGAAACATTCCAGAGGGCTGAGTGTCTACCGAAGATCAGAACCTTTGTTTTGTCCGTGTTGAACTTCAGCAGTTGTCCTTCATTCAGGCAGATATGTTCTTGACATAGTTGTAGAAGCTGATATCCATCTTGGTGGGGTCTGTTGAGAGCAAGGGGATGAGCTGCTGTGAGTGTAGGACTAGTGACCATGACAGGAAAAAGCCAAAAACGGAACGTAGGCACTTCACATTTTTCCACTGAAAACTGATCTTTTTTTGTTATGTGGATAGCTGTAGATTTTGGACCCTGGCCCAGCCGGCATTTTTGAAAACTAGACACCTAGGGTATCCAAGGTGGGCTGCCTTGCATTGCTTTCACCAGGTTTGTTTTACACAGAATCCCTTACAAACCACAAACTCAACTAAAACACATTTTCCCCTCATTTCTGTGATGGAAAGTTCTGGAATCTGCAGGGATTCCCAAACATCCATCTACCTGGCATACCCCAAAGTATTCTAAAAAAAATGGTACCTCATTTGTGTGGGTAGGCCTAGTGCTTGCAACTGGAAGCAGCCCAAAACATATCATGGATGCCTCATATTTTTCCACTGAAAACTGATCCTTTTTTTCCTATGTGTGTAGCTGTAGATTTTGGACCCTAGATCAGCCGGCTACTAGGGAAGCCTATCAAACTTGTACACTTTTGAAAACTGGATGCTGAGGGCATACAGAGTGGGCTGACTTGCATGGCTCTCACCAGGTTTTTTGACCCAGAATCCCTTGCAAACTTCGAACTTCAATTAGAAAAATATTTTTTTGTCAGATTTCTGTAATGGAAAGTTCTCTAATCCACAAGGAGCCACTAACTTCCATCCACCATGCACTGCCCCAATTCTCCTAATAAAAATGGTACCTCACCTGTGTGGGTAGTCCTAGTTCCTGTGACAGGACATGGCCCAAAACCCAACATAGACACATCACATTTTTTCTCTGAAAACTGACTAGGCCTGGGTGAAAAACTCACTTCCGCTCATGGAGATTTTGTAATTCAGGCACTCTAAACAGAGTAGAGCGGAATTCCCAAATTTCGCCATTTGTTGTGAAGCAGAGTTCTTTTTTTCCGTTTGTGAATGTGAGATTTATTTTTGTGAGCGCCACGATATTCTCAGGCCGCTAGTGAGTGCACATGAGATTTTGACCCCGCTTGCACGGATTCTGGCCACAACAGTGCCATTGTAGTGCGCTCAAGAGCGTGAACTTACCTCAAGTAGATTATACATTCAAGAAGCAGCTGGATCTGCTAAAAAATATGTTTTCAAGTAGATTTTCTTCTCTAATGGACCGTTCAAGTTGTTTTTTTAGTGCAAGAGGCCTTTTAAAAAAAAAAAATCCCAACAGAAAGGAAGTGCCCCAGAGACTCAAACTTCCTGTTCCTGTCCAACAGGCTCCTCTTAGTGCTTTGTCCCTCTCCTGGTCACTTTTCACTTGGGTTTCGAAATGGTAGGATCACTCTCTTTGTCTGCTGGATATATACATTTGGATTTAAGGACATTGCTATTGAGATATCATACTCCTTCCTCCTTGCTCGCTGTTGTTGTTCAAAAACTATTGTATTAGGGTTTTGTTTCTTTGACATGGCATGCACCGGTATTTCTTTGTACTTTAATTTTAATTTTAAATGTCATTGTGGTGGGTGGGCTGAAGTCTAAGTAGGGGCCTAGTTATTTTATTGCATTTCATTGTTTACCTTGTGTAAAGAAAAAATATTGCACAGCTAAGTATTTTTTTCCATGTTTGTTATATTTGCAAAATTCATTTATTTTACTACATGGCCTTGTCTTCCAATGGGCCATCCAGCCAGTAGGCCCATACAAGTCGTCAGTGTCATCATCTGTAGTATATGTTTTTAAAACATCATTTAGGGCAGGGATGACATTGGATTAAATTTAAAATGTTGGCTATTGTTTGTATTTTAATGTTCTTTTTTGCAACAAGGGTATATGTGGGTTAATATTTGATGCCATAGGAGGTTGTATGTTGTTTTAAACATTTTATAGCTCAGTTAGTTTTCATGTTTTGCATTTCTGAAATAATAATAGTGTTTTCTTCAGTGTTACCATGTCTTCTTATTCTGGTCAGTGTGTGTGTGTGAGTGTATTTGTCATCAGCCACCATTTGTCTTTGTTCTCCATGCCATGTGGTCAGGGGCCATTTTGTGTATTCTGTGTCCATAGGCCTGAATGTGTTCTTTGTTCTCCATGCCTCCTTGCTCATTGTTATTATTTGACAATGTGGCTGGTGGGCATATTTATGCATCCAGCCAGAGTGCTTTTTCCATAGACTTGCATGTGTTCTTTATTCCCCATGCCTCCTTGCTCGCTGTTGTTGTTTGACCATGTGACTTGCAGCCATTTTGTGCATCAAGCCAGTGTGATTTTGCCATAGGATTGCATGTGTTCTTTGTTCCCCATGCCTCCTTGCTCACTGTTGTTGTTTGACCATGTGGCTGGTGGCCATTTTGTGCTTCCAGCCAGTAGTTTGCCTCAGGATTGCATGTGTTCTCTGTTCCCCATGACTCCTTGCTTGCTGTTGTTGTTAAAACATGTAGCTGGTGGCCATTTTGTGCATTCAGTGAGTGTGCTTTTGCCACAGGCTTGCATATATTCTTTGTTCCCCATGCCTCCTTGCTCGGTGTTGTTGTTTGACCATAAGGCTGGTGGCCATTTGGTGCATCCAGCCAGTGTGCTTTTACCATACACTTGCAAGTGTTCTTTGTTCCCCATGCTTTCTTGTTTGCTGTTATTGTTTGACAATGTGACTGGAGGCCATTTTGTGCATCCATCCAGTATGCTTTTCCAATAGGCTTGCATGTGTTCTGTGTTCCCCATGTCTCCTTGCTCGCTGTTGTTGTTTGTAGGACCATGTGGCTAGCAGTCTTTTTGTGCATCCAGCGAGTGTACCTTTGCAATAGACGTGCATGTGTTCTTTGCCCCCTATGCCTCCTTGCTCAATGTTAGTGTTTGATCATGTGGCTGTGGCTATTTTGTCCAGCTAGCTAGTGTGATTTTACCATAGGCTTGCATAGATGTGATATCAGTGTAGTAATATGCTTGAGGATCATTGTAGTATAGATATATTAATAATATGATATAGAGTGCTTAATAGTACATGCATTTTTAGTGCATTTTTCATTTCCATCTCCTTGCCATACAAATATAAGCAATTAATTATTGTTATTTTGTTGTTAATTTTTTAGTTTAGATTTTTTTTATTTTTTTTATTTTAACTTTTCATTTTATTTTTTATTTTATTTTATTTTTATCAATGTTAATTTTAGATTTTTATTTTTTTGATTAAAATTTTTATTTCATTTTGTTTTTTCCTGTTCTTTCTTTTGCATTTTGCCTCGATCCATCCATCCACTATAGGTGCATAGCATTATTCTTTTTTTAGGTATAATTCCATTTCTTCCTGGACACCCGGCCATAGAATTGGAGAAATGCAGACACATCAGAATCATTCATTTTTTTAATAATTATTCCATTTCCACCTGGACCACCTTGCCTGCCATAGGCGCACACTAACCTTCATTTTTTTAAGGATTATTCTATTTACACATGCACCTCCCTTACTGCACCACTGTCTCTTTTAGAATAGGTGCACATAAAACAAAGAGCTATATCTGTATGCTGTGCTATACTGATTAGAAAGTACATTTTATGGTATGGTGGTTTGGTTTGACTTTAAAATGGGTGGATACATTGTTAATTATTACCTAAGAAACCAGCCACACTAAATTATATTGCCTTTGTCTGTACCAATTCAAACTGTAGCCATGCCATGTTTCACTTAATAGTTTTCTTTCTTGTTTGCTTTTAGGTCCACAAGACTAGAAGAGACATCACCCATAGTACTGCCAAACTGGGGCCTCTACAGTGACATCAGTCCTCCAATCTCTTCTGCTTGTACAGCTTAGTTCTTCTGCCAACTGAGAGCTTTAAGATTGCCCCAAAGAAAGTTGCTGCCAAGAAAGTAGCCAGTGAGAAGAAGCAGCTTTCCACGACAGGCATGCCGAGCACGACCTTTTTCGGGAAACGTGTGCTTGCAGCACTGACGTCCAGGGAGGAAGTGGGAGCAGCATTCCTGCATTAACAGCACCACTCCAACCTAAGCCCAAACCCATGTCTGTCAGCGAGGCAGCCTCTGCAATAATGGCGATGCCGACAAGCAGTGACGTTGAATTGAATTTGTCTCTTTCGCAAATAGTATCCAATCATTTGAGGAAACAGCAAAGTGGACAGTAGCCGCAGCCAGCAAAAGTAGATCTTTCCAAAGTTGGAGAAAACAAGAGGTTGAGCTTCCTGCCAAGCATGAACCTCTTCTTTTAGAATCATGGGCTCCCAGATCTCCAGCAAGAAAAAGGAAGGGTACTCTAACAACTTCTCCAAGCACCACTTGATGATGATGGTGGGGACATGGAGTGGACCCCGGCAGAGCCCGGGCGATGCCAAGAGAGGCAGGGGAAAAAAAAAGGTTTGTGAAAGACTTAGAATTATTGAAGGGGATGTTGAGGAAGATGATGGCAATGAGCCAGTCACCATGGAAGCTGGCACAGAGGAGTCTGACATTACTCCTCCTAGTTAACCTGCTCCGCGGGATATAGCACAGGTAGCACAATCAGCTCCCATATTTGTAAAGCCCCAGATGAGACCTGCACCAACCCCTACTTCAGTAGAAGTATGCACTGCAGAGAGGCAATTAACGACACACCACCTACCTCCAGTGTTATTCAAGGCATTGGGACTTTCCCACTAGGAAAGTATTCCTCCTCAATTTGGCGATTTTTTTTAACTTTACAAAGAAGGGGAAAACATTGCAATATGCTCCATTTGCCACACAAGTGTTCGCCGAGTTAAACCTGGTTCACATTATTGTAGTGGAGGCCAAATGACCCATATGAAATAACATCATGCAATCCAGTGGGAGGTGCACCTTAAAATATTGCTGAACATGGTAGTGGTGAAGATGAAGACAGCCAGGAAACATTAGCTACAAGTCCAATTATGGGGGGAGGTCATGAGGAAAAACAGGATGACATCTTCATGCAGAGCAGCCCTGCCCCAGAAATGCATCAGAATCACGGGCTTCAGTAACCTCAAATGACAGAACACTCAGAGAAAGTTGGAGACACCACAGCATACAGTGACTTCCCCAAGATGCACATTGAGCCTACCACCACCTACTTCTTGAAAGCCATCTGCGTGAGTGGCTCCAGAAAAGAAGAAATTCCGGGCTACTAATACAAGTCCGGGCTACTATTACAGGCATATTTAGAAAGAAGGAGCCTATGACCGCAACCACTCAATGGCACATTTGCACAATGAGAAGCTGGCAAAAATGTTAGTGCTGGACCTCCTCCCTTTTTCTTCTGTTGAAGGAGTGGGATTTTTTGAATTTGTGGCAGCCTTGAAATGGAACGTTCCAAGTTGGACCTATTTTTCCAGAGATGCTGTTCCAGCTGCAATTGGTTGGACAAACTTTGCAGGAAAGTGCTGCTCACACTATCCACCTGACAAGAGACATGTGGATCAGTTGTCAGGCAACTGATTTCTTGTGCATCATTGCACACTGGATTTTTTTTGTTGGTTAAAGCAACAGCTATCTACCCCTCTTAGCCCTGAAGAATGTTTTAAGAGTGTTCAGCGGCATGCAACAATAGCCATGTTTGCCATGAATAAATCACATACATCTTGAAGGAATTTAACACCAAAGTGTCTGAATTGCTGCGACTCAGAGGTCTCTGAATTGGATCTGTTGCCACAGACAATGGCAGTAATATAGGCAAGGACATGGTAGATGGTGGCGATTTCAGGGTCATGTGTTTTGCGCATTACATCAACCTGGTTGTGGAAGACTTTCTCAAAAAAGAAGACTTAGTCAACAACATACTGACCACTGCAGAAGAATATGCGCTCATTTCAGCCATTCTTTTAAATCCTGGAAGCAGTTGTAGATTATTCAGCATGCTAACAGACTACTAGTTAAAGCCCTGATGCAGGAGATGCCAACATTTTAGAGTTCAACCTAATACATGGTATATGTTGCCGCGTCTATTTGAGCAGTACAGACAGATTGATGACTATATAATTCAAAGAGGAAGGGATGCAATTGGGAAAGCTGTGACCATGGATGCAGACAAATTGGGGCCTAGTTAAATGCCTGATAAAGATGATACTCTTTTTGAGGTTTTCACAAAGAAAGTTAGCAAGGAGGACGGTACGATGTGCCAAGTTATCCCGTTGTTGCATTTACCACAGTACTAGCTAAAGAAGATATCTGAAAGGTTCACAATCACAGGTGTGAACTAAAAACCTAGAAGTGCATACCTTGTTTGGGAGCTTAATCCTTCACTCAGCTTGTAATGCAAGTCTTCAATATGACGTCATCTCATCGAAAGAGTACATCTTTACCACACTACTTGATCCATTGTACAAAGAAATTCTGCCCACTTTCAATCTTTTTTCTGAAGGGGGTGTTCCAAAATGCAAAAGGTGGATTGTCGAGAAAGACGGAAACCTGGAAAAAGAATGGTTAAAACTTAGAGTCCCACTCTGCAGTTCTGGGATGCCATCTTCAACTTCCAGAGAGGGCAGCCTTGTCTTGCAACAGCCACAAGAAGACCGGCAACCACAGCAACAGAAACATTGGACCCAACCTCTGCATTGGCTTGGTTTCAATTGGCAGGTCTTAATTCCAGTGTGGAGGTGAAGGCAAAAGAGGTTGAGCAAGTGGCAGCACCAATGACAATTCAGAGGATATTTCAGGAGTATCTGGATGACCCAAATAAGTCTATGTGAATCAAAACGCATTGGTGTATTGGTATGGGAATTTGCACTAATGGCTAGAGCTCAGCAGGCTGGCAATAAAGTATCTGGCTTTTCCTGTAGCCAGTGTGTCTGCTGAGTGTGTATTCAGCACAGCTGGCACAGGTGTAACAGTGAGAAGGACCAGTCTTTCACTTCAAAACGCGGATAGATTGACCATGATCAAAATGAACCAACATTTCATACTACACAATTACACTGTTCCTGAAACAGCACAGGAGGAGAAAGAGGACGATTGGTCAGAATCAAGTTATATTTATATATTGCAGCAATGAGTGAGTGATTGTGAGTGATGATTGATGATTTATGTGATGGCCCACAATGAGGGAGGTTGTTCGACTAATAGTAAAGTTGATTTGGATGTATAGCTATGTTTGGTGCCTGATGGGTGATCATTTTCCTGAAGGTGATTGGCCTTTACAAACCTATTTAGTGAAAATTTACCTGCAGTGTCCACTCCTTTTTTTTCTAGTTCTTCAGAGACCAGACCTGTCACTTTAGTTAACAAACACAAATCTATACAAAAAACTGCAATTACGTTTCTCTTTCTTTATTGTTCAACAGCAGTGCACTACATGGTCTATGTCTATCTTGCTCGAGACTGGGACAGAATTACTTGGAGTCAGGAGGAGTATGGAAGGACTCAGGGTGGGACTAACTCAACAGCTAGAAGAAGGAAGCGATTGAGTTCAAAGGGAAACCATCACGATAAGGACCCTGAGGCCTAGTACTCAGCTATGTGGAATGGAGTGAGGTGTGTTGATTTGGGGAATGCTGCTGAGTGTGTTTGTTGCACTGATGGCAAACATGAATCTCCGCTTGTTTTTGTTCTGCCCCTGAGCCTTGTTAGGACATTTCTCATGAAGCTTACCTTCTTTCTCCTTGACTCTACAATACAGTTTCAGTTTTGCAATCCACAGGCCTTCTCCTCTCCTGCTCGAACAAAAGGTGAAAGCTGAGTTCAACACTCATGCTTACCTACTGGACCGGTTCATAGAGGCACCCAAGAGTGATGCACATTCCTGAGGAGAATGCAGAAGCACATTTAGATATCTAGTAACTTGAGTCTCTGGGGCAGAAGAACTGTTTGCAGTGCACTTAACCGAACTGTGCCCTACTCATTCCTCTGGTTCCTTCTACAACAGATTAATGATGATGTACTGCTCATCGCCCTAATGAATATTGTTCTTGTGCTGTATGTGTCTTTGTCACACCTTTCCCCAAATTCCCATTCCCAACCATTCATCGAACCCCTAAACCTCTTCCGCCGGGCTGTGTGATTGTTTTAGGTATGTCTTACTTTACAGCAAATAGATCAAACACTTGCTGGGGTGGATGTGGTTATATGCAACACCAACTCACTGTGGGATCTTCCATTACCAGAGCAATAGCCCACACCAGCCCTACTTACCCAACCATGCATAAGAACATCATTCCTCAATGTCAAGATCACCATTCGGGCCAGGTATGCACAGTAGAGGTTTTGCTACAGAATAGTGTGGGGAGGTAAGGGGGGTCACTGATGATGTGGCTAAGCCTAGGCTTAGTCAGTCACTGTAGTTGAAAACAAAAGTTGGTGAATGTCAAAAGGGAAAAATGTGAACAGGCATACATCCATAATGGAAGCCTTATGAACCACTGGTCCCGTAACATGAGGCACATGCCAAAAATGTTTTTTTCATTGTTTTTACTAGGCTGGGACAGAACTTAGGAACGAATAAAGGAGTGCAGTACTAGGAGTTGACTGAGTGGGCACTGGAAGAAAAGAGAAAGACACCTTGTATTTGTTTCTGTTCGCAATCCATTCAAAGCTTTATAAATCCCACATTAACAGAAGCAGACGCACATTGCACAGCTAACACTGCAGTGCTGAATTTAACCATGCTGCAGTTAGGTGGGGTCATGGCCCATGGGTTATGAAATGGCATGGGCAAGGAGGTTATTGATGATAATGGGTGGGATCTTCCTCACTTAACAAATACAGTGGGTATACCAGTAATTGTCAATAACCAAGCAATGTAACTTACCACTGCTCGTCCCTGCCGCTGGAGGGACTCCCCTTCAGATGGTGCTGCACCATCTGGCGCACTGGTGCTGGCCCCAGCACTGTTAGTCTGTGCAGCTAGAAAAAACATTCCACATTTTAGATGTCACATACACCTACTCCTTTAAAAAAAATTTAAACAAAATACAACCACAATACATGACTACAGTTCAGTTCGCAGTATCTTCTCTCCCATCTAAAGTATCACTTTGGCCATTTTCTTGATTGACAATATTAGAGAAGCCAGTAGTCAAGCCAACCGTAAAAGAGGGACAGTGATATGATGATGAGTGTGAGTCATTTGAATTGCAATTAAGGCAGTAGAATAAATAGATCAATGAAGGGCATATGGTTTTTGTTGGCAAATGCAATGGGACCGTCCTCATACTACCTTCCTGCCGTGCTGCACTGTCATGGAAACTGCTGGGATACTGAATAATACATACAATACAACTTTGGGGGGCACCATAACCAGGGCCACTGTCATTTGAGCATGAGCAAAAAATAGAAAGCCTTCTTAACAAACAAGCGCACAATAGCTTGCTTGGGTCTGCAAACTCTGCAATCATCACAGTAGGCTACCCAATCTATTGTCTTAGTCTTACAGTACCACTCAACAAGACTATATAAGTTAGGGGAGAGGGAAAGCTTAATAACCAAGCAGAAGAAAGTTTAAGCTGCAGATTAGTATAGACAGGAGGAGGCCAGCTACAGAAATAGGAAATATACAAAAAAGGATAATGCAGGGAGTGATAACAAGAATAAACATTAACCAGAATAAAGAGGATTTGAAAAAAAAAGTTACAGTAGAAGAGAAAGGAAGAAATGTATTCTAATGTGGCGAGGTTAAAGCTAGAGAACTAAATGTTATTAAAAAGAACACAATCGGGCCAGCAGAGCTATCAGCCACAGCGCTGGTGTGGCAGTGGTACTTCTACCTGCCGCTACACTGGTGGTGGCACCCTTCTCGGCACGACCCTCTGATGCCCTCTTCTTGTTCTTGGGTGCTGATGTAAGAAATAAGGAAGACAACAAAAATAGCTGGCCCAGTACAGTAATATTTTGACAGACAAATGCAAAAAAGGACGTAACATATTGACATTGTACTTTTCTACAGCAGATTGCCTAGTTGACCTATTCTTAAATTTTCGAAACCTTACCTAAGCCACATTCTAATTTTTCTAGACTACATTTGGAAATACTAATGCATTGCAACAAATGATCTTTGCTTCCCAAATCACAACCCCTTTTGACGGGCCAACTCAGTTAGTTTCCCTTTTCAGTGCATAGATGATTACTACATATCACTGGGAGATTGCTTGGGACTGTACGAGCTACATAAAAAGAAAGACACAGTTGACCTCATTTACAAAGCCTAGTGGCACACTGCCCCACCAGAGCATAATTTTTTAAGCTCCAGTGGTGCAATGTGCCAACCCATATTTATGAGGCTATGCAAAGCCACCTTGCATAGATTTTCATGGCCTTGTAAATATGGCCCCCTTTCATGCATAACTATGCGTGAAAGGGGAGATCTACGGGTGTTGCCTTGGGTGTTCCCATGCAACATCCATGGAACCTGAAGGAATTTGTTGCATTCCCAGATTAACAAGGCTGGGAATGCGTCAGATTCCTATGCCACCTCAGGGGTGGCACTAAAGTGGCGCAATGGGGAGAAATAACATTATTTCTCCCCCTTTTTTCCTCTTTCTATGTGTGCTGCATTCTGCAACATACATAAAAAGAGGAAAACACCATTAATGATTGTTTATGTGCAGGAAGGTGTTTCTTCCTGCACATAAACAATCATCCTATCAACGCAGGCAAACTTGCACAATGGTGCAAGGGTGCTTGCATTGGTTCTAGGTAGCAGTTTGTGCACCAGTGTTGAGGAAAGTACAGGGATGCATCGTATTTCTGTAGGTATGATGTATCCCAGCGCTTTCAAAATGAAGCAGGTTAGCGTAGCAAGCTCGCTTATAGTGCCACAACAAAATTAGAAATTACTGCTACTCACCAAGACCTGAAACCTGGATTGAGCACGTCCTACTCCAGTTCAACGATGTAGGCTCAGTAGCATGCCAGCTGCTGCTGGTTGCGCAGAACCCCAGTATGCCAGTGAATGCAATGGTGCACCCTTTCCCACAGCAGCCGATGTGTCAGGCCATACCAGCTTCTGGATCTGCTGCCTGCTGCCAAAATGGAGAGGAGACGGCGCTGCACAATAAAACCAGCACAGCCACCTCCTCCTTGATGAAAATGGTGCAAGGCTGCACCACCTGGTGGCACCGGCAACTGCAGTGTGTGTGGTTAGCTGCATCCCCTGCATTGGTTCTGCCTATCTCACGCTCTGCCACGGCGCTGGGTGGGAATTAAAAAAAAGGCAGGGAAGAGAAGGAATGGAGAGAAAGAAATTAGGAAGTTAGGGGAAAAATTACAGAAAATAAAAAAAGACGCAAAAATATAAAATACGTTTAAACAGGGGAGGATAAGTAAGCATTGAAAAGATACAGATTGGATCAAATGTAGATCCAGCACCATGCACAGAATAGGAAAAAGAAGATGTCCAGGGGTGTGTGAAACCGTGTGGTGTTGTTCACGCTCTCTTCACAAAGCAGAAGGCACTACTCGCACCAATCAGTGTGAAAGATCAGCCGAGCACAACTCCGCCCATTCATGAAATTAGGCGGAGATCGCAGAGTTTTTTTTTGTTGTGCCACTCTGTGGAATTCAGTATACCAGAACTCCACGAGCTCCACCCAGGCCTAAAACTGATCCTTTTTTCCCAATGCTGGTAGCTGTAGATTTTGGACCCTAGCTCAGTCGACACATAGGGAAACCTGGCAAACCTGCATATTTTTTAAAACTAGGAGGCATATTTATACTCCGTTTGTGCTGAATGTGCGGCAAAAGTTTTGACGCACATTCGGCGCAAACCGTGCACCATATTTGTACTATGACTCCCTACCCCGCAGACGTCAAAATTCCTCCGTGTGCGTCATTTTTTGGATGCGGGAAACTGCCTTGCGTTGATGACATGCAAGGTAGGCGTTCCCACCCAAAAAATGACTTTAAGGCCTGTGCGCCTTAGTTATACTCCCACGTCATTTTGATGCACAGGAGGAGGTGGGCCTTAAAAAATGGTGCACAGCCTGATGTGCGTCGTTTTTTAACGCCTGGGTGAGGGCAGGCGTTAAAGGACCTGTGGGCTCCCCTCCATGATCTCTGACCATGGAAGCAGTCCAGTGGTGCCCTTCCCTGCCTCCACGGACACCCCCTGTCACCCTTGCCCACCCTTGGAGGACACCGATGGATGGGGGACCCAGCCCAGGTAATTACAGGTAAGTTCAGGTAAGTTTTTTTTTTTTTAAGTGGCATGGGGGGCCTAATTTGGGCCCCCTACATGCCACTGTGCCCAATGGCCATGCCCAGGGGACAGAAGTCCCCTGGTCATGGCCATTGGGCAAGGGGGCGTGACTACTGTCTTTGCTAAGACAGGAGTCATTTCAATGGGGGTTGTGCATAAAAAAATGGCACAAGTCCGGTTTGAGCCATGATTTTTTACTCAAACCTGGCTTGCACCATTTTTTGACGCACAACCCACATTTTCCCCTATGCCGGCGCTGCCTGGTTTGTGTCATTTTTTTTTTTACTCTGATCAGCCCACAGCGCCGGCTAACGTCAATCCTTAAATATGGCGCCAGCATGGCGCGTAGGAATGGAGTTAGCCAGTGGTACATTTTTTGACGCAAACCAGCGCTAGTTTGAATATGGCCTAGATACCTAGAAGTATCCACGGCGGTCTGGCTGGCGTAGCTCTCACCAGGTTTTTATACCCAGAATACCTTGCAAACTGACCCTTTTTTTCCAATGTGGATAAATGCAGATTTTGGACTCTAGCTCAGCAGCCACCTAGGGAAACCTAGGAAACCTGTACATGTTTTAAAACTAGACACCTAGGGGCATCCAGTGTGGGGTGACTTGCTTGGCTATCACCAGCGTGTTTGCCCTGAACTCTTTGCAAACCTCAAACTTTGCCTAAAATACACATTACCTCACATTTCTGTGATGTAAAGTCCTGGAATCTGCAGAGAGCCGCAGAATCCCACTCACTCAGCAGTTCCCCATGTCTCCCGATACAAATGGAACCTCACTTGCGTGGGTAGGCTTAGTGCCCGCAAACGGAAATGGCCCAAAACACAGCATGGATACATCACATTTTTCCAGTGAAAACAAAACCTTTTTCCCATGTGGGTAGCTGTAGATTTTATACCCTAGATCAGCTCGTATCTATGGAAACCCATCAGACCAGTACATATTTTAACAATAGACACCTAGGGGTATACAGGGTGGGCTGACTTACATGGCTCTCACTAGAAATGTAACCCAGAATCCCTTGCAAACCTTAAACTTTGACTAAAACACATTTTCCTCAAATTTCTGTGGTGGAAAGTTCCAGGATCTGTGGGAAGCCACAAACTTTCATCCACCCGGCATTCCCTCAGATCTCCTAATAAAAATGGTACCTCACTTGCGTGGGTAGGCCTAGTGCCTGTGACAGTAAATGGCGCAAAACCGCAACATGGACGCATCACATTTTTGCACTGAAAACGTACCCCTTTTGTCTTGTGTGGGTAGCTGTAGCTTTTGGAACCTAGCTCAGCCAGCAGCTAGGGAAGCCTATCCGACCTGTACATTTTTAAAACTAGACACTTATATACAGAGTGGGCTAACCTGCAGGGCTCTCACCGGGTCTTTTTCACCCAGAATCCCATGCAAATCTCAAACTTTTACACATTTTCTTTAACTATGAGGAGCCACAAACGTCTATCCACCCAGCATTTTCACAAGTCTCCAGATAAAAATATTACCTCACTTGTTAGGGTAGGACTAGTTCCCTTGACAGGCACAACCAAAAACGCAAGAAGGACACTGCATTTTTCCACTGCAAACTGACTTTTTTTTCCAACCTGGGTAGCAGGTGGTTTTGGACCTGAACTCAGCTGTCTCCTAGGGAAACCTAGGTAACCTATACATTCCTGCAAATTAGACACCTAGGGGTATCTAGGGTGGGCTGACTTGCATTGATCTCAACAAATTTTGATTACCCAGAATCCCTTGCAACCCTCAAACGTTAACTAAAAAACAGTTTTCTCTATTGTTGTGATGGAAAGTTCTGCAATCTGTGTGGAGCCACGAACCTCTATCCACCTTGCATTTCCCAAGTCTCCCAATAAAATATGTACCTTACTTGTGTGGGTAGCGCTAGCGCCTGTGACACGAAACGTCCCAAAATGCAACATGGAGGCATCACATTTTTCCACTGAAAATGGATCCTTTTTAATCTATGTGAGTAGCTACAGATTTTGTACCTTAGCTCAGCTGGCAGCTGCGGAAGCCATCAGACCTGTTAATTTTTGAAAACAGGACACCGAGGGGTATACAGGTTGAGCTGACATGCATGTTTTTTTCTACCCAGAATCCCTTCCAAACCTCAAAGTTTATCTAAAAGAATACATTCTTGTCACATTTTTGTTATAGAACGTTCTAGAATTTGTGAGGTCCCACAAACTTCCATCCATCCGCATTCCCCCAAGTCTCCCAATAAAAATGGTACCTCACTTGTTTGGGTAGGCCTAGTGCCCGCGACAGGAAACAGCCCAAAAAGCAACATTGATGCATCACATTTTTCCACTGAAAACTGACCATTTTTTCCCAATGTGGGTAGCTGTAGATTTTGAACCCTAAGCTTGTCGGCTCCTAGGGAAACCTGGGAAACCTTCACATCTGTGAAAACTAGGCACCTAAGACTATGGGGGGTGGGCTGACTTGTGTGGCTCTCACCAGGTTTCTTTACCAAGAATCTCTTCAAAACTCAAACATTGACTAAAAACACATTTTCCTCACATTTCTGTGATGGAAAGTTCAGGAATTTCCAAAGACATAAAATTCCATCTACCCGTCATTTTCCCAAGTCTTCTGATAGCATGATACCTCAATTGTGTGGCTAGGCTTAGTGCCTGTGACAGGAAACGGCCCAAAACACAACATGGGCACATCTCATTTCTCCATTGAAAACTGACCCTTTTTTACCTGTGTGGGTAGCTGTAGATTTTGGAAAGTAGCTCAACCAGCACCTAGAGAATCCTTTCAGACCTGTGTATTTTTGAAAAACAGACACTTAGGGGTATCCAGGGTAGGCTGACTTCTGTGGCTCGCAGCAGTTATTTTTTTTACCCACAATCCCTTGCAAACCTCAAACTTTGACTAAAAAAACACATTACTCACATTTCAGTGATGGAAAGTTCTGTAATCTGTGGGGAGTCACAAACTTCTTTCCATTCAGCAGTCCCCCAAATGTGGTGATAAAAGTGGTACCTCACTTTTTTGCTGACAACTGTCCCTTTTTTCCCATGTGGATAGCTGTAGATTTTGGACCACAGCTCAGCTGGCAACTAGGGAAATCTAGTAAACCCATACATTTTTTAAAACTAGACACCTTGGGGTATCTAGGGTGAGATGATTTTGGTGGCTCCCACCCAATTATTTTATCCAGAATCCTTGTAAACCTCAAAATTGACAAAACACACATTTTCCTCACATTTTTGTGATGGACAGTTCGAGAATCTGCAGGGAGCCACAAGCTTCCATCCACACAGCACTCCCCCAAGTCTCCAGCTAAAAATAGTTCCTCACTGTATGAGAAGGTTTACTGCCCACGACAGGAAGCCGCCCGAAACCCAACACGGGTGCATCATTTTTTTCAACTGAAAACTGACCATTGTTTCCTATGTGGGTAGCTGTAGATGTGGGACCCTAGCTCGGCAGGCACCTAGGGAAGCCTTTCAGACCTGTACTTTTTTGAAAACTGGAAATCTAGGGGTATACAGGATGAGCTGACTTGCATGGCTCTCATCAGGTTTTTTGACTCAGAATCCCTTGCAAATCTCAAAGTTTGACTAAAAAACATATTTTGTCCCATTTCTGTGATGGAAGTTCTGGAATCTGCAGGGAGACACAAACTTCCATCTACTTGACATTTCCACAAATCTCCTGATAAAAATGGTGCCTAAATTGTGTGAGTAGGCCAAATGCCCAAGACAGGAAATGGCACAAAACACAATATAAACACATTACATTTTTTCACTGAAAACTGACCCTTTTTCTCTATGTGGGTAGCAGTAGATTTTGGACTCTAGCTCAACCGGCATCTATGGAAACCCATCAGACCTGTACAATTTTGAAAACTATACATCTAGGGGTATACAGGATTGTTGGAAAATGGGTTATTGGTAAGGGCAGTTAAGTACCTACACTTAGCAATAGGCCACTAACCTCCACTTAGGTCCAGTTAGGTCTCAGTAAATTAAACCCGCTCAACCCTTGGTAGCTTGGCAAATAGCGACAAGACTTAACTTAGAAGACAGAGTGGCATATTTATACTCTGTTTACGCTGAATGTGCGTCAAAAATGTTGACGCACATTCGGCGCAAACCATGCACCATATTTAAACTTTGATGCCAGCGGACGTCAAAATTCCTCTGTGTGCGTCATTTTTTGGATACGGGAAACTGCCTTGTGCTAATGACATGCAATGTAGGCGTTCCCGCCCAAAAAATTACTTTAAGACCAGTGCCCCTTATTTATACTCCTGCGCCATTTTGACGCACAGGAGGGTGTGGGCCTTAAAAAACGTCGCACAGCCTGATGTGCACCGTTTTTTAACGCCTGGGTGAGGGCAGGCGTTAAGAGACCTGTGGGCTCAGTTCCATGGTCTCTGACCATGGAAGCAGTCCAGAGGTACCCTTCCCTGCCGCTAGGGACACCCCCTGCCACCCTCGCCCACCCCTGGAGGACACCCATGGATGGGGGGACCCATCCCAGGTAAGTACATGTAAGTTGAGGTAAGTATTTTTTTTTTTTTAAAGTGGCATAGGGGGGCCTAATTTGGGCCCCCCTACACGCCACTGTGCCAATGACCATGCCCAGGGAACAGAAGTCCCCTGGGCATGGCCATTGGGCAAGGGGGAATGACTCCTGTCTTTGCTAAGACAGGAGTCATTTCAATAGGGGTTGTGCGTCAAACAATCTGTGATTTTTGCCTCAAACCTGACTTGCACCATTTTTTGACGCACAACCCCCATTTTCCCCTACGCCGGCGCTGCCTGGTTTGAGTCATTTGTTTTTACTCTGACCAGTCCGCAGCGCCAGCTAATGTCATTCCTTAAATAAGGCGCCCGCATGGCGCGTAGGAATGGGGTTAGCCGGCGGTAAAATGTTTGCCGCAAACCAGTGCCGGCGCTGGTTTGCGTCAAAAAGTATAAATATGGGCCAGAGAGTAAAACATTCAAATATCACAAAACAGTAATTAAATAAAACACAGGAAACAGTTTAAAAATCCCAAATCAATTTATAAAAATAGGAAATATTTTTTACTTTAAAATGACACACAAACTAATAATATCGTATAAGGGGAACCAGAGATATTAATTTTTAAAGAATTATTACTTTCTAGCACATAGAAACGAAAAGCGCCAATCTGGTCATCTGGTCGCACCTCGACCGGGGCAAAGTCAAAGTTTAAGGCTGACCGCGATGGAGCCCAGCTCGGCTACAGGCCACGGGAGGCCTCGGTCAAAAGTTTACCTTAGGACTTAGTCGTTTTTCAGAAGATTTTCTTCAGCGGGATGAACCTGCCAGTCCAAGCCGACCTCCTGGAACTCCTCTTCGGATATGCGTCGCAGAAGCCCTCAGTGGAGATTTTTACCTTCGGACTTAGTCATTTTTTCGAGGTGAAAATCCTTCGACCCGGGCAAACCTGGATCTTGATCCGACGTCCTTGGAGCCCTCCTCGGTTACGCTGGGTGGGAGGTCCCGGTCAACTTCCTATGTTCAGACTTAGGGCCTGATTACAACTTTGGAGGAGGTGTTAATCTGTCCCAAAAGTGACGGTAAAGTGACGGATATACCACCAGCCGTATTACGAGTCCATTATATCCTATGGAACTCATAATACGGCTGGTGGGATATCCGTCACATTTGGGACGGACTAACACCTCCTCCAAAGTTGTAATCAGGCCCTTAGTCTCTTTTTTGTAGATTTTCTTCACTGGGACAAACCTGCAAGTCAGGCCGGGTCACGGTTGAGGCAACCCAGGTAGAGTTGCCGCGGCGGGTCGGTCCCTCTATGGAGCTTTTTTCCAAAAGTTCTCCAAAGTTCTCCAAACTTCTGGATCATCTTCCAGATGATCCTTTAAGGTTCTTTTGGGGTCCAAAGCTCACACCAAGGTTCCAGAAGCTCTGAGATGCTCCTTGGAGGTGTGGACTACAACTCCCAGAATGCACCTGGTGCAAACTCCTTTTTGCCCACTGGACAGTGGTCAGCTGGTTGGTTTCTTCAGGAGTTGGTGCAGGGGACTCTGGTTAGCAAGTTTTCACCTGTAGCAAACAGGGAGTCCCTCCTTGAACCAGTTGAAGCCAGGAAAAGTCCTTCTTGTGGTGAAGCCCAAGTGTGCAGCTGGTGCAGTTCTTCAGAGTGCAGGGTCCAGGTGCAGGCCAGGGGTCCAGCAGGGCAGTCCTTCTTCTCCTATAGTTCTTCCTTGTTGGAATCTGATGAGGATCTGAGGTGTGGGTGCAGGTCTGCCAGTTTTATCCCTGCTCCTGGGTGAAAAACAGGGGGGGTCCTGGTTCTCCAATCAGGTGCAGGGTCCTTCCCCCTGTGATGACCACTTCCTGGGAAGTGTGGCAAAAATCAATCACAGGGAGAAACATTCCTCAAAACTCCATCATGGCTGAAAGTGATTTTTGGGGGTTACATCTGGCTGAGCACACCCCTCTCCTGCCCTCTCCTAATCTAATCAAGGGGGCACCTAATTGTCTGGGTTTGCAGGATGTGAGGGTGTTGCTGGGTTGTTCCAAATGTCCTTCTCTGCCTTTGAAGACCAGTTTGGCAGCCCTCCCCCTTCCTGCTTCACCATCTGCTGGGGGGGAGATCTCCTCCCCCAGGCAAATCTCTTTGTGTGGGGCCAGGCCACTTCACACCTCATCAAGGCAGCTTGGCCAGGCTGCCAGAGCGTGGCCAATCAGAGCACAGCAGCAAAAAACTTGCAGGGCTGAAGTTGGCAACTTTTCAGGTAAAGTTTAAAACTCTTTACCTGAACAAGTTATATTAAATCCAGCAACTGGAAGTTGTGAGATTTAATATAACAATTAATTTGATACCAAAAGTCTGGTATCTGTTACTTAAGGGGACTTTTAAAATTAAAATAAAGACTTCCCATTCTAGCCTATGGAGGCCATTCACTGCAATGAGGGAAAAAACAAATGTGGCTGTTTTACCTCACCGGGGCTTAAAAAACTATTTTTATAAGGTCCCTGCTTATAGTTACATGGCACCCAGCCCTAGGGGCACATAGGGCACACCTTAGGGGTGACCTATATGTAAAAATAAGGTAGTTTAAGACTTTGGAACTACTTTTAATTCCAAAGTCGAATTTCCATTTAACTTTAATTTATAAGCAGCCAGCAAGGCAGGCCTGCCTTTAAAATGACACTGGGCACCTAAGCAGTGCACCTATGGGGGCACTACCTATGCTGGGGTCCCTAAACCTCCATGCCCTACCATATACTAGGGACTTATAGGTAGGTCAATTTTGGCAATTATAATTAGCCTAATTTGCATATCCACTTTACACAGAGCACTGGCCGTGGGACTGGTAAGCAGTACCCAGGGCACAGCCAAGAGTCAGTAACCACCAGTACCTGTCCAAAAAGTTTGGGGTGACCAGGGAAAAAAGGAGGACTTTCCTACAATGGTGGGCTGACTAGCATGGCTCATACCACGTTTTTTGACGCAGAATCCCTCGTAAACTGAAAACTTTAACTAAAAAACACATTTTGCTCACATTTCTGTGATAGCTCTAGAATCTGCAGGGAGCCATAAACCTCTGTCCACATGGAATTCCCCCAACATCCTGACAAAAGTGGTACCTCACTTGTGTGGGTAGGGCTAGTGCCAGCGCCAGGAAAAGGCCCAAAACACAACATGGACACATCAAATTTTTTCACTGAAAACGGACACTTTTTTCCAATGTTGGTAGCTGTATATTTTGAACCCTAACTCAGCCTCCACAGAGGGAAACCTAGAAAAACTGTAAATTTCAGAACTAGACAACTAGGGGTATCCAGGGTGAGCTGACTTCCTTTGCTCTCACAAGGATTTTGCCCCTGAACCTTTTGCAGACATCAAACTTTGACTAAAAAACACATCTTCCTCACAAATGTGTGTTGGAATGTTATGGAATCTGTGGGGTGCTACAAAATTCCATCCATTCATCATTCCCTGAAGTCTTTTGATAAAAATGGTTCCTAACTTGCATGGCTAAGTCTAGTACCCACAACAGAAACGGATGAAACCAAGGTCAATGGTAGTCCCCTGGTGAGGGCTCCCATTGACCTTGGATTGAGCCGTTCCTCTATTGTGCATTAGCCCCAGACACATTTTGTGGATTCTTGCAGATCCTGGAAGTTTCCATCACAGAAAATGTGTGATTTCAGTCAGAGTTTGAGGTTTGCAAAGCACTGTGGGTAAGAAAACCTTACAAGATTTGGGCAAGGCACACCACCACGACTCCCTTGATCATCTAATTTTTAAACAATGTCTGTGATTTGTAGGTTTGCATGGAAGGAGCCACAGCATGGCCCCAAATACAGCACCTGCCCCTATTGCTTATCTCTCAACATAGCGATTTAGGGCCTTTTGTGTTGTTTTCTTTTGGCCCACTCACACAATTGGGGTACCTTTCTTATCAAGAGACATGTGGGAACTCAAGGTAGTAGGAAACATGTGGATCCTTGGAGATTCCATGTCTTTCTGTCACAGAAATGTGATGAAAAGGAGTGTTCCTTACCAAATGTTTGCCATTTGCAGGGACTGCTGGGCTAAATTACTTAGGGGCATATTTATACTCTGTTTGCGCTGAACGTGCGTCAAACATTTTGACGCTCATTCGGCGCAAACCGTGCACCATATTTAAACATTGACGCCCGCGAATGCCAAAATTCCGCCGTGTGCATCATTTTCTGGATGCGGGAAACCGCCTTGCGTTAATGACATGAAAGGTAGGCGTTCCCGTCCAAAAAATAACTTAAACACCAGTGCGCCTTATTTATCCAATTGCGCAAAAATCCTGCACGCCCGGGAGGCGTAGTCGGAAAATGATACAAAGCCTGATTTGCGTAAAAAAATAATGCCTGGGTCAGGGCAGGTGTTAAAATGGGTCAAACACACCTGTACTTAATGAAAACACACAGAAGCAACAGCAGAGCTCCAAAAGGAAGACATGGAGGTGCTTTTCATCCAGCATGCACGCAGACGAGGAGCACAGGACCAACAACAGCAGCTTCCACAACACCAGCAGGGGCCCCAAAGGCAACGCAGAAGGCAGGAGAGGATATTCCGCACCAGGACAACCCTTCTGGGACACCGCCAACAAGACATCATTCAGAGGTGCAGGCTCAACTGGCAAGCCATTCAGCAGCTGCTGCGCAACATTGAGCCACAGTTGGCACCCAGCTTGCAGACACCCCGCACCATTCCACCAGAAGCCAAGCTGCTAGCTGTACTCCATATGTTGGCAAGTGGCTCCTTTCAAACCACTGGTGCCCTGGTTGCCAGGATCTCACAGCCCTCATTCTCCACCTTCCTTCCCAAGATACTGAATGCTATCATCTCCCTCACACCCCACCACATCAGCTTCCCCAACACATAGCAGAAGCAGCAGGAGACAAAACAGGGGTTTTACCAAATTAATTGTTTCCCACACGTGCTTGGTGCCATTGACTGCACGCATGTACGCCTTGTGCCACGTGCTAGAACCGAACATCTATACCGCGACAGGAAGCACACACACTCCATCAATGTGCAGGCCATTGTCGATCACCGGGGATTGATCACCAACATTGGGGCAAAATATCCTGTGAGTGTACATGATTCATTCATCTTCCATCAGTGCACCATCAATCAACACTTCCAGGATGGACGATTTAGAAATGGCCTACTTGTTGGTAAGTACAGAAACCCAGTTATGTACACACAGCACAGCAACCCTCTAGGACACACAACACATACACCACGACATTGACATCTGGCCAGGAAGACAATGAGGTTGTGACACCGCTAGGCATGTTTGATATCCTCACCCAATGGGATACACACCTGTGGTCAAATGACAGTATGAAATAACAAAAGATGACACTCCACAGACAGAAGGGGACAATTTAAAACAACACAATGACAATGACATGGCCTCAACTGGCAGTACAATTTGGAAGATTAATCTTTCAATATCACATCAACAACACTCAATCAAACACCCTTGCAACCAATACGTACTGTGTAAGGGGTGTGTAATGTGTTTCGATGCAGGTCAAACAAAATGACACACATAGCATGATGATGACTACAATGAAGGTGACATGCAAACATTGAGGCTGTACCAATATTTCACATCACTCCTGCTCTCACATTGCGCACTACCTATGAGCAAGTGGACTGTGAGAAGAACACATATTGATGGGACAATATTGAAAGTGCACATTCCTACACATACGCATTGCGACAAATTCACACACACACAACAGATGTACAGGCATATGGATCTTCTCACACTCAAAATGACAACCTCACAACCAGGTTAGCCATCTGAACTAGAACATGTTCAGTAGTGTAGGTACACGTTACAACCTGAGTCGACTTGGCAAGGGCAGAGAAATAGGTCTGCAGTGAACTTGTCACACATGTGAAATTGGTGCATAGTCAATTGTCAACACGTCAGTGCTGACAACGTATGGAGATGTGTTGTACATTGTCACCTAGCGAAATCTAAGGGTCTCACTGATGTTTAAATAATTCTATTGCATATGTGAAATTGGATGGGATGTCGAGGGTATGTAGATGCAACCGTGTTACCACCACTGTGGAATTGATTCTGTGTATGGAAGTATCATCTCACCCCCAGTTAAGACACAGGGACACCTCTTTCACATGACATAATGCAAGGGAGTACACACTGTACTGCAACTCTACAAAAATACTGCTGACATCCGGTCAATCAGCCAAACCCCCATTCAGATAAGGAAACAACCCCATGCTGATGGGATTCCACACAATAACACAAACACGGATGAGTCACAGACAACACAAGAGAACAACTGCCATGCAAAGTGATAATTAAGCTACATCAACATGTTCTCACTCATTTTCTCTTTCAGCTGATCAGGGGTATGGGATCCAGCCATGGATCATGAGCCCATTTGCAAACCCAAGCACTGCAGCAGAGCGTGCCTATAATGAGTCACATAGGAGAACACGTACCATAGTCGAGAGGACCTTTGGCATCCTGAAGTCAAGATTCAGCTGCCTCGACATCACCAGAGGCAGCCTCCTATACTCACCTGAAATGGTGTGCAAAATAATTTTGACCTGTGCCATCCTGCATAACATATGTGTAAGAAGGAATATTCCCCTATATGAACCTGAGCCACAAATGCCTGAAGAGGAGGATGCTGTCCATCAACATGAGGGGGACCATCTAAACACAGCTCCAGGATTGCGTCGGAGTCAACATATTGTCCAAAATTTCTTTTAACTCTACTCATCCATCACTACTGTATTACCATATGTCAATAAACACCTATTCTAATCACTATATCATGGTCTGGATAACCATTTTTGCATAACATTATCCCTAACAATCAGAATCAGAGCGTAGCCTCATGGAGCATTGCAGAAATACAGATTAGGATGCAGAAAAATCCACAGCAAATTTGATGCGTATGAATGTACAGCCAATTTCACACACACTGTAAATGACATATATCCTGTACATTTCACATTTGAAGGGCAATAGCAGAGGACCACAGCTATTTCACACATACATGTTGGCAACATGGTTCATCGCAGCATATGGCACACAACTAAGACACCATCAGTCAATAAGGGAAACAAATGCCTCATATATGAGGCAGTGGATGTGCTATTGCATTAGTGACAAGAAGGTATGACCAGACCCTTGACAGCAGTAAGTGTCACATCACCTATCTTTGCAAGGACTATGTGTGACAAGATTTCCATATAAGCAGCAAATTGATAGCACAAGTGCCCCAGGTATGACTAGCATTGATCACAAGACATCCCCTGCACATGGCAGCCCATGTCCTAAGTCCTGCCACACCCATGTTCCCAGTCTCACCCCACTGTTCTTCAGAGGGCCCTGGAACTGGAATATGTGTACACAGATAATCACTCCTCTACACACACCCAGACTCACAATGTGAATCCAGTGTGCTTCCCTCTTTAGTATGGTATGCCATAGTCATTGTACTTCTGTCTGCATGGACTTCTGGTTAAATAATGCAGTACCTTTGAACTTGATTCTCACCTACAGGGCTTGTGAGAGACTGAAGCTGCACACACCTGTGAGCACCTCCATGGAGACCAGTCATTTGAACATGCAGTGCCCTTGCAGCTGCCTGTAACAGCATAGAAGTTGCCATTTTATCTATAACACTGTTATGCATTGACGTATAAATCAGCTGTGTAACACAGCCCTTGGTTTATTGTGTTACGTTCCAACACACAGGAGAAACACAGTTTTCATTTACCACATTGTTGTTCCACCTTTGACCAGTCTCAGTCTGCTCACTGTGTATTTGCCTTGTTAACTTTTTGGATCCTGATTGACCCTGCATCCTGTTAGCCTGACTGGTTCCTGTCTTTGCAATACCATAAAGGTTCCCTGTGGCTACATTTGTATCATAGTTGCTTTCCCAGCCCTCACTTTCCTCCTGGGGTATTGTGTCAGATGGGTCTACAATGCATACTCAAATACATTGTATAGCATAATCAGTTTACTTGTCTTACCATGGGGTGGAACTTTTCTCCAAATAGCCAAATCATGGTCCATCCCTTGTCTGGGTTTCATGTATGCATGAGTGACAAATAGTGACAGTGTACCATGGCTGTATGCATGGATTGGGTATGGTTCCTCCAGCACAACAAACAACGTCAGATAATGTGCATGAAATGTCAACACATGGTAGGACCCTGACAGTCCACACACTGATTCCCATTGCCCCCCACATATTGATGGGGCTTGCGTGGTAAATAGCTGTGAGATTAATCAGCACAGAGGCACTGATGTTCCCGGATGCAGTGGGAATTTTAGAGACCAACCTGTGTACAAATGTTTTGAGGAAACCTGGCGGTTTACGAATCCTGATCCATTAACTTTGTCAGCACACCAAGGTTGACCTGTTGTTAGTCTCATAACATGTCTGCAGTCCATGGCTGGACTATCCATATGTGTGTTCTCAATCCCTCATTGGCTTTCCATCAATTCAGCTCTGAAGGATACTTTGTAGATGCAGGAAATGGCTCCACAGACTCATGACTAGACCTGCGCGTAACTGTGACAATATGGACCCCAATAATGATACAGGATAAACATTGGCCCACACACTTGAACCGGACACCATTTTACCACTGGAAATATGTGAACACGTGCTGCTTGGTCTGCTGGTCCTCCACTGCCACAGGAGAGACATGGCTTATTTATATGACTCCAACTGTGGCGTGACATGACATTTGTGGATTGTATTTGGGACTTGGTGTCACAAACAC